>NC_137468.1:190610542-190935542 GCF_964235325.1 Thermobia domestica | reverse complement strand
TAAGATATGGTGCTTTAAGTTTTTTTATTTTTTTTTTTAAATTTCAACGCTTCCATGCGTACCCTAAAACATGTAATAAAGAAATAACGGCCATGTTTTTAAAATATTCAATTAGAACTGGACAATCTACGCAAAATTTCCAATTGATCAGTGAAAACGTCATCTTTCTAGAGCCTGTAGTTTCCGAGATCTCATTGTCGAAAGGATTGGCCACAAACATATAAATTTCCACAACATATAGTTTTAAAAAAACTCGGAAGATGGAAGCACAACTTATGTGCATTGGTTTTGGAGACGGTTTATTAAAATACAAAAGCTTTGAACAACAATTTTAATCATAAACTTTATGAAAAAGATCTAGTTAACTGATTTATTTAAAGTACTCGTACTTAAAATGTTTGTCTCTGTTAAACGTGAAATCACACATAACCGTAAATGAAAGATTTGAAAACCGTAGTTATACGTTGGAGCTCGGGCGCTTTTAATTGCTACTGTAGCATTTTAATAGATAGATCGCAAATTCTTAGCAGTTTTGTCAGAGTAATCATAAAGTCCCGTGACCCCTTATCTACTACATAATGAATTGTTTCATATTGTTGCAAGTGCTGAGTCCACTTACACTATGGAGAAAAGGATCGTAATGAGCAGGTGGCCTCACGAACGACCCCATACACGAAAATCAATGAGATATATTCAGCGTGATTTCACTCTAAGGTTTCCGAACCGTCCCCTCCAAAATCAAAAATTTTACATTGGGAGAAAACGCTCTTTTGAACTGGTTACATAACAGAAAAGCCCCGCTCATGACCCCCACCAAAACGACTGGATGCGTGTGTGGAGGTTGCAGTATCTCTCGAACATTCGCGCGCGCAAAACAAACAAACAAACAAACAAACAAACAAACAAACAAAAAAAAGTGTCCATTTGAAAGTGGTCACATGAATTGGGTGTCCCATACTCGACATTACAAAAGCATGTGAAGATGAATTTGCAGTTAAATGCATCTAAACCTTCGTTTGAAAACGACAGCAGACTTGTGAGCGAATGCTCGATGTTTTACAACTCTTTCTTCAAAGGGAAAAATTATTTTCTCGACAAGTATGTGCAATATATCGCAGTGCAAAATCCAGAAACTTTTATTTCTGGAGTAAAGAAAACCCACATTTTTATGTAGAACTTGAACACAACCCACTTGTTACGTCCATATTTCTTTGACGCTGCTGTGAATCACGCTGCGTATCTCACTATGTTACCTGATTGGTTTATTCCATATATGCAAAATGGGGGTGCCGTTAGAGAATATCTCAATTAGATATTTCCTGATAAATGCATTGGACGTTGTTCTATTTATTTGCTTGCACCTTTGGAGTGGCCAGCCCAAAGTCCTGATCTGTCATCTTGAGACAATGCATTATGGGGGTTCATAAAACAAAACGTTGCTGCCCCACGTTACGAGACAGTTGGCGAACTTAACGATGCCGTTTGACGTGCATTTACTACTGTCACACCAGCAATGTTGCGCAGAATTTCACATCCTACATGAAGAAAAAGCATATTCTGTTATGAAAACGATGGTGTACACACAAACTTTCTGGAATAAATAGTAAAGAATCACACTACCTCAAAGTTGCCCTCTGCCATGCTTCCACATTAATACAATATGACCATCTATGAATATGTGGACACGCGATAGAGAGTAACGGGACTTTCTGATCACTCTGTATATTTGTTTACGCTTCCCGCCACAATTTTGTCCTTTCAATCACACGGAAATGAATTCTTTGCTCTGGCAATTAATTATTCAAAAATATGATTAAGTGCTTCTTCAAAGAGTGTTCTTAAAAGCATTATTGTGGTATTTTGAAGTTCAATTGTACAGTCATGTCCAAAATGATTGTCGCACGTCTACAACTGTCTTCTTGTAAGAATATAATTTAATAATTGTTTTACAGGGTACTTTTAATACTGATACTATGTGTATAATCGGGAAATGTATATTCGTGTTAAATTTCATAGGAACAAGAATTATAAATACGAAAATTAGAATGAGTAAAACAGAATGTTGCAAAATGGACAAGATAGTTTTATTTTCGTTTTATTGTTCTTATTTACTGCTCTTTTGATATGAAATTTGCCACATACACGTCTTTGCCGATTATACATATAACAACATTATGAGAAATACCGAACGAATTCGTTATCAAATTATATTCCTAGAACAACATATTTATAGACATGCGACAATAATTTTGAACATGAGTGTACGTTCTTAATAAAAATTTACGTTTTTCCCAAAATATTTCGTGGGTGCATTCTGCGTTCTAAAAACCGCCTGTATGTTACTTTCTGATCTCGGGTCGAAGACAGACCCTTCGCACCAGAGTGAGCGCTCTACCACCGAACCGCCATGGTCTTCTAATATCCAGGTGGAAAACTCCGGAGTAAATTATGAACAAACTGTAAAATTAAAAAAATTGAAAATAAAAAAACGAAATTATCTCGTTATTAACAAAGACTAATACCAGGTATTAAGAAGTACAGTCATCTGAAAATAAAATTATTTATTATTTCATGATTCTTTTCTTTAAAAAGAAAATACAAATTAACAAATATCTGGTTTTAAAATGCATTTTATTTTAAACACACAACAAGAAACTCAAGAGTTTGACTCAAGAATAAGAGAGAAACTTCAAGAATAAAAGCAAACATTTACATATATATATTTATATATACATAATACAAAATTACAAATTTTACAAAAAAAAAAAAAGCTTCTTATAGCAAAAACATATTCATTACATAAACGCGAAGTAACTATTTTTATGCAAGTACAAGTTACGCCTCTCACTAATAAAAAAAAAGGGCGCAAAATTTCAAGGTCAGATGCACTCGTCGATCCAAAAACGATGATCGCCAGTATTTGTCACGTAGAAATTGAGATATTCCCCCTCCCCCGGGGTCTTCGGTTTGACAAAGAAAGAGATTTTAAAGCCAAAGCCAGACAATTACATTCAGTATAATCAATTTTGAATTGGACAATTCATATAAATGTTAAGAAAAATCTTACTTTAAGACTTCACCTTTGTGTAACGCACTTTCTCTCTGCACTGAAGTACCAGTTGTCAATTGCAGTTATCGGATCAATGTCTTTAAATGAAGGACCATTGATGGAAATTGTAAACAAATCACCCAGTAAGGAGGGGTGAATTACAACATTATGAAGACTTCACTTTTCATGTCCGTTGTGAAGACTTCACATTCCGTGTTTTCTCTGTCAGTGACAATTACGAGGCGCATCCAGAAAGTAAGTTTCCCACGCGTCCTATAGCTAGGAAACCGTATGCTGTGCAAAGCGACTGCGTGTACGTGAGAGAGTAAGGTCTTAACACGGCGCAAGCGCCAGCACAACTTTCCTAATTCTCTCAGTAGTGTCGTGGCAGTGACTGAAGATTGGCGTTCCTATTCCTGCTCCCGCCGCGTGTGAAGTGTGAGCAGTGATAAAGCTTTTGAATGTACAGGGCATAGCACCAATCGAAATCCATCGTCAGCTGTATCGTTGCAAAAATGTCAATGCTGACCCTGTGTGCCTTATTTTGTGCTCTAGGATCAGTTGCTTCAACACAAATCTTCTTGATCAACAGGCACTCCCTGACAGTGATGTGCAATAAGGAGCGGAAAATCTGCAGGAACTGCTTGCTCATGCCGTTAGGCCCATGGACCTGGCACAGCTAACGATGGATTTCAATCGGTGTTATGCCCTGTACATTCAAAAACTTTATCACTGCTCGCACTTCACATGCGGTGGGAGCTGGAATAGGAACGTCCATTTTCAACCATTGTCACGACGCTACTGAGAAAACTAGGTAAGTTCCGCTGGCGCATGTGCCATGTTAGGACCTTACTCTCTCACGTACACGCAGTCGCTTCACGCAACATACCGTTTCCTAGCTATGGGACGCGTGGGAAACTTATACTTTTTGGATGTGCCTCGTATTTTCGTGCAAAACAGAAACTGCGCAGCCCTTGAGTTAGACAGAAACCATGCCTACAAAACACTGGTCGCCAGCTCTAAATTTCTAGTCGCCAATGGCGACCGGAAATTTTGCGCCCTGCACTAATACCATGTTATGAACAACAGTGCAGTAGTAAAGCGAGCAAATTTTAAGAGTACTATGTCGTAAAAAATACTATTACAATTGGTATTTGCAATTTTACACCTGCAATTGTATAAGTGCATTCTTGGCTAAGTGATTAGTGTTCGTATTTTCTATGCAGCAGAACATGGTTCAATAACTGATGACATTGTGTTTTGGATTCAACGATAAACTATTCAGTTCACGTTTCAAACAGTCTCAGTGCTGAATAGAACATTTATACTGGAAACAACTACTTAAAATTGTTTACTCTGTAGCCATCTATAACATATTATTGTTCTAAGTGTACCTTCATACATGCATTTTACCACTTTGAGTATTCTGGAATTATTATTTGTAAACTTTCACCATTAAAAAAATAAATAAAATAAAGCTTCTTTTTATAATATAAATGTAACATTACACTATATTGCACTTCCTCGAATCTAATTCCCAATTCCAATTACAGCCTGTAACTAATTAGTTACTATTTAAAGAAAAAAATGCAGAATCCGCCAGAAAAATGTATACGTTGTTTAAGAAAATTGTTCAGAACATTGAATTATTGTTCAAACATGTGTTACAAACCTTCAAGTAAGCATACGCTTACAAAGGCGCCGACTTGAAGAAAATATTGGAGGGGGAGGGGGGCAAACAATGAATAAATATATAATCATATTCAGCCGTTTTCTATCAACTGCTGGATAAACGCCCCATCCTTCCAGATCTCGGTCCGCTGCATCTGCACCACTGCTAAATTCATAACCTAAGTCAAATTTGTCTAAAAGCATTAAAACAAATTCAAGTTCAAATTCTGGGACTTCACTGCACCACATTGATCTTCACTTGTCATATCAGTGTTCCCATTGTGTTGGTTGAAGCTTCAGTGCTCTATTAAACACCGTTTTGAAAACTGCGCTTTCTATGGAATAAGAAGGCTGTTCCTAATATTGAATTAAAGGCACGACGAAATTAATGACAGATATTCTTGTTCCTCTTTGTTAATTCTTCCTCAACTGGATTATATTGGGTGGGCGAGGACCCTACCTTTAAATATGGAGGGGGCCAAAAGTGTCCTCCCCCCAAAGTCGGCGCCTATGTACGCTTACATTAGATGTTGAAAATGTTGGCCGTTAGCGACCAAACACCTAACAGAACGACGAGCGGTTGCTGCTGCTCCAGCGATCAATGTATCAATAGAGACTGATGCACATACCTCTGTAATCTTATGGCGAAGGTTCTCGAGCGTACGTGGCCTACTTCGATACACTTCAGTACCAAACTCACCTCTTCATTGACCCTGCACTTCGATGGCATTCCCAAACCTGATTCAAAACGTACTAACGCTGCTCGAACGTCAAGCGTGCTCCAGCAATTTTCTTATCTCAGTAACCGTGCCGACAGTACCAACATCTGTTGAGCGAAAAAGCGTACTACAACATAATAACTGAAAACAATTTACACTGCCAACATCTGATGGGCGAAAAACCATACTAAAACGCACTTAAATTTGTTGTCAATGCCAGTATCCTGATACAGGATGACAAAGGGTGTATACATTTTTCTGGTGGACTCTGTACAAGATTATTGCTAAAGACGTATAAACCATTTTTTTTTTTTTTTTGTTTTACAGTAAAGTATAATTTTTTTCTTTCTTTAATAATTTTATTTTATCTTGTACAGTCCGCAGCAAAAAACACCTGCAACATGAACATGTAAATATTGTGAAACGACGAAGTCTTTTGCTCCAAAATAAGTGTAACACCAAGGTTTCTCCTGACGTGATTCGTGCCACTCAAACGTTATGTTGATTCCCTGCGCTGTTAGTCGTAGTTTCACAATAAACTTACATGCTCATGTTGCAGGGTTTTTGCTGCGGACTGTACGTTTAATTCGTCCCAAACTCTTTGAAGTTTTCAATTTTGCATTTTACGGTTATGATCCGTTATCTGAACGACGAATAATTCAACTTGTGGCTTAAAAAAATCGGGGGAGAGTCACCGGAAAAACCGATACTGTTCGTTGCAAACTCCGATCCTGGATCGGAAAACCATTTGTCTTTTTTCTTCTTTCTTTTTTGTTGTGATATTTTCACTGCGCGTGCATTGAAAGCACGCGGTATCACTAGTCACATTTGTTTCAACCACGACTGTACTCTCGCACTCGATAGGTTAATTAGTTAACGCTTCTTGAAACGAGGAAATTGACAGAGATTTCTGAGCAATGAAATAAAATAAAACGAGACAATTTCTGTTTATTACCAAACAGTAACATAATGAACTCTATGGAAATAGGCAAATTAGACTATTTTCAGAATATACATATCAATACATTGGTGTCCATACGCTAAGTACTCACTAAAACAAAGAAAAATGAATGGGTTAAAAGGATCATTTATCGAGATTCCTATATCTATATATATATATCTATATCTATATATATATATATATATATATATATATACAGATTGGCCAAGATAAAAGAGTGTTACTGAACACGAAATTTGCAGCTTTCTGAGTGTTATTATTTTTAACGTTAGTACGACGCTCAAGCGGGATCACGTGATGCCATGTAATGTCGAACGGCTGTTAATTAGCAGTGCTGCGTTTTCAGCAGTAAGTTTGAAGCTTGTTGTATGTGTGAGCACAGTTCTGCACAATGCCTTTTTCAATCAAATGAAGTGTGTTTATTGTTAAACTTATTTTGCATGTAAATCGTTTAAAATGTTAAATGAAAGGTTCACAATAAAATATCCAAACAGATGCCCCTGAAAAAAAAAAAAAAAAGTCGTGCAGATATTAATCACTAAATTTAGAGCAACAGGTTCAGTCGCTCACGCCAAACGTAACCGAGCAAAGACAGTTTGTACGCCGGAAAATATGGAATGTGTTTAACAGACTATGGTAAGAAGTCCAAGGGAATCAAATAGACGTCTATCCTTCCAACTAAACATCAAACGAAGGTCATGCCAGAACATCTTGAAGACAGTTACATAAGCGAGCGTGCAATGTAAGGGGTTTGCAAACATTACAATCTGCGGATTACACACAACAACACTATTGCGAATAGTTACTTATGCATATCGCTGATGGTTATCTGAATCCAAATCTTTACTTCATGACAAATGAAGCATGGTTTCACTTTAGAGCGAACGTGAACTATCAAAACACACGCTATTAGTCGACAGACAATCCCTGGAAACACTTTGAGGTGCCTCTGCATGATTTGAAAATAGGTGTTTGGCGTGTAGTTTCAGGCAAGCGGATTATAGGCTCATTTTCTTTAATAACGACGTGAACTTTCAAGTGTAGGTAACGGAATTGTTATAACCATTTATAGCACAGTGAACGAAGGAAGAACGGGAGTATGGTTTTTCCAGCAAGATGGCGCTACGGCGCATACTTCCCGGTTTTCAATGTCACACATCCAGGAAGCTTTCGGAGAAGAACGTACAGTTTCTGTAGATTTATGGCCTCCCAGGTCGCTCGATCTGCTTACCTGCAATTTTTATTTGTAGGGAAACATAAAGGAAAAATGAAATGAAATCTTTAAGTTTTACGTCCCACAGTTATGCCGGCTACGCTAAAAGAAATGATGATGATGAGAAATTAAGGAAATGGTGGAATGAAGAAAGTGGGAGGAAACGGGAGAACCCCGAGAAAACACACGAGCACGGTGTTTGTCCACCACAAAGTTCACTTGGCGGGGGCTGGGATCGAACCCGGGACCCCAAGCACCAAAGGTGAACGCTCTACCACTGAGCCACCGCGCCCCCTGGAAACATAAAGGGCAAAGTCTCGCATACAATTGAAGAGTTGAAAAAAAAAAAAAAAAACATTCGCAATGCGATTGCGGAAATAACACCAAATGAATTGGCAATAATTTCCAGAAACATGTTGAGACGTGCTGACTTGTGTGTCGAACATGGTGAACATTTTCAGCGCCTCCTGTGAACTACTGACCTATTGAATGTTCAATACGTTGTTCTTCATAATAATGCATTGCTTCATAATAATAATAATTGACTATTCTGCAATCTGTATTTACAATCAACGAGTTATAAGGCATGGGGCCTCTTTTATCTTGGTCACCCTGTATACACAGTTTTATGTTCTATGACTATGTCGTGAAGCCTAAAGAAGACGAATAATTAATGAAAGCGAATGATCATGAAAGAATTGGGGGAATGAGGATGTGTGAGGAAATTGGAAAACCACAAAAAAAGACATGATGTCATCCTCCATAAACTTATAAGGCCTGACATTGAACCATGGGACCCAGGCAGCACAGCTGAGTACTCTACCATTGAGACGGGGCCGTGGTGGATCAGTGGTAGAGCGTTCACCTCTGGTACATGAAGTCCTTGGTTCAATCCCAGTTTGCGACAAGTGAATTCTATGGTGGACAAACACCTTGTGCGTGGGTTTTCTCGGGGTTCTCCCGTTACCTCCCACTTTCTTCATTTATTTCTCATCACCGTCTGCTTTAGCTTTGTCGGTATAAGCGTGGGACGTAAAACTTACGGATTTCATTTTCATTTTTCTACCACTAAGCCCCGTGTCCACAAGATTCTTAAACCTTACCTAGTTCTTACGAACAGATATAGGTTAATAATGGATATTGAGCACCGCACGTTCCCTCGATCAATAATGAATAAAGATCGGAAGAGATTCGTATCTTGTGTGCTCTTATACTGAAAAGATGTGGTTTTCTATGCAGTAACACGGCAGAAGGACGACATATATCAAGCAGTTGCTGCGACAGAAAGTATTTTCTATGTTTTGGCTAACAGCCTTTTCATGCACAGCTACTGAAATGGTATCATAGAGTGGCGTGGACAATATGAACCAAGCAAATGATAGCAGACTTTTTTTTTTTATTTTAACCTTTCAGATCCCGCCTACTTTACCGTGTGTGTGACACAGTTGCCAGGACGAATTTTAGCCGATCCCAAGCGTTTCAGTATTCGCGCTCTACCCTGTATTTTTTTCGCGCGCTTCCCTAGCCAGCTGTTTTAAGTTGATCATGTAAAAAAAAAAAAAAAAGTAATTAATTTGCGCATTTGATGTCGAGAACAGAACCCAAACAACCCCTGCGGGGCTTCTAACCCATCCCTACTATTACTACTACTACTGCTACTTATACTATGGATCTGTATAGTAAAACTGCACGCTTATTTTAATTGAAAAAAAAAGTGTGTTATGAAAATTCAAAAAAAAAAAAAAAAAATCGTTGGGCCAGGTTTAAACCCACGCCAAAAGCGATTTTCATTACTAGCTCGCTCAGTAAATCATTTTTTGAGTATTATTTTCATTCTTATTTTTTATTAAAAACGTGTTATGAAAATTAAAAAAAAAAAAAAAAAAAACTAACTCATTAGGCCGGGTTTTGATCCCATGCCAAAAGTGACTCATTCCTAGCCCTACGAGGGCCGATAGCATCTGGCGTTTGCTTTCTGCTATACGTCTGTCATGACTCTTAACGTCCTATTTGTATAAGCCAATAAGATCAGAGGATACCTGAAACGTTTGGGATCCGCAAATATGCTGCCAGGACACATAAGAAATATATATATATATATGAAAAAAAAAACACATATAAATATGTTTCTTCGTGTCTGTGTGTCAGGCTTCTGGTTCGAGAATACAATGTTCACACGCCAAAACCCTGGTTCGTAGTAGCGTTTTCATAGTCTCACGTCACGTTACTTTATTAAGAAATGACTGCAAATAGTACAAAAATTATACTTTTCTAGCTGCTCAAAAAGAAAGAAAAAAACCGCAGAAACCCGACCTCCTGCACAGGCAACGAAGAGCTAATGTTCGAAACACGTCAGAAGTCTGAGCTGGCAACGGTCAGAGTTGTTAGTGGTAGTATGTTAGGCTAGAGCCCGTACTATTTGTAGAATAGTAGCACTTCAGCGTGAAGTGAGCAGACGGTGACGTGTAAAATTGGTGACCTCCCTAATGTCCACAGCCTAAAAGCCCATTTATATTTGAGTCGGAATCCATGTTCTGACCACACATCACTCGACTAAATGCAATCTTGTAGGCCTAGAAAGCAAAGCAACAACCGCGTTGGGGGATCGATGTGGAGACCATGCATCACACAATTTAAAGTCGTCTGTTATCCCTAGAAACCCAAGTAACAATCCCGTTCGGGTTTATGTGCTAACCACATATCACTTACCTTTAAGTGTCTGATAGGACTAAATATTTAGTAACAATGTGGTGACAACACCTTACTCAACTAAAAGCCGTCTGGTAGGCCAGTATCAATCACGTTTGAGTCAATGGGGTGATCACACAAAACTCAACTAAATTCAATCTGATTGGCCTAGAAATCCATTAAACTCGCGTTGTGGGTCGATGTGCCCACCACACATCACTCAGCTGAAAGTCGTTTGGTAGATATCAATTCGGGGCTGAAATGGCAAGGAATTTTATATTATTACTATAAGTAAATGAAGTACAGCGTGAAGGTTTTACGAATTGGATGCTGAAAAAGGAACCTACGAATCTAATGACCTCACCACTGACAGTCGAATCTAGGAGCATTCGCACAGAAAGCATGGGCTCCAAATTGTCCCAGACACATGCGTTTTCGTATCGATTTCGTTACGGATATTAATCAATGGCATTACGAATGTATGAAATCTTTCAAGTAATATAATACATAAAGTACCCACTGATACGCAAGATTCGGATCTTTATCCAATTAATTTATATATATATATATATATATGGTGATTCAAAAGAACGACGTTTGGGAGGTGATTCCTGATACCAACATAAGAAAAAAAGTATACCCCAACCTGGGTGCACAAATGCTTCCTTTTCGGAGTTACAGGCTGCCGAAAACATGAAAAAATAAACTTTGAAGGCCCATAACTTCAAACCTATGGGACCTACTGTAGTCGGGTCAAAACTTCATTTAGGAAATAGTACGTGCCCTACCCAAATACCCAAGTTTCAGAATCTGCGGTACTTCCGCAACAATTTTTATAGGAGTAGTTGATGAGGATTTCAAATTATATGCGCGTAGCCAAACTCCCTCTGTTGCGTGACTACCTTAGGATTCTGAAACATGTATTTTTGGATAGTGCACATATTAGTTCCTAAGTGAAGTCTTGACCCGACTACGGTAGATCTCACAGTTTTGGAGCTATGGACCTTTGAAATTCATTTTTTTCATATTTTCGGCAGCCTATAACTCCGAAAGGAAACAATTGTGCACCCGGGTTGGTCTATACTTTTTGTCTTATCTTGACGTCAGGAATCACCTCCCCGACGTTGTCGGTGTTGTTTTCAAACACCCTGTATATTCACATATATATATATATATACTAATGCAGAAAATAAAAAAAATAACAGAAGCTGTCCTTTTCTCGCTTCGTACTTCAGCTTGGGTAGCACTTCATGTAATGTTTTCATGCAGAAAATGTCGTTAAATATGCTTTAAAACACTCTTCACTTCTTGGCCTTCTATTTGCATTCGAAGCTTGTACATGGTTCGTGTGCTGAGCAAGAGGGAGGGAGGGGAGATAAGGCCAACTGCACAGTAGATTTACTATTCTCACCACGTTTGCTTGTATCGAAAGGAAAATATCTATTTCTTCGCGTGTACACTCATGTTCAAAATCATTGTATCATGTCTATAAATATGTTGTTGTAGGAATATAGTTTGATATAGAATTCGCCTGGTATTTCTTATAATGTTAGTATGTACAGAGTCTTCCAAAAGTCCTGCAAGAAAGTAAAAAACTGTAACTTTGGAAGTACTACTTACAATTTTGTATTTTGTTTGTAATGTTTAGTGGAAATGATAACATTTTTGTTGGCAACAATGAGTGGATGTAAACGTTGACGTCATAACCGCAAATCACGTGACAAAGATGTTTCACTCAAGAGAAAGCGCAGTGTGTGGCGTGGTTTTGTGAGTTAAAATCTAGTGTTTTGGTGAGAAGAAAATTCCGACAAAAATATCAGAAACAACCACCTGCAAGTTCAAGTATCAAGAGATGGTGCGGTAAGTTCCTAGCTACCGGAAGTGTCTTGGACTTGCCTCGTAGCAGAGGGCCAACAACCAGTGTTGATGTGATTCAGTTAATGCAGGAAAGCGTGTTGCGAAGTCCAAAGAAATCGTTGAAACGAATATCCTTGGAGCTGCGAGTGCCAATGACAACGCTACACAATATCGTTCGTAAGAAAATAGAGGCAAAGCCTTACAGGTTGAAACTTCAGGACCTCCGAAAGAAGATACGTGATGTGACTGGGAGTATTACGGATGAAGCACGTCAAAATGCCATTCTTGGATTCCCGAAAAGACTTCAGCAATATTTGGACGTAAATGGTGCTCAGCTGGAAGTTTGGCGTTGAAAAAATGCTTGGAAACAAAAATTTCAGATTTTCTTACAAGTCCACTAAAAGTTTTGTACAAACACAATAAATGGTTACAAAGTTACATCTTTTTCCTTTTTTACAGGACTTTTGAAAGATCCTGTATAATCGGCAAAGACATGTATGTGGCAAATTTCATGTCAAAAGAGCAGTAAATAAAATAAAACGAAAATAAAACTTTCTTGTCCATTAAGCAACATTTTGTTTTACTCATTCTAATTTTCGTATTTATAATTCTTTTCCTATGAAATTTACCACAAATATACATTACCGATTATACACATAGTATCAGTATTAAAAGTACCCTCCAAAATCATTATCAAATTATATTCTTACAAGACAGTCATAGATATGCGACAATCATTTTTGACATGAGTGCACATTCCTTGACCAATCACAAGAGAATTATATATTTTTTTTTCTGAACTGCAAAATTTGTCTTGAAAAATTAGCTTTATATATATATACACACAGACGGTTGATTAATTCGTGTCAATTTCATTTGTTCACTGTACAAAAGTGGTATGAAGTAAAGCCGTGCAATTTGGTGTAACTTTAGACGAAGGACATAAGTTTTGATTCGCCATAGATGCATGTCACTTGTACTAAAGATTGAAGAGATATAGGGTCAAAGGTCAAGTTTCGATTTTTTCCTTATGGGACTGCAGTGGTAAATTCTGAAAAAGCCTGAAAAAACATAAATCGAAGTGATAACAAAGATCGGATCTAGGTCAGATCAAGGTCACAGGTCATCTTGAGAACCCATTGAATACACTGAAAACAACGCAATGTTCGTGCCTCATCATGTAAAAAATGGGTTCTCAAGGTGACCTGTGACCTTGGTCTGAAAGTGACCTCTGACCATGACACTTGATTGACGCATATTTGGTCGGCTTGTGACATAGAATCATACCATACAGCTTTTTCTTTCTTATCACTTCGATTGTTTTTTCAGGCTCTTTTAGAATTTACCATTGCAATCCCATAAGGAAAAAATCGAAATTTGACCATGACCTTAAATCTCTTCAATCTTTAGTACAAGCGACATGCTTCTACGGCGAAACAAAAATTATGTCCTTCGTCTAAAGTTACACCACATTGCACGTTTTTACCTCATACCACTTTTGCACAGTGAACAAATGAAATTGACACACGAATTAATCAACCCTCTATATATATATATATATATATATATTGAAAGAAATAAAACTGGGAATAAAACAATATATTCTCTTCATCGAAATCTCGCCACTATTTTTATTACCAGGAGTTAAAAGTGATCACAATACAATTTATTTTGTATATATTTTCTGTTACTTTCAAATTAATTTTTAAAAAAAAAACTGGAGATCTTTAAAAGTTTCTTTCCATTTATTACGCTAAACTTCAATGAACACCACTTTAATTAAAAGTTAAATGTTAGTTACAATTTTAAAAAAAAGTTCATATTTAGTACGAGTTTAGGAGACTTTTACACATGAATTTCCAGATGAAAAATCTATTATTTGTAACGTAAAGAAACATGACATAATTAATGAACTACGCAGACGCGTGGATAAGTCAGTGAAGAATCTCGAACGCGAAATTTAGTAACAATCGATAAAATGGTCATATTTAAAAAGACTTTGAGAGATTATGGAGCTAAAGATAGTATGTTATAAAAGGCAACTTATTTTAATACTGGGGAGCATACAAATTATGGAAATTTTATACAAGATTTAGAGAAAGAAAAAGAAAGTTTTACATTCCGAATTCACACTTATTCTTAATAACGAATATATATAAAAAAATTACATTCACTGATGAACTTCTTACATATATCGCATTATATCAGCCAGCTGCAAAACCGTATTTTAAAAAAAAAAAAAGCTTCACACACACATAGTGATATTCGTACTATATACACAATATTTTGATGCTACAACGCGTATAATATACAACAACAAATATAAAAAAATCTTGACTTAATACAAACGAACTTGACTTAATCTTGACTTAAACAATATAAAACACGATTCACCCTCATGGCTGATTTATTTTACACAATATAGAGAGATACAAAGCATTTTCGCTAATAACTCTTGACCAGAAACAAATTTGCATCTAAAATATGTACAAATGCTAGAAACACAAGTCGGTTGTGATATTTATTAAATCAATATCAGATCCCTCCCTCGCCGTCCCACCCTAGAGATACTGCTTGACGTAATTTACAAGTCAAAATTTCCTAACCAACATGAAATTTACAATTTGGTAAGTAAAACACAACCTTCACTTGATATCTCAATATCAAATAACTCTTTAGAAGCTAATAATTATATATATACATAAAACAAAGTACTACAAGAATCAGTAATGTTATTCAACATTGTAAAAAAATAAATACGAACGAACAATCTATTGCAAGTTCTAAAATTGCAAAAACAAACAAATATCACGTGTAAAAAATATTGCATTTTATAAGTAATTTGGGAATTAAATGACACGAGATTTTTAAGTCACACACAATATTAATAAATTCATGCACCTTAAACACGAACATTATACTTCATTTTGTTGACTATATCATATATTTCATTAGGAGTAACACTTAAGTGAAACAATGTGTTTATACAACAGTGATTTTGCACATTTCTTTTAGCGATTAGCGAATAGGAAAGAAAAAAGTCGTGAGTGCAGAAAAGTACACGCATATCTGAATTAAAAAGCTCCTACTTATCAACATCAATAACGCACTTATTGGAAAGTTTTTGTAACAATTTGGATAATTTCGTGTATTGAAATGAATCACAATATGGCTCATGTGGCTTTTACAACTTTTAACTTGGCCAAACTATCTTTTAACGGATTGAACTGCGTACTCAGTTCGCAACTGCTGGACTTGGCCTTTTCGGTTACCAGATCAGCAAACTCATTTAATCCTTCTTTCCGGACTGTGAGAAGGAACTTTCTCGATTCAATGAAAACCTTTGCCGTGTCTTTAACCATTCCTATCAACTCAGGAGTCAGACAGTTTATCATATATTGAGAAACAAAAGCTCCGTGGAAGTAGTTCTTGTACGCTTCCTTACCTTGTAAATTATTAAGCGCTGACACAGGAAGAAAATATACTTTGGCGAACTCAACAGGAAGAGCAGTATGTGCCTCTTCAATGATCCTCTTTGGTGGCCATTTTGAATTTTCAGTCCTGTTGGCCATTTGGGCAACATTCTCTTTGGTTTCATTGTCAGCACTTAACTCTTTATGAGGATCAATTTCCCGAATAACAATACAATCTTTAGAATCCTCCTCTTCGACATGGACATACGGCTCCCTTTTTTGAATTTCATAAAAAATTCGCATCAAATTTCTTTCCGTGACATCAGTTGAACGTTTCACATGTACTCCGTTGGTAGTTTTCAGCATCTCCTTATCAGCACATTCGATCCCGTACGTAATGAAAGGACCAGTCACGATATCTCCCATATAACCATGGTGGCAGATCTTCTCTCCGATCTTCACTATTCCCGAAGCCAACGTGAGATTCGGAGCACTACACTCCGTTTCAAACCAATCGAAAGCTACTCCTGATTCTCTCCAGTTCTTGTACTCTTGGCTGTTGACAATTTTACCACCCACATCACACAGCCGCATGTGATAGTCCCAGTCAAAGACGCCAGCTTTGGCATCGTATCGCGTCCCCAGAAAATGCCTTAACCTGTTGTCCCAATGTCGAGCCACATCAAAAACACCTTTCTTATTGTTCCTCCAGAACTTAAATATAGTTTCAAGCACATCCCTGTCCTTGTACTTCAGCATGCTCAGGTCAACCAATGGAAGTCGCCGCCTCAAGTAATCCAAATTAGTCACCATGAGAATTAGCTGATTGGCCTTGTTTTGAATAAAAGTACTGCTGTTGGGACGAATGAAGGTGTTACCGTACATCTCCATAAAAAGGCGAGTCTTTTCCTGTAGTCCCAACACATCAGGAGGTTCCAAAGCTGTCAACAGCAGCAGCAGCTGACGAGCGACCAATTCTAGAGTTATTTCAACAACATAGAAGTTAATATGCCGTAACTTATGTTTGTAAGCACACGCAATAGTCTGCAGAATGTGTCTCGCATCACCAGCACCAATCAGAAGAACATTCACATCTTCTGCTTCGTTCTCTTCCGAACATTTGATTTCGTCCAGAAAGTCAAATGTGGGACTGAACCCCCACCACATGTTGCAAGTTACCAGATAATTGTTACCAACAAACACATGTACAATTACCTCATAATGAAATGCACCATCTTCGATCTTTTACCTTGCATTAACTTGAACCACATTTTCATCTTTATTACTCATGCACCAAACGCAGATGGATAAATCAATCCCTCTGCTTCTCAGGAATTCCAGATAAAGTTGGGCCAGTCTAAATCTATTCAGTTTTCTTTGAATATATCACGCCTTATCTGAAAAGAGAAATTCAAATTTTGTCTAAAATAATAACAATAATAGATACTATTGGATGCATATTGAATATTTAAATAGACGAAAAAAAAAACTATTGCTTCAACACATCTATTAAAGCTTATTTTTCACTATGGATTTAAGACTGAATACGCCGCTTCGTCAGTGTGGCAAATAAAAATCTTGCTGCAAATCGAATTTCATATTAAAGAAAATTTTTAATAGATTTATTCCAGTTTTTAATGTAAATGATCTAATTTTTGATTCGGTTAGATTTTTCACTTTTCCATTCTGTGAAGGAATACTGCCAAAGTACACTACTCTTGACACCGCTATCTTATGAAGAATTCTTCACAAATAATTGGTATACTAAAAATTACTAGTACAATTCTTGTCATTTGAAATGAAATTTTTGAGTTTTACGTCCCACGATTATGCCGGCTAGGCTAAAGAAGACGATAATGATGAGAAATGAATGAAATGGTGTAATGAAGAAAGTGGGAGAACCCCGAGGAAACCCACCACAAAATTCACTTGGTGCGAGCTGGGATCGAACCAGGTACCCCATGCACCAGAGGTGAAGGCTCTACCGCTGATCTTGTCATTTGAATACTGTCTTCTAATAGCTTTTGTTTCTATGAATACAAATCGAAAAGAGAAATTAACCGTCACACTGACGAAGAGACGATCTGCGTCATGAATTGAGTGAGTTGAATTGATTTTAGTTTAGCGTCCCTTTCAGCAGCGAGGCTAACTGAGACGTGGACCTACTGATTAACGTGGAATCCGAACCACATGAGCTCCCGCTAGGAATCGAACCCGGGTCTCCCATGCCAAAGGCGCGTACGATAACCGCTTAGCCACGAAGGAACTCGAGTTGTGCCATGAAATCATTGTGAAAAACAGGCTTATAACAGATGTATTGAGACCCAAAGCAGAACAACAGGCGACAGTGCGACAATGTCGCAGAAAGAAAATGTGAGCTGCAGGAAGATTGGCTAACTTCTAGACGAAAATTACTCTCAGAAAGATTGTCTACACCTTAAATAATTACGCTTGCAGAAAGATTTTCTTCTCCGTAAATAAAACACGATTCAGGACAATTCAACGTTTGATAGTCATGATAATATATCGATAAATATATGCGGCGCTAGGATTAGGGATTTAGGATTTATATTTCTGGGCTTTCGGCATCTAAGGCCATTTAGCCCTTCACGATTTGAGGGATGACGTCCCTCGGCGAGCACACAATCCGAGGAAAGGGAAGGAAGGAAGCGGCCTGGGACCTATAAGTTAGGTACCATCCCGGCACTTGCGTGGTGTGAATGTGGAAAACCCAGGAAAACCTCATTCAGGGTGGCCGGCCTGAAAAAGAGTGTTACACTTTTTCGACCGAGTGACCCCACCGGGAATCGAACCCGGGACTGCTCGCACCGAAGGTCGACTACGCTACGCAGGGCTACTAGGCGGCGCTAGGATTTTGGTAATGTTGGTGCAGGTTGGGAAGGGATAAGACATATTAAAAATATCAACATGGTACGCAATAAAAACTATTATGTACATATTTAAAGAAACTTCATACATGGATACACGTGTATGTGAGTTATGGATTTTTCAAAGAAATATCAGAATTTTTAAGTGTGCAAAAGGCTTTTTTTTTTTTTTTTTTTTTTTTGCAATGGCATCAATTACAAGAGCTTCTATAAGAACATTTTTCTGTTGAATGGAACCATGGCTTTAAATTCTTCAATGACATCTTCAATATCTATGCTCAGTGAAATCGACTTTTGAACAGAGAGCAACATTATATGGAGTTGAAGCATAATCGATCTTCGACATTTGGACTTGACATAATTCATTTTGGAAAAACTCCGTTCGCATGAGCAACTAGCCAACCAGATGCTCTTCCAACACATCCTAACATTGTTGCCAGAACGCTTTGCACTATTGAGCCTTAAGATCTCAAAGACAATCCCTGTATGATACCAAGTAAATTATGACACTTGAAAAGTCCCTCAAATATATCCAAACAGAAACCATAAATATACAAAATAGATAGGATTATTATAGGAAATCTGAAAATCGAAGTTAATGTGAGTGCAGCTGCACCCACTCTGGTGCCGCCTATGCCGATAAACCTGAGGCGCGTGAAATGGAAGAGTAAGCGATTCGCACAGTCACCACCACGAGCGCTACAGTCGCCAGTGCTACAGTACATGCACCCAAGTCGAGACCCTAGAAAACAACAGCTGCCCGATGGCGGGATGCTTGCTCAGCCACTGCACATTGCTTGGTAACGCTTCTGTCGTGGTTATAATGTGATTGTGATACTTAGAAAATGACTACCTCAGGACGAGTTGTGAAAGCTAAGGGTTCTCTAATTATCAACATTATGACTAACCGCCGTGCAGCCAGTGATTTTTCGTCTGAAGAGACTGACACAATTGATATGTTGGCTTACAACCAGGACCACCTGCTGGTTACAAGGGAAACAGGAAATTTTTCGAAATGGTATTATGTCAGAAATATAGTAGTCAATACCACAAACAGTAGAAGCTTATTCCTGGAGACAAATTAATGTTTAAAGAAGTGACTTACGAAGTTGTAAGAAGGATTCAACAGGGTGTCTACTAAAATTCCAAAATGAAATTTCGTGACCTCTTCTTTACCAAACCATAAAATTTCGTATCATTCCGAAGAGTGAATTAGCCGGATTTTCACCCATGCGATAGAAGGGTGCTTTGCGAGCGATTCGGTAGCGTCTAAAGCCGACCACAGACATTTTTGGTGGTGAATTTTGATATTTTACAGAACAGAATTTTCCGATCTGTACTTACATTTGTAGAGATTAAAAAAACCAAAAGCTAAATTTCGTGACATTCGTGACCGACAGACACCCTATTCAAGGATACTTAAATGATTAATTTTCATGTATTAAGATGTGTAATAAAAAAATACATAAATGAAAATAGGTAAGTACCTGTAATTCTTGGGAATTTATTGATTGAATACTTATTTAGATCTTAGACAACTCTAAAAGTTCCCTGTACATTTCATCATAAATAAAAAGCCTATAAGTATTTAAAAAAAATGCTTTCATGTGTTTGAAAATTTTATGTTATAATTTTACTATGCCATTACTAACATACTTGCAGAGAGTTCTCTGATTTTTCTAAGTCGTCGTTAGAAAGTTGAAAAGCGTTCTGCTTTGGGGCGCTGAGGTAACAGATTTTAACAATTTGATAATTAAAAATATAATAATACAATTTTAAATAAAGTTCTAAACCACAATACACAGCAGAAAAAAAACAAAAAAAAAAAAAAAAAACAATGAAACAAGGGAAAGGAAAAATAAGCACTTTTCCACTTTTCTTTGTTATTTCACAGAACCTTCACTTAATATATTATGTTACATTTGTGCGATTCCACCTTAAACTTTACGTTCACGTCTTACATAGCCTTGCTGCTCAAAAAGGACGCACCAACTGTTTAGTTCTAATTAACTTATTTAACCTGATTAGTTTTTGTTAAAAGATGACAGTTCAATGTATAAGAAGCAAATCGAAAAAATGAAATCTTTGAGTTTAACGTCCCACGATTATGCTAATTAGGCTAAAGGAGACGGTGATAATGAGAAATGAATGACATGGTAAAATGAAGAAAGTGAGAGGAAACTCACACACGGTGTCTGTCCACCACAAAGTTCACTTGGCGGGGGCTGGGATCGAACAAAGGACCCCACGCATCTTGTATGAACGCTCTACCACTGAGCCACCGCGGCCGTAAGAAGAAGCAAGTCGAGTAGATACTTGAAACTGTGTAGATAGTTCTGTATGAGTGTGTGCACAGCCTATAGCTACAAGACCGTAGTGTTGTCCATGTGGAATTGACAGAAACATTCATAGTATTATTAAACCGAACTATTGTTGAACGAACCAGCGTTTGTGTTATAGTGTCCATCACCAACTCCCACCAACCAACAATACTATATTACGTATTACTTTTTACATATACACATTAATTTTAAATTTATTCAGCATTCAATTCCTAATACGACAAGATATCCAAACACAAATTATAACATCATAATCCGACTGTTTTTAAATATTTAATGAACAACAGAACTTCAGAAGTTTGGAGAAAAGAGAAAATCATAAGAAACCTGAACTTTTGCTGCGATATACTTCTAGAGTTACGTGAGTCAATAATAATAATAATAATAATAATAATACAGCGCCAATTCTTAGCGCATATCCAACAGGAGGGTGGTTCGCCGATCACTGTGGTATTCTTTCACACTGTTTCTAGACAACCAGTCATACGACCGCGCTGTTGCCAGTTTGTTGAGAGTTGAAAAATCTGTCAAATAGTTGTTTCTGTTATGCTATAGTAGTAGAGACGGTCTAATACACGTTTGAATATGTGCTGTTTTAAGTGTTTTTCTCTTCCAAATTACTGGTGATTGTTGATTGCTAATAGGTCCAGTGTGTGCTGTGTTCACAAAAGAAGATAAATATGCCAACTGAACATACTGAAACAATATGGAATAAGTAAACTGCTTCAATACACACGTCAGTCATACAAACGCACGATGCTACTTCGAAGACGAGAGAACAAATAAAGGTTCCCTTTTCCACATAGAACAGGTAATCAAGCGCACTTTGAACGTTTTGAAAGTAGTGAAAGAATTATTATAGTATCCGCGTCACCGCACAAAAACTCGGAAGCACAAACGATAATAATCTTTCGGTAACACAACACCTGGCACAGAAAAGGTCACGAGCAAGTCTAAATTCAACTCTAAATGAGTTCACGAAAAATGCAATACGATATCACGCTTATAGTTATTGCAAACAAACAAACAAAATCGAACTTTAAATTCTTTCCTTGATTCGTTGCAGAAAGAGAGTATTCACGGATGGGAACACAACTGTACACAAAGTACTTAAAAAGACAGGGTTTCGATACAAGAAATTTTTAAGAAGGAAGATTTTATTAAAAGAGAGGATGATATAGTTCTGAGCTCAAAATTTCCGGTCACCAGGTCGCCATTGGCGACTAGAACTTTAGAGCTGGCGTCCAGTGTTCAGTAGGAATGGTTTGTGCCTAAACTCACAAGGACGCACAGTTTCTGTTTCGCACAAAATAATTGTTACTGAGTGATACACACGAAATGTGAAGTCTTCACAACGAACATGGAAAGTGAAGTCTCTACAACGTTGTAATTCGCCCCTCCTTTCCCACTCTCAATCGAAATGATTCGCCTACTGGCACGTCAATGCGAGAAATTGAACTACAATCGACAACTGGTACTTCAGTGCAGAGAGAGAGAGAGAGCGTTACACAAACGTGAAGTCTTAAGGTAAGCTATTTTTTAACATCTCTATGAATTGTGCAATTCAAAATTTATTATCCTGAATCTAATTGTCTGGTTTTGAAATTTTATGCCCTGATGTAATCTTTTTTTTTTGTCAAACCAAAGGCCACGTGAGAGACACTGGCGACCATCATTTTTGGAATGGCGAGTGCGTCTGACTTTGAAATTTTTCGCCCTGATATAGCTGTTATGTGGTTTCGTTTTTTGAAGGAGATGGCAAATACTGAACCTGAGAGAATAGTATGATTTGACGAAACATGAGCAAATACTAATTACTCTAACAACAAATGTAAGACTAACTTGACATGCATATTTATGCGAATTGCTCAATATGGGCTATTTTTTTTTTTTTTTCCAGGCAGGTGTGAAGTTTCATATCGAATTATCTCGTCCTGTTTTATACCATGTAAGACGACAGAAATTCCGGATTTTGTATAAATTCAATGTATAACCAAATTTATTAATCAATTAACCAGGACGCAAAATTTCTGGTCACCACGTCACCATTGGCGACTGGAAATTTAGAGCTCCAGTGTTCAGAAGGAATGGTTTCTGCCTAAACTCACAGGGCTGCGCAATTTCTCTTTCGTACGAAAATAATTGTCACTGCGTGACAGAAAATAGGGAATGTGAAATCTTCACAACGGACATGAAAAAAGAAGTCTTCACAACGTTGTAATTCCAGGGCTTGGAAAAACCCGTTAAAAATTAAAAAAAAAAAAAAAAGCCCAACCCACCTGGGCCCATATAGGTATTTTCGGGTTTAATTGTTTTTTTTTCGAATTTTTCAGTATCTTTGGGGTAAAAGTTTAAAAATATGATCTATATTGCAAGGTTATCATTGTCACAACTTGCAACAGTTTTCTATTCACTGCCGTTTTGAAAAAATGGCCGCCATTTTGAAATTTTACAATGAATCGCCAAGAAAATCTATACAGCAAATTTTGAATGTCTCCTGCTTGTACCCTCAAAATTTAACCATAAAAGACCGAAAATTGCGCTTATAGCGTGGATACCCGCTAGTTTGAAAATATGGTGGCCATTTTGAAATTTTACGTTATGCCGCCAAAATCTATACAGGAAATTTAGTGTCTTGTACTTGTACCGCGAACATTTAAACTTAAAAAGTGGTACCCTGTTGTATGTGTAGTAGGCCTAGTCAGACGAACAAACAAATGTAGATCGAATCATCGCAGGAATCTCAGTGACTTTCGCCAAATATGAACACCAAATATATTAATTTAAAACAAAGATATAATTCATGTTTTATAAAATAAATGTTTCAAAATGTCTTATACGACATAAATATTTTCCAGCGTAATATAAATGGTTTTATTGTTGAAGTTCAGTTTCGATACCTTATGCATTTAATTACGGGAATTTTCCGAGCACTTGTTCCAAGACAGTTCTTTCCAGAAAACAATTAACAAAGAAATAATTCATATTTTATAAAGTATGTGTTTCAAAATGTCTTAAATGAAATTAAATATTTTCCAGCGTAAAATAAATAGTTTTATTGTTGAAGTATTAACTTACGATGCTTTGCGCGTTCAATTGCGGGAATTTCCCGAGCAATTCTTTCACGACTTTTTTTTTTCTTTCTTCGAAAATGCAGCTTTCTTTACTGTACATCGAAACTTCCACTAGTACGGAAGTTTGAATTTGGCACTTGAAATAGTAAGCGTTACGTAGTTTTCGGAACTCCGAGCATTAAGCTTCTTAAATTTGATAAGATTTTTTACGCTATTGCTGATGTTGATTCTACAGAATGCTTATTTGAAGAGTAGCAACAAATAACTGAACTAAACTGCTGTTGTTGGGGAACCAAATTTTACTGAAGAATACTTGTGTTACCATCAAAGATAACAAATAATACTAGCAGTTATACTAATGCACTACATATTTACTGGTAGTACCGGCACTTATGACCTTAAGCCCGTCGAATGTATGAGAAATTACGTCTCTTGGCGTCGACGAGCACCCTATTTACGAAAAGTATTTTCTAAAATATAAAATTGCATATTTTACTTCAAATAGGCTATAAGCATAATCCATACAATTATTTGATCTATAATAATCTCAAGCTAAGGTATTTTTTTTTTCCGCACGAAGAAAGTCAAAAATCACTTTCAATGTGATCACCTTAGTTGTATCAGTAATATACTAGCAAAAAGCTCAAAAACCAAGGTGGGTCCAACCCGAAAAAAAGTTTTTTTCGGGCTGGGCCCATTTGGGCAAACCCTGTGGAATTCGCCCCTCCTTTCCTACCCTCAATCGAAAACTTTATTAAGAGATTCCCAAATTTGCTTCCAATTGTCACATTTTGTAGTTTTCCCTGTGAGTACTGCTTCATACGCGAGAGAGGCTTCAGCAATTTCAACAGAGATTAGATTGCCTACAGGAATTCACTGAAGACTGACACACTGGATGATTTGCTTACAATTTCTATCAATGGGCTCTCAATGGACAACTGCTGCTTCAGTGCAGAGAGAGAGAGAGAGCGTTACACAAACGTGAAGTTTTAAGGAAAGATATTTTTTAATATGTATACGAATTATACAATTCGAAATTGATTATCCTGAATCTAACTGTGTGGTTTTGAAATTTTATGCCCTGATGCAATACCTTTCTTTATCAAACCAAAGGCCCTCGGGGAAGGGAGGGGGGACCTTTCATAATCTGTATGTGAGAGATATTGGTGACCATCATTTTTGAATTGAAATTTTGAATCCGATTGAAATTTTGCGCCCTGTATGAACATACAAAGAGTGAAAAAGTGAATGACTGGACCGGAATTCGAACCCTGGGTCCCGGTATATGGTGCCGATCCATTAACCAAACTATTAATCTATTATATATTTTTCCTGTAGATTCATGAACAGAGGGGGGGGGGGGTTCAACTACTCTCTCATATCCTTTCAGGACACGCGTGATTTTTCTATATAGTAAATGTTTATTTTGCATAGTGTCTTGTTCAAGGGGATTAAACCCACAAATCCACTCCTAGCATACGCCATTGTTCCAAGTATTATTACTGTTGTTATTTAGAAACCATTCTTTCTGTAATACTATTACGATTACAGAATTATGACTAGTTAACCGTCCTAAATTTGTCGTCAGAGCTGCTGCTTTCTGGCTGCAGAGCCTTTGGCAACAGCACCTTCAATACACCACGTGTTTTCTCGAACTGTCAGAAGTCAGTTTTCGTTAACTGTTCTTTAAATACACAAGGGGTAACTAGATTTTTGTCTCGTCCTGTATGTAAAGTATACAATTCAACAAATAAACCTGAATGCAATTGTTGATCACGAGCCAAGAATAGTAGCTCAAGTGGTAGAGCGTTGGCTTCGCATTCGGGAGGTCGTGGGTTCGAATCCCACTGCCGACCATCCTGATTGAGGTTTTCCAGGGTTTCCCTCACTCCTACCAGGCAAATGCCGAGATGGTACCTACTAAACAGGCCCTGGCCGATACCTTCCTAAATCCTTTCCATTGTTATTGTTGTTGTTGGATATCCAGTGTAAAATGGCCTCTGAGCTGTATCTGGTGATTGTTAAATAAATAAATAAATATACCATAGTACAAGATTATGAGATAACTAGTGAAAGCATCTTAATTTTTGAATTATTTCTGGTGGTATCTCTCATTGTATCTCCAACAAGTGGGGTCGTTACTTGGATAGAAATTTTGGGTCCCTTTCAGCAGCGGGGCTACATATTTGAGGCATGGACCTACAGATTAACGTAGAAACCGAACTGCATGATCTCCCAGCGAGAATCAAACGCTTGTACACTAACCACATAACAGAGCTTTCTTGTTAACTTGACAAAGCACACTCCTGTTGGTAAGGCCGCGCCTCCATTGCTTCCGAATGCGATTGCGAATTTCCCAGCACGTGTAAATACATTGGAATGCCTCGACTAGTTCCGATCTGCCAATTGCGAAAACCGACGAAAAGATGCAAATGCTAACTATCCCAACATGCTGGGATTGTTCGTCCGAATTCGTGCGAATGGAGAGTCGTCTACAGAGAAATTGAGCGATACGTGAGAGAAGAAAGTTTGTTTTGCGTGAAAGCAGACGACGTTGTGAAGTGCGGAGTTAAAAAAATAAAATAAAATAAAATAAAATAAACAAAAAATAAAATAAAATAAAATAAAATAAAATAAACAAAAAATAAAAATAAAGATGGAAATGGATGTTGATGCTTTAATAAATTGTGTTTTTGATAAAGTTCCATTGTGGAACCCGGGTAGACGTAACCAAGGAACTTGGAGTAGAAGATATGTGTATTTTCTTTTCTTTTGTCTTTAAAATATGAAGATTTAATTAATACACGACCCGCAACATTTTATTCAATTTATATTTCGTTTTTGTTCCTCAAATAATGATTTTACGAATACATGTAATTATTGACAAATATGTTTGAAATAGCAAAAATGGGTTTCTTTACTCGTGGAGAAAATTTTCTTAGAAAGTAGGTTGATTCTATAATCTCTAATTTTATTTAGTTAATTTATTTTAAAGTGAAAATAGTAGCGGTTATCACGGAAGCATAATAATAGTAACAGAAGCAACATTCACTTTATTTTGCGCACAAAGGAAATTAATAGATATTATTGTTATTTAGGCTTTCAAGACTTTAAGGTACGAATTTTCAAGCAAAAATATTTTACATTGAAGCTTTGAAAGAAACATTCCAACTTGATTCGTATTCGCAAAACTTCGGATGTAGTAGAGGCACATGGATTCGCAGTTCGCATTCGGAAGCAATGGAGGCGCGGCCTTGGTATCCTTACATAGACACAAACAATGGTACTATCTCCAACCATGAGAACAGATGCAAGGAAACAAACAAATCTTCCTTTACCCGCACACCCATCTTCACTTACGCATCTTCTCCCCGCGGGCCATCCTGCTTCGCCCTACCCTAACGCGAACTAAACCAGTATTACAGGTGGTAGTTTTATTTTTCACAATTGCACTGAATATGAAGATACAACACATACCATCTGTCGTGAAGCTCTTCTAAACAAACCAATGCTTGCGTAAGAGTACCAACTGGATCTTGTGATGTAAAATTATTCTAAAAGTAAGACATATAGTATTTCAAACCAAAAATTGTAAACCTAACCCTTGTATTTGACTTCGTTTTTTTTTTTTTTTTTTTTTTTTTTTTTTTTTTTTTTTTCATACACAAAGCTCTGTAAAAGATCATACCGTCGGAATTACATATTGGAAATTTAGGTTAACTGCTGCACAATAGGTCCAGGAATACGAGATTTAACTTAACCGAACCTAAACTAACCTCACTTATGTCTTAACATACTGGGCCAACTCTGCGGTACAAAAGTCGGAAATTTTAATGTAAGTTTTGTTTCGCAGATGTGAGCCAGAAATACTTTAAGCTAACCTAAACACATCTAGTTCGCATCCGTAGAATATCTCTCTTTTAATATTTTGGCTTGAAATAAAATGAGTGCCGATTGATAATACAGATTCTTATATTTGTAAAATCTACAAAGTCGTCTGTAATAGTATTTTAACAGACCAGTGTAAAAATAATCGAAGTACTGTGTTCTTATCTCTGAGATGTGTATGTATCTACGTAGAAATACATTAATGAAAGGCCAATCCTTTTTAAGCACGGATTCCTCCGTACGATAATCATTAACTACAGTACGGTATACAGGGTTTGAAAAAGCCCAACCCACCTGGGCCCATGTGGGTTTTTTCGGTTTTTTTTCGAAATATTTCAACGTCTTCGGGGTAAAAGTGTTAAAATGTATTTGTATTTCAAGATTGTCATTGTTACAACTTGAAACAACAAAAGAAGCACCATTTTGAAATTTTTCACTGGATCGCCGAGAAAATCTATACAGAAATTTAGCATATCTCGTGCTTCCATCCTCAAAATTTCAACTTAAAAAGACGGAAAATTGCGTTTTGTAGCGTGGACACTCGTTATTTTAAATAAAGAAAAAAAAACCCGTTAATTTGGAATTTTACGTTGGTATGCCGTCAAAATCTATACAGGAAATTTAGTGTCTCGTGCCTGTACTCTGAAAATTTTAACTTAAAAGACCGAAAGTTGTATCCTGTAGTGTGTGTGGTAGGGCAGACAAACGAGTTGAGTTGATTTTGTGTTTAACGTCCCTTTCAGCAGTAAGACTATATTAATGAGACGGGACCTACTGATTAACGTGCAATCGGATCCACATGAGCTCCCGCCGGGAATCGAACCCGGGTCTCCCACGCCGAAGACGCATACGCTAACCGCCTAGCCATGAAGGAGCTCGGCAAACAAACGAACAAATGTAAATCAAGTCATCCAGAAGCCTGACTGACGTTCGCCAAATATGAATACCAAAAGGGATCTATTAATTTAAAACAGAAATACAATTCATGTTGTATGAAATAAATAAATGTTTCAAAATGTCTTATATGAAATAAACATTTTCCAGCGTAAAATAAATGGCTTTATTGTTGAAGTTCACTTCCGATACTTTGTGCGTTCAATTACGGAAATTTCCCGAGCACTTGTTGCAAGACGGTTCTTTCCCAAAAATTAAAATAATTAACAAATATATAATTCATATTTTATAAAGTAATTGTTTCAAACTGTCTTAAATGAAATTAACTATCTTCTAGCATAAAATGAATAGTTTTTTTGTTCAAGTATTTAATTCCGATGCTTCTGCGTTCAATTATTACATAATAAATAAATTATCACCTAATAGTGCATAAAGTTTTTTTTTTTATTAACGCGGACGTTATCATTAGCCGCTCATTAATTCCCAGAGGAGGATTATTATATAATAAATAAGTTATCACTTAATAGTGCATAAAGTTTTTTTTTTTTTTTTTTTTTATTAACATAAAACAAAATAAACTAAATAATACTTTTTAGTGCAATTTGGTACGCGGAAGGTGAGAAAATTGTTAAAGCATTCAAAAGTAAAAATAACCTAAAGCCAAGTTGTATAAACTTAAGAATATACTTTTTCACAAAAAGCTAGAACATAACATCTAGCTGGCCTTAATATGTGCATCTGTAATTTAATTTATTGTTTGAAAAAAAAAAAAAAAAAAAAAATGGTGACGGACGTGTTGGTGGACAAATACACAAATTTTCCAAAACTAAACAAAAAACAAAAGGTAAACCCGTCAAACGTATGAGGGACAAGATCCCTCGGTATCGCCTAGTTGGCGAGCACACTAGTCACGGAAAGTATTTTCTAAAATATAAAATTGCATATTTTATTTCAAATAGACTATAAGCATAACCCATAAATTAATTCGTTCTATAACTATCTCAAGATAAGGTAAGTTTTTTTTTTTTTTTTTTTTTTTTTTAATTCATTCAGTGCGTTCAGAACTTTATAAAGGTCTTATGTTGAATGTTGTTGTATACCT
The DNA here is from genome assembly GCF_964235325.1 of Thermobia domestica. NCBI lineage: Eukaryota > Metazoa > Arthropoda > Insecta > Zygentoma > Lepismatidae > Thermobia > Thermobia domestica. The sequence goes on along the minus strand of NC_137468.1, from coordinate 190,905,783 downwards.
TAACGTGAAAGCATCTAATTCGCCCAAGGAAAGTCTAAAATTTGATAAAAATAACTTTCAATAAGATCATCTTATTTGTACCAATAATATCCTAACCAAAAGACCAAAAACCAAGGTGGGTTTTTTCGGTCTGGGTCCACTTGGGCAAACCCTGACGGTATACAAAGTGAAGGTCAAGTTAAGTATTTGAAGACAGTGTGCTAACACATGATGCGCAAGAACAGAAATGTCCGACAGTTAAAGGATCCGCTATTTGTGAAATTTACGGAAGTAATGTGAAAACAATGAAAACATGTGCTATGTTTAGCACAAGAAATCCAGAATCAGGAAAAAAAAAAAAAAAAAACTACTACAAGATTTAGAGAAGAAATTAGTTGAAGTAAGGGCAGCATAACTGATTTATCTCTCTTTAGGAATGTAATAAAGGCGCATCTTGTATCTACTTGCCGAAAAAAGACAAAGGAATAAGAATACAAGAATACAACGATTCAGGTAATTCGTCGTTCTCAGATATGGCGAGCTCGTGCATCGGATACATTTCCATCTTCAATTTTGTACGTACTTACGTTAATAGTGAAAATGAAATATTACAGTTTGTACATAGACACGAATTGTTGAAGTTGAGGACTGTATGGAAAATGCAATAGAAAAAATGAAATGAAATATATACATACGTCCCACGGATATGCCGCCTAGGCAATGGTGGAATGAATAAAGTGGGAGAACCCAGAGAAAACCTACGCACAGGGTGTTTGTCTACCACAAAGTTCACTTGGCGCGGGCTGAGATCGAACCAGGGACCCCACGCACCAAAAGTGAACGCGCTACCACTGAGCCACCACGGTCCCAGATATGCAATAGATATTTGACAATAAACATGATGTAAGTAGCTAACATTAACCTAAGGTAGCTAATCTAACCTAAATTAGCCTAATATGAAGATAAATAAGAGAAATTGTAACATTTTAAAGTAATGTAACCTAACCTAAACTAGCCTTACGGTATATGAACAGAAATTGTAACATTTTTTAGAAAAAAAAATGGCTGGACCTCTTTTGCTAAACTTACGCCGAAAATATATCTGTATCTTGCGTCTAACATCCACACAAGTACATCATCAAACACGTAAGTTGAGTGTTTTTATGCCATGTAGTGTTTTACCACTTTCCTCGTGTGTATATATCTACCATCGCTGACGCGCCTGTTCCCTACGGATGCACCCCCGCGCAGTCTAATTGAACTGTGCTCCTTCATTACTGGATTATATAACATTCGTGCGTTTTAGTTCCAATCGACTTCGTTTTCACGATAAGCAATTAATTTATGTATGAATCCGTATTCTGAATCTACATAACTGACTACAGAAGATTTATATTTAATTCCAACGGAGACCAACTGCTCCAGTTGTCAGTGATCTAGACAAAGCTGTTGTTAAATAATGATCTTACGGATACACACCAGATTCAAAGAAACTTGGATTATAAGGATTGAACAATTAATATTAGTAACTACTATTTATATAATGAACATTATTTACAAGTTATGTAACTTCATGGACCGAACTCCCGCTCATTCTTAAGATCAAATTCAATCAAATCAAGGACAACATTTTTCGTAAATAAGCAGCCTTTAAACATAAATTAATCAATACTATCTATATTCACACAGATTTACCTTTATGCATTAACTCAAACTATAAGAATAAGAATAATCGTCACTTATGCAAAATTCTAAAATTCCATGATATTTTTTTACAAATTTTCAACGCAAATACTTCAGATATCCGCCATTTGTAAACAACATTCGATATATCGCAAAATCACACGTACTAATTTTCAATCAATCTTTCCAGAGTAGTTACTTCCAGAAAAGTTAATAGCGAGACAGAATGAGAAGCCATTCATTACCAATAATCCAAAATATTGTAATTGAGTTTGCGATCATCGGTATTGCAGCTCTAAGACGGTTTCCTACTAAATTACGGATTCAATACTCAAATTAAAAAATAAACGTGAAACATTGACACACAATGTCGCTTAGTACATTTCTTTAAAAAAAAAAAACATGCAATTAAAACACTTTTCCCTATTTAGAGATATTATGAAAAAAATACCAAGCTCTCCCAGCTAGAATTTGTTCAAAGAAAATCTATAAGTCACGTTATTATTTATTAGTTGATTATCGATCTTATTTGTTTCGAACCTTTGCAGTGGCTCTGTGGTACAGTATTTACCTTTAATGCATGAATGTTTGCGTTTGAAAATTCCTACTCTCTTCATTCCACCATTTCAATCATTTTCATTATTACCGTCTCTTTTAATTGGCAAATTGTGGGAGATAACCTGAAAGATTTCATTTAATTCAATTTTTTTTCGAATCTCGATTGTAGTAATATGTATTTAAAGACATCTATTTTTGTTTGATTCGTGAATTAGGTTGATTTCACGAGAATTTACGGTACAATATTTACATATACATCGAACTTAAAATATGCATGGTGTCAATGTGAAATAGAGTGTATGTCCCGTGCGCTTTATGCATAATGTAAAGTAATATATATGAGTAAAAAAGTGTGATTCTTCTTCTATTTAAATTCAATATAATTAAATAGCAGCTTAAAAGAAGCCGGCATAAATTGACTGTAGCTAAGGACATACACAGCAGGTGGGTCCTGGACCGAAATTAACTGGCAATTCTCGTGGCCAACAATGGAAGAAAAAAATCATTTTCCTTAAGTATTTATTATAAATATTTCCAGTTATTATTATTTTTAAAGTATTTATTTATTCAGCTCTAATCTCAAGAGCAGGGATTATATAATAACTGTTTTTAGTTAAAGAAAACAGGATTGTCAAACAATGTTTACTTACGGTTGTACGTTCTAGTTACAAATCCTAACCGGGCTGGTATTGGGCCAATAGCTTCCGGTGGGAGCTCATGTGGTTCGGATTACACCTTAATCAGTAGATCCACGCAATATTCGAATTCAACTTCCGGAGGAGAGGGGGAAGCTTGTATAATTTCGGTATATATGCAAGAGGGATATACCGGTATTTATTCTAGGCAAGGATATTATATTATTTCTGTAATACTAACGGAGAATGATCATTTATGAGAGGGGATTTCTCCCCCCTCCCCCTGTTAATTTGAAAAATCGGTTCACGTCTCATATTACCTCGTTGCTGAATGGAACGTTAAACTCATAATCAACTCAAATCTGCCAACCGCTGTTCAAATGTCATTTCTCGATGTTTACGCAAAGGAATCTCGGCTTGGAGCTGGAGAAGAAAAACGCACAGTACTTAGTAATAAAATTAGTTAATCAATGCTTTTCCAATAAATTAATTTAATAGCAACTCTGAAAGGGAAGTTTCCAATAGCGAATTTAGTTTTAAAGTGAAAAAGAATAATTTTCCACCTCTCAAAGGGAAATTGACTTTTCTGATTATGGCAACACTGAATCATATGCCACAGTGAATCTTATGTCGATGGTGTGTTTACCGTACGTGTAAAAATGTAAAGTAATTGCAAAAGGTTTCGTTGTGTCTTTTATGTTGTTAAGCTGCAGATGAGAAACAGCCAGCGCTGTTAGGAAAATGATATTTGTAAAATAAATATAATATACCAACATCGAACAATAAACATCTTTAACTGAAATACAGACCTCACACTGTTCACTGTAGGTAAGTGCAATTGTTATTATCCGTTTTGTTGTCAAAAACATAAAAAGTGACACATTTGTAGAAATTATCTCCTGAATACAATTCTATAATTGAGATTTTTAAAATTATGAGCATTGTCGTGCCCTGCGATAAATAATTTACATTGTTTATTAGGTATTGTGAAAATATCCGAAGACAGCCGATGTTTACATTCGAGTTGTCAATTTGTTGTTATTGACATTCGCAACCTGCCATTGTTTATCATTTGAATGCAGTTAAATGTATGTATAAACAATTAATTCATCGAGAAGGTTTATATTACGCTTTTCGTTAATTGAATAAGTGATGTTACCTTAAAATAACTTATTCGTACATTAAATTTCTACGTGAAAAATGTCATGTATCAAGTTTCTTTTGATTGTACGTATGTAAGTTCCTTCTTCGTTAATCCCCAATTCGATAGCCGAAAAACAAACTTGTCTTCCATGCAACCCAGAGTAGCCGTTCGGATTTTAATTAAAACCTTTTAGATACCTTTGGTGCTAAAAATAGACATGGAATTTCAATCAACCGGCGCATTGTAAATGTCGGTATACACGTAAGATATACTACAAGAAAGTTTCATTTGGGTAAAGTGCCATAGAGTAGAACCAGAAATATTGAATCTAACCTAAAAAACCGTTGTTTGACTGAGTAGAGGAAGCTAAATTCATGATATACAGTGAAAGCACCTATAAGTAACATCGGCTAAGGCTGCAATAATGCCCCTCCCCCTATGTGATGAAAGCTACATAGAGCTATTTTAAACATTAATATCCTAATTATTTATGATTATGTTAATATATCTTATTCGCAACTGCTCCTATTTAATTTCTATACTTTAATTGAGATTCTATTTCCCAAATACTTGCTAATTTCCGGCGTTCATCATTTTTCACTAACTACGTATGCATCCATATTGTATTACTGCCCAAAAGTAATGTGTTTCAGCTATTCAGTACCACGAATTCTCTCATATTCAGAAATAATGAAAACAACGTTTCAATGGAATTATAAACGTGTTTCCGTACCTTATCACTGTGAAATAAGATATAGCTTGGAATGAAAACTACAGTTCATAAAATACAAACCAGCTTGTGGTTGGTAGCCTTTAAGAAGAATGTATGCTATATAACCGAATCAGAGCTGGAGTGCAGCAGGGGGACCCGTGCGGTAGCGTGAGGTGCATCCATAGGGGAACGGTGGAAATGAAATAAAGTTTAACACTCCATACTTTGCCATTTAGGCTAAAGGAGATGGATTATTAATTAAAGTGAATAATTGTGAATTTAAAGTTTTGTGCTCTCCTGCCGAGAACCAAACCCGAGACTACATGTACCAAGGGCTTACGTGCTAGCCGCTTGACCACAGGGAGAGTGAGGAAAACGCTGGCTTTGTGATAGAGCTCTGGTCCAAGGGAACCCTAATTCGAATCCAGACTGATTTTGTTGTGGCCGGTATCGCATTCATGGGTTTTCTAAAGGGTCTGATTCTCCTCTTTCGTATTCATTCATTTTATTAATCCGTCTTTAGCCAAAAGAGCATACTGAGAGATGTTAAATGCCCTGTTCTACTGAGTGCTTCGTAAGTGATTCTTGCGGTATTGTTCCGAATCAAGAGCGCTGCTGAGTCCAAGCATGCCCCATCCCACTGACATTGTATTCGTACATGTGCTATACATTCCTGTACAAATCCCGTGAGTATGTTTGTGATGAGGAAATAGAAGCAAGTTTTTACTTTGACTGTGATTGCAATCCATTCATCTGGCCTAATTCCTGGAGCAGTTTAGGAATCATTTCCCAATAACGATTCAGTTCATCACAACAGTCTAGGAATCAATTTCTCGAAACAGACAACCTGTTACGAAGAACTCAGTTCCAGACTATTCCGGAGAATAGAAACATCCTTGGCAACTGCTTCCCAAACTGCTCCGGAAACCGGTTCTGATGAATCAGTTCTTAAACAACCATAATTCACAAGTTCTGCAAGATGTGTATTAAAAAATAATCACAGATAAACCTAACATACTTTAAATGAAGAGAAAGCCAACTTTTAAACTAACCTAATCCAAACTATCCATAATCTTCAACTACGACATTTAATTCCCAGCTAAAAATTACCCCCCCCCAAAGAAAAGTAAAAATGAAGAAAGCTTACTTTCGAAAGTACAAGGGGGTCTGCGGCCCCCAACCCCCTAAAAATAGCTTGATAAAATAAATCATTTCAAAACACATTTCGTAATTTTAAAAATGCACAAATGCAAAACATTGAAAATATCCTTTCCCAAGTGGCAAACCATCAGCAGATTTACGATGCCGCAAATACCGTGAAAAATGTAACATACGGTTTCTGAACCGTGAGTTGGTACTGAATTTCGTTTTACAATTCCTTTTATAACAAACAAGAAAAACTAATAAACGTTCACTCTTACCTTACATCGGAAATAGGTATCACAGGTTTTCTGTAACTCAGTTGAACCATACAATGGCCAAGAGCGATAACAATCCATATCCGAATCTAATACAAACTTATTCAAAAAAGACAAGTTCAGATCTTTTATATAAAATTCATTAAACGGGTTTTGAATCTCATTTATTAACTGTACAGTCGCCATTAAACACAAATTGAAATACACGCTTCCACAAACTTCGACAACCAGTGCATAAACTTAACACACTGACACATAACGACTGCATGGAGCTACGAACAGCTGACATCACAGTAGCAAACTACCATACATTAAGGACAGACATCTAGTGGGAAAAAAAAAATAAAGAATTGTCACCAACTCATCTCACAATAGACATCGCACCAAAGCCACATACAGTTCCAGCAAGTGACTTAACATATAAGAACTGGTTCCAGTCACTGTCCTTGTCAAAGTATACCTAACCGAAATAGACGTTATTTGATTTTTATTTAGCTATATAGGTTTCGTAACAACAAGAAATCGAGAACAAGAGGAACGAGAATGGGGAATGGCGGAAGCTTCATAACGAGGAACTACATAGTTTATACGGTTTACCCAACATTGTTAGAGTCGTCAAGTCTAGGAGGCTTAGGTGGGCAGGTCATGTAGCTAGAATGGAAGAAAGTAGAAACGCTTTCAAAGTCTTGACTGGTAGACCCATAGGAAAACGACCATTAGGAAGACCTAGGCGCAGATGGGAGGATAATATTAAGATGGATCTCACAGAGATAGGAATACAAAGTAGAAACTGGATCCAATTAGCTAAGGATAGAAGTCAGTGGAGAGCTTTTGTGAACGCGGCACTGAACCTCCGGGTTCCATAGGCCATAGAGTTAGTTAGTTAGTTTTTTAACAACAAGAAAAAATGCAAATACAATACTCATGCCTTTATAATATAAAGTATATTTGTTCATAGTATATTTGTTTAATTCAACTTACCTACCTTATCTCGTAGTGTTCTTATTTTCCGTCTGGTTTTGAAACTGATTTCTAAACTTCCAAACTACGCTATACGTAAGTGACGGAAGTCTTATAGAATGACTTTGTACGTCCGTCTGTCGAAGCTCAAAAGCGGCAAGAGATATAGAGAAGTTTTTGTGTTTTCAATTGAGTAAGCGTACCGAAAATACGTTCTAAATTCTATATTCAAACTGGAAATTGTACAAATCAACCGTTTCTGGTTTCAACGTTGATCGCCATATACCAAAATCGTAATAGACAGCGACAAACGTTTTATTATTATTATTATTATTATTATTATTATTATTATTATTATTATTATTATTATTATTATTAAAATCGATTGAACATCTCAAGAATGGATACTAGCTTCACTCGTATTGCTCTACTAAAATCGTTTAGTGGTAGAAACAAACCCTTTTCAGGTTCAACATTAATCATCGTAGAACAGAAACGGTAATAGCGACTTTTCTTTTTTTATTTATTTTATTTTTTAATCATTGGCTCACGAAAATACACCATCTCTACCCATAACAGCCTACGAAAGCCAGAAGTGGTACAAATTTGTTAGTACTTGTGGTTACACTATTGATTTCTATAAAACAGAAACGGCCAGAGAGGTTGAAAAACTATTTGGCGTCAATGTAGCGTCCTAAGAATAGGATCTATCTCTTTCATTAATCATCTGTTTAATCTTCTCTATTACTGTGAAGAATGTAGCATAGAATATACCGTGGGGTCGCCATTTAAAATTAAGCAACTATTGGTGTTCTGTACAAAAATGATGTACAGGTACATTTCAAAACAATATTTAATTGCATTCCACTTTAACTTAGACTGTCACCTTCGACATTACTGATATCATTGTTATCCAAAATGGAAAGGAAATACGTGATGACTTCGTTACCAGATAACACGCGCAACTACAACCCAGAATAGACAAGTCTTGTGATCTTGGGATTTTTCCCGGAAGTAACGGACATTTAGTTCTTTGGAACTAGCCACTTTGTTATTCACAAGTTACTCAGAAATAATGAGCTGGTTTCAAGGTATTTGTTGCTTCAGACTGTAACCGGAAAAAGAAATAGACAATGTAGAAACAATGTAGTATAATGCTACAAAAGTTTTTTCTTACTACACATCCAACTTATTTCATTATGTCATTAATGAAGTAATTTTCTGAAACAATATATTAGTAACTTCTGCCATCTACTGAGAAATATGTAAACTACTGATTTTTCTCGTTTGGTAAGAAGAAACAAAGAGAAATAATTGGTTATTTATATATATTTTGTAAGTAACGGTGCACGTGCAACCCCCTCGTTGTAAATATACACTATCTAAAATGAGAAACTAGCTGTGAAAAAAGCAACACTTTCCGAAGCTTTCTGTCATCATGTTTCCGTTTGCGACTTAAAAGAAAGCAGAGCTTTGCAAAAGCAATAGTTTAAGAACATTTCTCAAGTAAGGAAGAAAACGGAAGCCAGAAGGAGAGAACATTTTTCCTGCATAACACTTGCTACCCTCTTTAAAATATCCCCCCCCCTCCCCTTCGTTCTATGCATCAGCATTGTCAGGGGTAAAGAATATAGTCACATGTCACTTTGAGGAGTTCAGTGTAATTGGTTATTTTGGGAATTATTGGTGCGTCCCCCTCAGACAGTCCTGGATACGGCCCTATATATATCTATATCTATCTATCTATCTATCTAACTATATATATATATATATTGTATAGCGCACATACTACTTCCTAAGTTAAGTCTTGACCCGATTACGCTAGGTCCCATAGTTTTGGAGCTATGGGCCTTTAAAGTTAATTTTTTCATGTTTTCGGCAGCCTATAACTCCGAAAGGAAGCATTTGTGCACCCAGACGTTGTCGGTATTCTTTCGAAACACCCTGTGTATATATACTAAGACCGGAAGTGGTAAAAGATGTGCTACTTAATAAGTTTTATTCGTCACTATTCTTCTGTTGCACCCGGCAGTTGTAAGTTATGTTTGAATATTGAATTCGCATAGTTTGGAAGTCTCCCTCCGTTTCACAATTGTGAAACGAAACACGCTTGTTTAAGTTATGATTTTTTGCGTGCATATCCGCAACATTGATATGATATTTGTCATTTCGGGATTAGTTAACATTAAAATTTTGAAAAGTGAATGTAGTCGCAAACTTGAAACTATGGTTCTTACCTCTAATAGGATAGTACTGCTATGAAAACAAGGTAACTTTGTAATATGAATAATGTGAATAGGACAGGGTAAGAAAGTTTCTGTTTTGTACTTAAACATTGTAAGTTAAAGTAAGTTTCACGTTAAGGTTTTCCTGGTGTATTATACGCTTCTTACATGTAAAGTCTATAAATTATTTATATTAAAGAACAATGATTTTTACTGCTGTAGAAGAATCTGGATCTTTTTTGCATCTTGAGTACGAAATAACTGGGCGTCACCTCATTCCTTTTGTTATTCCAAAAATGCCGATTTCTTTTACACTTACTTGCTGTGGCAGATTCACACTGATTTACTGTTGTTTTTATAAATGATTAATGCATTGACCCATCCAGATAATATTTCGATGACTTTACACAGGGAATAATCTCTGCGAAACTGGAAGAATAAGGAAGTGCAACGAGTGCCACCCAGAAGTTCCACATTGCGCATAGCATTATTTCACGTGTATGGAGATCGTTTCGAATCTCAGACAATGCTGTGCAAAGGACAGGTGGTGGTCGATCAGGTGAACTACAGCAAAGGACGATTTATCCATTGAGCAACAGGGAAGAAGCAACCGACGTCAAACAGTGGGTGCAGTTGCAAACACATTAAACAGGATTATAAGGCGCCCAATTTCACGCTTTACAGTGGCACGTCGACTGCAAGGACTTGGTTGCCTTGCCTCGTGGCCATTATATTGGGTTTCGTTAACACCCACACATTGACCGCAACATTTGCGGTGGTTCCAAGTATACCACTCCTGTACCGAGGAGTAGTGAGGTTGCATTCTCTACTCACATGAGAGCATTCAGTCTGAATAGTGATTGTGGTTGTGCACTCATCTCATAAAAGATGGGAACATGCAGTGAACCGAGGAGTAATGACAAACATGATCGTTGTGATAATACAGGTGTTCTCGCAGATGAGGCACAATAGTATGTGGGTATACTTATACTACCGGCCTTTCAGTTTTTTTGAACGCGGTACACTCGCTTGTCAACGTTATTGTGACACTGTGCTCCTTTCCCACGCATGTTTTTTTAAAGGTTCAGTCGGCCTCTGCCCCGACTTCGACCGCATGGACCATATTCGACGAATGGACTGGCCTGCCCTTTCCTGCAACTTGAATCCCATCGGGCATGTGTCGTATGCTGTAGGAAGACATCTTGTAGCACGTCCAGATGCGCCAAGGACCTTCGAGCAGTTATTAACAGTGCTGGTGGATGAATAGAACTCCATATCACAACAGCTCATTACCAACCTTCTGGGTATCATGAACGCACTTTATATATATATATATATATATATATATATATATATATATATATATATATATATATATATATATAACCAAGGCTTTGCAAGAGAAACCGGTTTAACACTTCAAGGAAGATTGGTCTGTCGTCACCCAGGGAGAATATCACAATCTAGCCGGGTTGGCAGAAACCACGTTTTATATTTGGAAAAACGAAAAATCTCGATTTTTTTTCTTTTGTTTTTTTAAAATAATTTGTTCTATGTATTTATATTACATATGGCAGAAATACATGTTTTTCGCCTTGCTTTATTATGCAACAACGGGGTTATGCTGGAAGGTGTCACATGAGTTTAAAGCGGAATCCAGACGGCTTCTCGGCTTTCATCCAAGAAAAATTGTCCTCCGTTTGGACTTGGAACAGCAGAATGGAAGTTCCACGTACTTCACTCCAACACCAATAGTATATGCCAAACGGCTTCTCGGCTTACATCCAAGAGAAATTGTCCTCCATTTGGACTTGAAACAGCAGAATGGAAGTTCCACGTACTTCACTCCAACACCAATAGTATATGTCAAACGGCTTCTCGGCTTACATCGAAGAGAAATTGTCCTCCATTTGGACTTGAAACAGCAGAATGGAAGTTCCACGTACTTCACTCCAGCCCCAATAGTATATGTCAAACGGCTTCTCGGCTTACATCGAACAGAAATTGTCCTCCATTTGGACTTGAAACAGCAGAATGGAAGTTCCACGTACTTCACTCCAACACCAATAGTATATGTCAAACGGCTTCTCGGCTTACATCGAACAGAAATTGTCCTCCATTTGGACTTGAAACAGCAGAATGGAAGTTCCACGTACTTCACTCCAACACCAATAGTATATGTCAAACGGCTTCTCGGCTTACATCGAACAGAAATTGTCCTCCATTTGGACTTGAAACAGCAGAATGGAAGTTCCACGTACTTCACTCCAACACCAATAGTATATGTCAAACGGCTTCTCGGCTTACATCGAACAGAAATTGTCCTCCATTTGGACTTGAAACAGCAGAATGGAAGTTCCACGTACTTCACTCCAACATCAATAGTATATGCCCTTATTTGGAAATCGGTACTGTCCCGTTTCATAATAAAGTTCAGTAAATTTCTTAAATCGGGAAACTTCCGCCTGGGCCACCGGGAAAATCCTTTTATTACTTTCAATGAAAAGTAATAACGGCTAAATCCCGTTATTGCTGTCCATGTACAATTTCACAGTCAACGTATCATAATCAGTACGCTAAAACTGACGTACTAAATTACAAATTTAGTATAAAGATATCGTTCAATAAAATTAAAACTGAAAGTCTAATCCAAGCTAATGTTGGAAGCTAAGCAGGAAGTCGATAAATTTTGTCAATTTCTATCAGTATCTTTAAGCAATATTGACTTCTTTATAAAACAACAGCCATTCAGGCAAACAGAAATATACAATTAGTTTCGTTTCGTATGTTTAGGCTTAACATCGTTACGTAATACCGAGGTTATCAAGGAGAAGACTTTCGCTTAAAGTGACATCCGAACCGCTACTTGGTTTACATTTGAAAGAAGAGTTGTGGTTCGACCGACAATTGAACATGGGACGGACGCCTTGATTAAAAGGTGAAAGGAAGATAAAACAATTGCAGATGGTTTGATATGTGGAAACGTCACCTTGCAGTTCACGAGATTTAAAGCACAGCTGGTTTAAACCAGCCAACCCTGCAATCTAGTAAACCGTACTAGAATCTTATAATGTTGGAGCGTAATGGACAAAGTACTGATTATTGATAGATTGGGCCCTTATTTACTCAAATAAATAAGATTTGCATTGTTTCTTCATTGTATTCTTACTTTTTCATCCACTTCTTGAAATTCCCAGGTGGGTCAAAAATCAAGTTTACATCCTGTATATTAAAAAAAAAAAAAAAAAAAAAAAAGACTCCAGAGAAAATCAAAATTAAAGTTTGGATTTTTGTTTGAAAAAGTTTTCTTAGTAGGAAAACCGAGCGTTATATATATATAAAATTTGATAACCATGATTAACGTCGTAAGTCCTTTAGGTCAGTCGCAAATGGTAATTAAACAAATATTACTCGTGCATTTTTTGGTAAATTTTGAGAACTTTGGGGACTTGCAATTTTGAAACCGGTTTACAAATTAACTTGAACTTTCCACTTATTCCACACTGGTAATAGCTGTCGGAATATAAAATTTCACTGCAATCTGTAATGGTTTATCTGCAACTTTGTGTTGATCTGATGTGGAACGGCCGTGGAAAACATCAACCCTTATACTCTCGGAAAACAATTGATCTAAACAAGTTGGATGTGTCAATTCGTTGTGTATATAGGAGTACTAAATGACATTTGGCTACCTATGCAATTTTTACACGAATTTATTATTGATCCTATAGAACTTAAAATTAAACCAGTTTAGAATGCTCCAAGAGCATTGCCAGAACGAACTTAAAAAGAATGGAAATATGGAGCGGGAAGGATAACTGTGGTTGTTCCTAGATGTAAAAGTAAATCCTTTATCTTTTTATCCGAACCTTCTTCTCTTTCTCGCAAAAATTAGCAAAATATCATCTCTCTATGACTTATAGTTCTCGAGATATGGCTGCTTAAATATCTAGAAATTCGAACTTTTTGGCCAGTATCTGGGAAACGGGGGTCAGTTGACAGTTAATCAATGGCCACCGGTTACTATTTGGTACCAAAATATGTACCATCCTCTTAGGTATTGATCAACATCAATATCATCTCTCTACAACTTACGGTTCCCGAGCTATGACTCGTTAAATATCTAGAAATTGGCCATTTTTTTTGGCCAATATCACGGGAACGGTAAGGGTGACGTGAAAAATTTAATAACTTTCTCTGATACTTTTTGATGCTCTATCGAATGCAGGGTTCAAAATTAAAAAAAATCGCAAATATCAGACAGACGGACAGACATAGAGAAGTCAGTAACGAACTTTTTAAAAAATGAAAATGAAATGAAATCTTTGAGTTTTACGTCCCACGGTTATGCCGGTGAGGCTAAAGGAGACGGTGATGATGAGTAATGAATGAAATGGTGGATTGAAGAAAGTGGGAGGAAACGGGAGAACCCCGAGAAAACCCACGCACACGGTGTTTGTCCACCACAAAGTTCACTTGGCGGGGGCTGGGATCGAACCCGGGCCCCGAAGCACCAGAGGTGAACGCTCTACCACTGAGCCACCGCGGCCCCTCAACGAACTTTTTAAGTTCGTTGAAAAGAAGATTTCAAAAGTAAACCTTTTTGATAGTCAAAGATTAACTAATTGTTACTAGAAATTGTCTAGATTTCCTATAAGCCATTTAAACTTTTTTCTCAATGTGTTTTGTCAGCTTACAGTAATATTGTTACCCACTTCTAATGTTCTTTCTAAGTATTCCTCTGTTCGTGTGTTTTTAGGTCTACCTACTATACTATGGTGCGGCTAAATCTAAAGATACTATTGTTGTTGGCGTGTGTTGGTGTTTTTTTTGTGACCGTTTCTCTGTGGGCAAAATGTGGCGATTCATCGGGAAGCAAGCACCTTTACCTCCCAGAATGGGATGCAAAGAAATCGCAGAACATGCAGGTGAGTAATTCTCTTTGTACACAAATAAGTAATTGACTTTGTGAAAGTGGGATGATTCCAAGTAAATGGTAGTAATACTAACACTAACCTCTGTATCCAAATAAAATTTTGTTCTATCTGCAACAGTCTTTAAGTAATCATGTTCGCTATAGACATTCTCGGAAAATATGAAGTCACCAGGGTAGTCCGAAGAGCAGTTTAGGTAGTAATATCATTTACTAGTTCACGCAATTTTCTACTTAAGAGATTCTACTCAGAAACTTTGGTATTCACTCATAGTTGGGATTTCAAAATTTCGAAGTTGCATTCCGAGGAGGATATTTTAAGTACATATGTGCGTGAAGTTACAAATCATATTACTACTTTTTTTTTTTTTTTTTTAAATAATGATCCTGTTTATTTTAAACCTCCCAGGAATGCCCATTAGGAAGACGATTATACAGAGTTAGCATAAAATAATTCACTCGTTTTGAAAAGGATATATTTTCAAAAGTATTACATGTACACTACACACTTCAAAGATACATGAAAAGAACCACAAACTCACCAAGTGTTGTACACCTCTGGAAATGTCCAATATGCGCTCCTTTGGTACACGACACACGTCCAGATGGTACTCGAGCTCATTCCATACATTTTGTAGTATAGTCCCGTCAAGTGTCTGCACTGCAGCACTAATGCGTTCTTTGAGCTCGACTAAGGATTGCGGTACTGGGGATACGTAAACAAGGTCCTTAACGTACCTCCATAGGAAGAAGTTGCAGGGCGTTAAATCAGGAGATCTGGGAGGCCAGGGGAACAAAGCTAGGCCATTCTCAGTAATACACCCAATCCAGCGATGTGCCAATGAGGGGGTGTCTTGTCTTGTTGCCCCCCCCCCCCCTTCATGTTGCATTTGGAATACACAATACAAAGTTGGTGAGTTTGTGGTTCTATTCGTATATCTTTCATCTGTGTGTTTGTGTAATACTTTTGAAAATATGGCCTTTTAAAAAAGAATGAATCATGTAAGCTAACCTTGTATATATCAGTTGCTTTTAAGGAAGAAGAACAAGTGTGCAAACTGGAGAAGTAATACCGAAAATTTCCGAGTAAGCCGAAATTAAATAAACAATTAAAAAAAAAAAAAATTGGATATAGAGATTAGTGATACAGTTTATCTAGTGTTGTGTATGATATTAATAAATACCTATAGTGTCCGCTACTAATAAATAGGTAGTGATACTCACTTTTTTCTTTTCTTTCTTTTTTTTTTTTTTTTTAAGGAAAAGAAAAATCTACATTGATTTGCTCAGTTCAGTACATGAGGAAAATTGAGTACAACAGCTTTATTTATTTATTTATTTATTTTACTTAAACAAAGTTTTCAGTTACTTTCTATAAAGAATAACCAACAACAATTAACAACTGTCTTGGCCTAAATATATTAAATCTCGCTATAATACGACCAAGTTTTTGAGATAATTTTGGAAAATTATGGAAAACTGAAAATACCCAGTATTAAATATTATATATACACAAACACACACACTTTAAAAATACTATGTGATCGAAAACTTATTAGTTTAAAAGTGTTTTTAAGATTTAAATGTCAATGTTTATTGCACCAGCTTCTTCTGGTGGTGATCACTTTCAATCTTGACGATCTTCTAGTACTATCTCATTTTCCCAAGTGTAACTGCACCAATCTTCAGATCAATATCATCCTGAAAATCTCATTTATATTGCCATCCATATTGGTAGAAACAGAACATGTTTTCAAACCTCTAACAATAGACTCACTGTTAATCCTATTCCATGTTGTAATAATCCATTCGACCACTTCAAGTATGCTGGTTTTTTTTTTTTTTTTTTTTTTTCAATTGTAAGCGGCTAGGTTGCGATTACAATGCAACTACGGTTTCACGAAACTATTCTTCTACTAAAAATATTGTGCTATATTTGGACCAGTGAGATATGTGGCTTACTTGAACAAGTTTAGGGGCCAGATGATTCATTACCGCAGAAACAGTAATACTGTATTGGATAATATTCAGTGATAGAGTTTCGTTGTAGTAAGTTCTATTACAATCGGATAAGTATACAATAAAAGACAAATTCTGACCAAAGCATATATTATCTAATAAATAAAAGCATTACAGTTTCGGCAAAGATACTCTGCCGAAACAGTATGTTCAGAATTTGTATAATACAAGAGTGTATCCAAAAGTTCCAGGACTGAATCTGTAAAATGAAAGTTTCTTACCTAAATTCCTCCATCACCTTCAAAGTACTATACTCCCCTTTTGCATTAATACAGCGGTCCCAGCGTTTCTGCCATGCTTGGAACCATTTCTGGAATCCTTTTTTGGAATAGTGCCAAGTATTCGCTGCGATTCTTCCTGAATTTCTGGAATGGTGTCGAATCTTCGCCCCTTCATCCGAAGCTTCAGCTTGGGAAAAAGAAAAAAGTCACAGGGTGTCAGGTCAGGTATGGGGAACTACTGTCATGTTGTTCTTAGCCAAAAACTGCGCCACTTTAAATGACTGGTGTGCAGGTGCATTGTCGTGGTGGAGAATGAGGTTACCGTTATGCCATTTCTGTGGCCTTTTGCGACGCACATTTTCACACAACGTTCTTAGGACATCTCACTAGAAATCTGCATTGACCGTGTTTCCATGTGGGACAAATTCCCGGTGTACGCTTTCCTCTTGGTCAAAGAAACAAATGAGCATCGTCTTCAATTCGCTTCTTTCCATGCGTGCTTTTTTAGATCTTGGAAACCCAGGACTCTTCCATTGAGAAGATTGCAGTTTAGTTTCTGGGTCGTAAGCATAAATGATGGTCTCATCGCCTGTAATGACGTTTTACCCAATGCCACACAGAATTTGATGCACACCCTTGGTTCTTCAACTTCCGCCATATCGCCGAGATAAGAAAAATCGCAGACGGCTAATGCAACACATACGAAAACACGTGCAACATACAGACGCTTCCACTTCAAACCACGCTGATCGGCACACTGGCTCACAAGACATTACCGCAACACATCCTAGCGGGAAACTCGTGAACTGCAAGCGGTTTGCATGTTATGAGCACTGTCCTGGAACTTTTCGATACACCCTTGTATATGGTCAGAATTTGTCTTTTATTGTATACAAGAAGTTCCAAAGCTGAAATGAGTGGTTAAGCATTTCGAATGTTATCATGGAACAGACAGGCAGATAGACAAATCCTAGTTTCTTTCTTTCTTTCTTCTTTTTTTTTTCCCGAATGATAGCATTGCTTAAAATAAAATAAAATTGATAATTCAAGTAGCGTACCTCAGTTTATTAGATATCAGTGGGAGCTCTGTGGTTCGGATTCCAAATTAGATTGTAGATCAAAGTATGAGGAAAAAAGTCTTAGGCATATTTTGTTAGAACGCCTGATAAATGCTTACATTTTGTATAGCTTGTTGATCAAAGTCTCATGTAGAAAAATTACAGTAAACCCTAGAGCAACTATAACAAGCTCCAGTTCATTAGCAAACTTCAGATGCCGACTGTCGATTTGCGTAGTAGTTGCGGAGCTCACGTTTGTATTTTGTCTGTCTCTGATTCGCGAGTGCGCAATCTCTGTATTTCTACAGGGCTTAAGAGAGGGTGTAGAAGATTATATCATTATTTTATCCTATTGAAAAAAAAAAAAAAAAACAGTGAATAACCAGTTTTATTTTTTCCATCTGATGAAACAGCGCCTTCGTGAACAGGATGATTCGTACCTTGGAGAAGCAGCAGATCATGGGAATAATGATATCCAAAGCTATGAAGAAATCGACTGCAATATCAATGGAGAGTTCAGTATTAGTTGTCGGAAGGAAGGAGGCGAAATATATGTTCCTTTCTCATTTTTACACAAATATTTCGAGGTAAGGCTATTCTCTTTACATATAGTAGTGAGTGTGAAATAAAGTCATAAGAGTTCTACTTGCTTAATGTAGATCAAAAATCCAATAGCATTTTTAAATAATGCTAATATCCGTAGTGCAATTCGCAAAAGATAAAATTATTCCATACATTTTTGAAGTAATAACTTATTTGAAGTGCATTGTAGAAGCAAGCAAAAGTCTTTAGATTTTCATCTGCTTAACCCTATATGGAACTTTTTTTAAGAACAATCTAGTGAATGTAAATCTATACCTGATTCTTGTCAAATTTTAGAGCTCATCCGTGGCTAAGCGGTTAGCGTGCGCACCTTTGGCGTGGGAGACCCGGGTTCGATTCCCTGCGGGAGCTCATGTGGTTCGGATTCCACGTTAATCAGTAGGTCCCGTCTCATATAGCTTCGCTGCTGAAAAGGACGTTAAACTCAAAATCAATCAATTCTTGTCTAATTTTAATACCATTCATGTGGATGATTGTGAGGCGTTAAACAAGATATCACCCTATTACTTCAAAATCAACTTTTTTGAAACGAAAATTATCGTGGAATATATATAAATGTATATTATATCATCGTAAATTCACTCTTTTGGTCTTGACAGATTTCAACCCAAACAGTGGAGATTATTTACAAGCTTTGAAGGAAGCAAATGTACTGTATCAAGATTGATTAATTTTGACAAAACCTACCGATGTAAATTTTTTTAATTTTTTTTTTTTAAAGGAAACTGAAAATAATGAATTTACTCTCTTTTACTCGCCTGTCCTTGACCATTTTCAACCAAAAGCAATAAGTATGATGAGGAAGCCCTAAGGAGAATGTACAATCCGCAGCAAAAAACCTCCAACATGAGCATGTAAGTTAATTGTAAAATGACGAGGTCTTTTGCTCGAAAATAAGTGTGCAGGGGAGGACGTCGAGGTTTCTCCTGGCGTGATTCGTGTCACTTATACGTTATGTTGATTCCCTGAGCTGTTAGGCGTAGTTTCACAATAAACTTACATGCTCATGTTGCAGGTTTTTTTGCTGCGGACTGTACCTTCTCTTATATGAAAACCGAGTAATTTTTACGTGGATTATACCGGAAAATCGTTTTGTTATCAAAAGTGCTAGGATTTTTGGTAAGAAAAAGTACTGAAATTGGTGGATTGAAAGGTGAGAAATGAAAAATACACATTCACAGTTTATGGTAATATGTTAATTAATAATTAAACTGCATGGCAAACCCAATTTTTAAGATTTTTGTATCAACTTCTATACGACTATATATAGAGTTATTTGAAAAATGTGCCTTTAATTAAACATCGACAAATATAAATTAAATTATTATCAAAATTTGACCCACGCTTTGGTGACCAAGGCATGAAAGAGTGAAATAGAAATGAATTTGATAACATTCGTCATCTCAATTTTGGAAAATGTCATACTTTCAATTTGCCTGGATTACTTTATACTACGACAATAAGTGTTCAACATTTACAGATACCAAAAGAGCATTCTTTGTTTTCACGACAGGTTCCAAGTTGTTATTAGTTGGATCTCCAGGTTCTAAGAGGTGGGTTTTTTTCGCGAAACTATTAAGTTCGGGTTTCGCTGATCCCTTCCCTGCCGACTATCCTCTGCCGCTTGAAATATGTTCTATTGTCCCTGTCTGAAATGCACTATGTCTCTAACTTAAGAATATGTATGTGCACAACTTATAGGTAGGAAAGATACAAAATAGACACAGCAAAAATTAAGTGTTGAAATAACACAAAATGATTACCGCTTCAGCATGTTACTTGTGTGAATTCAACATCAAGGATATCACCTTCCGAGCATATCAGAAATAACTGCTCACTGGCTGTGAGTATTTGCATTGGTGTTTATTGTTTGGTATGAGCAAATCTTTACGCAGTATTAGAAATAATGTAAATAAAAAGCTTTACGCAGTATGTTTGGCATTTATATCAAGTAACGAATAATATTGCATGTTTTCTGTAATCGGTCACAATAACAGTTTTGTAAACCTGTGAATTGTGTGACAACAATTATGTGAATAACTGTGCTGCCATCTGTTTTCCTTATCTGTTATTCTTATGTTAACACCTAAGAACAGAAGATGGCAGAACAGCTACTCATGTAACTGTCAGACAATTCAAAAATTTAGAAAACTATTATTGTGCCCGATTACAAAAAAAAAAAAAAAAAAAAAAAAAAAAAAAAAAAAAAAAAACATAGAACGCTATTTGTTGTTCGATATAAATAGCAAATATATTGTGTAAATCTTTACTTATACCAAACAATAAAAACCAAAACAAATTCTCACATTCAGTGACTATTTATTGCTGATATGCTCGGAATGCGGTGCCCTTGGTGTTGAATTAACACACAAGTAACACGCTAAAGTGGTAGTCATTTTGTGATGTTTCAACACTATTTTTTTCTGTGTACTTTATACATCGGAACGGCTTTAAAGGGCTCTTTCCCCAACCACTGCTTCTTTTCACCCCCACAACCCTCGGTTGGTCCTCTTGAGCGTGTAAGCTGTCACTGCTCTCAGTGTTGCCGTACCTCCGATCCACTTGTGTAGTTCAAGTCCGGCAAAATAAGGAGAAAGCCTTCCTTCCTATTCTCAGTTAACAACAACAAAAATTTTAAAATATATATATTTCAACTAGGAAAGAAAGAAAAGGAATCGAGGCAACATTGGTTTTTAGCCAGAAAGGATCATAAAGCTCTACCACGCTTCGCGGAGACTAGTTAGCGGAAGGTTTAGACGGGTGGACGGGGTTTTCAGAATTCTTGGAAAAAGAGCTCTCTAAATATGACCCAAAGTTTACATAAGTTTTTCTATACTATAAAGTTCTCTGTCTCTTCGCTACATTTGCTATAGATGAAATGTTTTCTAACATTGACTCAACTCTGATTTTACCAACGATAATAATTTCTGATTTTACTCCCTTTGTCTCGTGTAGCAAAATTTCTTAATTTCAGTAAGTTTTTATATTATCGCATTATTATTTACATCCTTTCCAATATAAGAGAAGTTAGAGAAATTCTCAATTTCCAGCGATTCTGACGTTACATATCGATATATTTTCTAATATTTTGTGACATATCGATATTTTAAACAAAATTATGTGAATTGTAAACAATATAAGGACGCAATAAATCAACGTTAACACTAGAAAGCGGGGTGGGGGAGGGCACGGCTCAGTGGTAGAGCGTTTATCTCTCATGCGTGGAGGCTCTGGTTTAATCCTCGCCCAAGTAAGTTTGTGGGATCAACATCTTGTCCTTGGAGGGAGGCGCGGTGGCTCAGTGGTAGAGCGTTCACCTCCGGTACTTGGGGTCCCTGGTTCGATCCCAGCTCGCGCCGTGTGGACTTTGTGGTGGACAAACACCGTGCTCGTGGGTTTTCTCGGGTTTCTCCCGTTTCCTCCCACTTTCTTCATTCCACCATTTCATTCATTTCTCATCACCGTCTCCTTTAGCCTAATCGGCATAACCGTGGGACGTAAAACTAAAGATTTCATTTCATTTCAATTTTTTTTCTTGTCCGTGGGGTTTCTCGCGGTATTCCCGTTTCATCTACGTGTTCCATCACCATTCACTTGCTTTAATCATCCGTCTCCTCGTAGACTAACGGGTATAATTGTGGGACGTTAAACTGAAAAATTTCGTTTTTTATTATTGGAAAGGAACGAGAAAGAACTGAGACAGATTAGTACAATATGTACAGATAATGAATGAAAACTTAAAATTTCATGCCTTTTTGGTGAGAATTTCTTGATTAGGTGGAGAAGGTTCTTTTTGGTGTTATTAGGTGGAGATAAGTTTCAAGTTTGTAACCCCAAAAGTCACATGTTAACTTGAAAACACTGTTTCAACAATCCCCCACCGAATTCTCTGATCCGGTGGAGCACCAAAAATCCGAACCCTACTTACCACTTATGTATATGTGTAAATTTGCAGCATGGGGTGGATTTTACCCCTAGATACGAACACACTTATTCTTGACGGATTTCAACCCCAAACAGTAGTCTTATTTCCGAAGTCTTATTAGAGGAAATCACGGAATAGTTTCATTAAAATCGGATTAATTTTAAGAGAGTTACCATGGAACAGACAGAGAGACGGACGGATGAACAAATGCCAGTTGAATCGAATGATAGAAACTGGCTTTCAGTTGCTTCAATAATTTTATGACCGTTTAAGATGTGTGTGTAAGATTCATGATTTTCAATGTAAGAAATATTAATATAATGTAAAGCAAAGAAACAAAGAGTACTTTGTATTTTGCGTGATGACGGTCATATCTATCACTACTATTTTTATCAGTGGTTGTTATCAGGGATTACTGGTGTCTTCTGAAATGAAAGAGTATATTCGTGATAACAATTTTTTCATCTTTAAATGTAAACAGATTCTTCACATATTTCAGAATATCTCAAATGCATATACAACTCATAATGTTTCAGTTTTATTCAGTGGACACTTTTTAAGTCCAAGTCCAAGAACACACGAAAAAGGTGGAATTTTCCAAAATGCAAAATATCCAAAACTGTACATCTTAAATATCTAAAATCGAGAGAACAAAGCTACTATCCTTGAAAAAATTACTTAATATGCAATAGACTACTGTAAGGCAGCATATTATTGTATTATTTGCATGATCTAGTTTTTTTCTTTTCTTTTTTTCTTTTTTTTAATAGATTAAACCACACGTTCGGTGGAAAACACTTAAGTATAGTACAAGGTACACAAATCCTCGTCATAGAGCTCCCTCATGGCTAAGCGATTAGCGTACGCGCCTTTGACGTGGGAGACCCGGGTTTGATTCCCAGCGGGAGCTCATGTGGTTCGGATTCCACATTAATCAGTAGGTTCACGTCTCATATAGCCTCGCTGCTGAACGGGACGCTAAACTAAAATCAGCTCAACTCAACAAATCCTCGTCACACGAGTAGCAACCTTAATTACCTGTTAACATTTAAAAAGTTCATGGACTTACCTTTTATGCATGGAGGCCGTGGTTTGATCTCCGGCCAAGTAAGTTTGTGGTGGACAATATCGTGTCCGTGCATTCTCTCAGAGTACTCCCGTTTCCTCCCACATTCTCATTCTGCCAGTTCTTCCATCATCATCATCATCATCATTCACTTACCTTAATCATCCGTTGGGTTCCCGGGTTCGATCCCAGTCCCCACCAAGTGAACTTTCTGCGTGGGTTTTCTCGGGGTTCTCCCGTTTCCTCCCACTTCCTTCATTCCGCAATTTTTCCTTCATTACTCATCACCACCGTCTCCTTTAGCCTAACCTTCGTAATCGTGGGACGTAAACCTCAAAGATTTCATTTCATTTTTAATCATCCCTCTCCGTTAGCCTAAAAATCATAATCGTAGGACGTTAAACGGAAAGATTAAAGAAAGTTCATGACTGTCCTTTGTTTAGATTGGTTTTTTACGTGGTCAACAAAAAATCTTACATTTCATTTATTCCGTAAAATACGTTATTAGAAACATTTAGTTGACATTCAATAAGTCTTCGTAAATTTTCAGCCATTTCGGAAACTTCAGGTGAGTCTTTCTTTATTTCATCGCCTATTTCATCTTTATCATCAAATGTGTCACTCTTTCCTACGACTGCGTCTGAATAACAGGTAACCAGTTAAACCAGCATTCTTTTGTTCACAATTTGTCTAACAAAAAAAAAAAAAAAAAAGTACTCTATTACTTCGAATTGTCGAAGAAGCAGGAAATTTAAAAGGTCTATTTAATAATTTTTTTTCTTTTTAACCTTTGTTTTCAATACCGTTTTCAGAGGAAATAAACTTTTTTTCAAATGATGGTAGTTCGATTTATCGAGAGTCTGCTGTATTTAAAAATACCTTTGCCATTTTCATAAGTTAAATTATTGATAAAAGATAAGAATGTGTACACAACCATTATGATTGGAAATAATAATGGATAGGTATCTGTTGTTAAAAAAGAAAATAAAAAGAGAAGAATACAGTCGTGTGTGTTTGAATGCAGCGTTTAAAAGAAAGCATTAAAGTTACATTTAGTAGTTGAATTTAATAAAAATCAAAGAAAATGAAAATAATTATGAGATTAACTACTGTAGGAACTAAACTTACTAGTGATTATTATTGCTGTTATCAGTAATCGTTTGTCACTGTCCGGTTTGTTTTCAGAACATGGATAAAAGAAGTTGCCGACTGTTAGTTGAGAATATTCACTAGAAAAGGAGGAAAAAGTCTGTAATCCATTCAATTTCCCGGTATTTATATTCTGCGGTTTACGAGGGTAGATCAGAAACTAAGGTTACAAGACCAGTATTTTTCGAGTTTCGTCTGTTATAGAGAGACAAGAAATGTGCGGTAATTTTAATACATGGAGTTGGCAACTATGCGCAGTTTCAGCCACCTACAGCGTTAGTTGTAGGTAAACACAAATGGCTACTCAGTTGGAAAACTGGTCTTGCGTAGAAGTCTGCTCAGTTATTCGATTTCTGTGAGTTGAGACATGTAACCGCGGCTGAAATTCACCGGCAGCTGATGGAGGTTTACGGAGAGACTGTAATGTCTTGTCAGCATGTCGCAGATTGGTATCGACTGGTAGAGAAAACGTCACCCCAACGAGGACTGCAGTGGCCGACCCAGCACGGCATCAGCATATGTGAACACGTGATCAAACACCCACCCTATAGCCCGGACCTCGCTCCAAGCTACTTTCACCTGTTCCAGCACTTGATAAAGGAGCACCTAGGAGGTCGTCGCTCCGTTTTCGACGAGGAGGTGAGACACTTCTTGACAACGTGGCTGAACACGCAAGGACAGGATTTTTATCAGGAGAGAATCCGTCCCATGATGCAACAAGTCCCTCAACCAATATGGAGACTATGTCGAAAAATAACCTAATGTATGTACTATCTGTTGGCTGTATTAGTTATATGAAATAATATATACACGTTTCACTGCAGGCTTTGTATATACTATCTGTTGGCTGTATTAGTTGTATGAAATAATATATACACGTTTCACTGCAGGCTTTGTAACCTTACTTTTTGATCAGCCCTCGTATGTGCCTACATAGCAGTGACAGTTGAGGTTGTATACACGCAAGGCGTTATTATGAATTAGAGGCCTGCACGGGCCGGGCCCGTAAATTTATAATGTGAAGCCCGACCCGAGTTCGAAATACGTTTTAGCATTTAGGTCCGAGCCAGGTCTGAACTCGTGAGATAATCAAATGAGCCCGAATTACAGAAACTTAATAATTAATGTAAAATTGTATTTTTATTTACATCAATTAGAGGTTTAATTTTATAGTTGTGCTTTAAAAGTTCTCCAGAAAGAAATGTGCAGTGAATATCATTGTACAGTATATTTACAAAATTAGGCACGACAAATGTGGTTGTATATTTAAAAATTTACGGTCTGAGCCCGACCCGAAGTGATAGTTGTTTTGTAGGCCGTGCATACCTCTATTACAAATGCAAGAGACGTACATACATTTTTACCGCTCCCATATCCAACCTCCCGAGCTGAAAATTGTAGAAAGGGATTCGTACTCGATTAGATCAAACGAAGATCTGTCCATATAACAAATTTGTTGAGTAGATCACTCTTTTCTAAGCGAAAAGATGATGACAAACACACTATTTTAGTATTATTAAAGAATAAATTAAACTAAGGAATGCGTCTACATTTTTATTAAAGCCGAAAGTTTCAGTGGCATTGGGAACCCCTGTCTCAATCAGGGGCTTCTTCGTTTACAAAACACACACTTCTAGTTTAGCCACATCTCGTGGCTTCCGTTATACCGTACAATGAAAAGTTATTGAAGGTAAGTTTAAACTAACGTGTAACATCCAGAAAACAAAATACGTTAACCATATCATGATTGATATAATACCTTTAAATACATTAATGTTCCTGTTTCAATCATCCTTGGTTTAGTGGCTAATAGGTATGCCTTTGATGCATGTGGTCCTCAGTTCGATTCCGAGTGGGAGAGGAAGGGGACATGGTGTCTCAGTGGTAGAGCGCTTACCTCTGGTGCGTGGAGCCCCTGTTTTGATCCCCAGCCAAGTAAGTTTGTGGTGGGGCAATATTGTGTCTGTGGTCTTTCTCGGAGTATTCCCGTGTTTTTCTCATTCCACCAATTCTTCCATCGTCGTTCACTTGCTTTAAATCATCCGTCTCCCTTAGCGTAATGGGCACATCCGTGGGACGTTAAACTGAAAGATTTCATTTTAGTAGGAGTGCACAAAGATTTAATTTCATCGGGGCCGCGGTAGCTCAGTGGTAGAGCGTTCACCTCTGGTGCTTGGAGTCCCGGGTTCGATCCCAGCCCCCGCCAAGTGAACTTTGTGGTGGACAGACACCGTGTGCGTGGGTTACCTCGGGGTTCTCCCGTTTCTTCCCACTTTCTTCATTCCACCATTTTCATCCATTACTCATCATCACCGTCTCCCTTAGCCTAACCGGCATAACCATGGGACGTAAAACTCAAAGATTTCATTTTTTTCATTCCATTTAATTTCATCACTATTAACCTTCGTTAATCATCCGTTTTCATTACCCTAAAGGGCATAGTCCTGGGACGTTAAACTAAAGAGTTTCATGTCTTTTTTGTGTTTTAATCGCTTGTTTGGGCTCCAATTCTTTCATTTTATGATTTATTTATTTATTTTTTGTACTGGTTACACTTGCCCATGAAATAATGAATAAACTTAATAATTTAAAAATTTGCGTCTGTAAATAGTGTATAATATTTAGAGTAATTTTAAATACACAACTTCTTTATCACTTTCATTGCTAGTTCGAAATAACGGGTGTGTTGTGCCTTCGACTGTTTTCAAGACGTTACAGATAGAAGTCAGAAGTCTGAAGAAAAAGTTCCAAGCCCTGGCTATAGAGAAC
Organism: Thermobia domestica; assembly: GCF_964235325.1. NCBI lineage: Eukaryota > Metazoa > Arthropoda > Insecta > Zygentoma > Lepismatidae > Thermobia > Thermobia domestica. The sequence continues at coordinate 190,878,726 of NC_137468.1, read as the reverse complement.
ATGAATTTAAAAAAAATATTTCATGATGAAATTAATTTTATCCTGAGATACACAATATAAGATTTTTTTCCGTCTTTTTAGGTGTTTGGAAAGTTAGCGACTTACGATGGATACGAAAGATTTGAATGGTCTCACAGTTACTCCAAAGTTTATTACCCAAAAGGAAAATATGATCCCAAAGGTGTATTCATGTATTTTGAAAATTATAACGTGGAAGTGCGTGATCGTGTGAAGTGTGTAAGTGCAACTGAAGGTAAGGACACTAGTAAATCAGAGTATAGTTTATTTTAAAGTAACTTAATATGTTTGAAATTGATATGGAGTGAAAAGAAACACCTTCCATCTTTACATTTAATTGAAAATGAGTTTTATCATTAGGGCTATTTAACCCTTTTGGGATTTACATTTTTTTGAGATAAATTTTAGGCTATCACTCAAACAGCTACTGCTTCCTTACTATTTATCGTAGAATCATTGTTCTTACTTATTTTTTTCAAAATACAGCATCCTTTTCAACGGCGCCATTCGCTTGTCCGTATTATACACCAAAAATGGGAAAATCGGAAGAAAGTGGGAGTTTTTTCGAAAAAAAAAAATTCAAAATGTTTGCGTCCCTCTGGCCCGGACCTGGATTCACGTAGAGATCTGAAAATCTCTTGAAAAATACGTAGTTATGTACAGAATGCGTGTGCAAAATTTCAGTCTTGTATCTTGAAAACAAAGGGCTGATAATTTTTTTTTGAAAGTCAAAAAGTGACCCATATATATATATACTCTAAAAATTTACTGCATCATTACTATTTGGCCTAGCGTCATGGTTCAAAGGTCATTTTCTTCAGTATTACGCGCCCTTTCCAACGGTACCACTCTAACGACTGAATCATACACCTGAACTCGGAAATTCGGAAAAAAACGGAATTTTTTCTAAAAATAATCACAGAAATTTCGAAAAATCAAAGAAAAATTTTAAAAAAATGCAAAATTTGGATCTGGTATCTTGTAAACTAAGGGTGAGAAAACATTTTGAAAGAAAAAAAAATAAATAAAAGTCACGCCTCTCCACCCACACTTGGCGCCGCCAGTTTTGACTGTCCGGTTCCAAAAGGTATTTGAGGTGTTCTTTGATCCATGCTTGACTTGATCAATAAAAACAACTCGGGTTCAATACGTGTTATATGATCTTGATAAACGTTTTAGTACAACACAACTCCATGGTACAGATTCGTACCAGAAATCCCAAAAGGGAATAACTTATGCTAATAATTGAATTATTGAAGATATAATGAAGGTTATTTTAAATTAACAGTGGAATTTTTGAAGTCAAGATGTGACCTTATGGTGGGTAATGCCATAAAATGGTCGAGAAACTCTTGTTTCAGCTCGTGTCTGGCAGACAGCTCATATTTTAATAAAAATCGCTCAGTTATTATTGTTTAAAGAAACTCCTGCTCACAATTCAGAAAAGGTCCACCGTCGAAAATTTCATTCATATAGAGTATTCGTCGGATAATATTTTTGCATGGGTCCCAATTGTGTTTGTCTGGCCACGATGTCTCTATGGGTCCTCCGATGATTAAACAATTTCCTGACCGTTTCACTATTCGATTGTATGAAAGAAGATTGTGAATCATGGTTTCAATTACGGTTCATTTCGTTCACATTTCAGTAACACCATCACGATATTCTGGCATCTGCAAGCTGAGACTCTACACTGAGAACGATACTAGCTTTATGGTTTTGTCTCACTACGGAGGTGAAAGCGGCGTTACAAAATTCATCAGATATAAACGGAACAACTCCTGTAGGCTTTTATATTTGTATAATGATGATAATTGAATGATTTTGTTCTTCATTTTCAGGTGTACCTATTTCTACACAGTGGGAAAGCCAAGGCTACTACTATCCCACGCAGATAGCTCAGTTTGGACTTTCCCATTATAGTAAAAATTTAACTGAACCAGAACCTCGACGGAAGGTTTTGGAAGATGGTGAGAAGGAGACGGCGCCCTGGGATGTACCCATCGGCTCCTCTATATCACGCCCCTTGGATAAAGAGACCAACAGTCATGTGCTCAAATTTATAAATACAGGTAAAAATAATATACAGTAGGAAGTCGAAAATCCGAACTAATTGAGATCACAGGTAGATCGGATTTTCAAATTGTTCGGATTTTTGAAAATGACCAAGAAAATGTCATTTAGATTTAAATATACTATACTGTATGCTCTTCTATTGATACCGTATGTAAGACTACGTATATTTAATTTTTCTGAAGAACCTGCTCGTACACTAAATTTACAGTGTTATATAACTCACTCTTAAAGCTTAACTTCTATAGGCTTAAGGGAAAATAAAAATAAAAATGTGTATGACAAACAATTACATATGAATGAGCTTTTGTAAAAACACTGATTTCACACAACGCCGACGGACAACCCTATTGTTTGTTTATCGCTTGCGCTAAGACAAAATGTAAAAAGCTTCTAGGGACCGCGTTCGGATTATCGACGTTCTACTATAGAGATACATATAATAAGCGTATATATGTGTTCTTGTGTATCAGTGTAGTTATATTCGTATTGATTTGGAGTACCTGTAGTTAGATTCTATTCATATGGTTGTTACATCCGAATCCACAAGTATATCGTGCAGGTTGGATTTATTTGTGTTTCATGAAACCATCTATGCTAACATACATTAAACTATCCTTATAACCAAATTAGCAAATACTCCCACGTTTAGCTGTGAACAATAATTTGCATTCCTGCCTTTGTGCCTTTCATATAGAGCAGTGGTTCTCAAATTTTCCGGTAACGCGGACCCTCTGTTCATTCGAGAAGTGATCTGCAGACCTCCTTGTAAAGCTATCTGAAATTTTAAAAAAATATACTAATTAGAATTACCACTGACAAGAAAAAGATCAAGAAAAATAATGCAACTACTAATTTATTCTAAAGGTACATGATTATTTCCAAGTGAACAAAATTTCAATTGAAAAAGTAACTTTTTTTTTTTTTTTTTTTTTTTTTTTTTTAAAGGAAATCCACTTAACAACAATGTTCTCAAATGTGGGAACACTAATGTGAGGAAAGAAATTCTTTGTGTTTTTTTCCATCATTGCATTGAAATCTGGAATAAATTTTGTTGCCATCAATCTTAGGTCCAGTTCCCCATTAAAACGACTTCGCTTTAAGGTTTTAATACTGCAAAGAGCAGAAAAAGTCTGCTCATTTAAGTAAGTGGTAGGGAAAGGCATCAAATGCTGCAATGTATTTTTAGACAACTCTTCATACTCACAATACATACGCAGCAAAAAGCTACAGAGTTCACTTTGTTTGAAAAGCGTTTTTCATGAAGTATCACAAGAAATAGCTGTTCTTGTTCTGTGTTAGAGATTCATACGTTGTATTTCATGAATTTCTACATTAGTGAAAGGATTTTCAATCCAACCATTATCAGGTTGTGAGACAGAGAAATATTCTCGAAAACTTGCAGCTAATGCTCTCGAGTGTCCTGCAAGTGTTTTGTGCATTTCAACAAAGAGTTCTTCACCTGAAGAATCAATGAAATCTTTGAGCACTGGAAATAATGAATAGTTATTGTTTTGTACTTGTATTGCGCAGAGCTGCAGATTCTTAATCTTACTTCTTGCATAACATCTGTGGGTTCCATTTTATTACATTTCAATTTTTAGGCGTCGCGGACCCCCAGGCTAGGTCAACAGACCCCACTTTGAGAACCACTTATATAGAGTATTTCGATGTTCGAAGTCTCGCACGTAATTTGAATATCTCGTATAGACGTTTTAGTGAACCAACCTCACACCCTTCCCTTCCCTTTTAAGTCAAATATTTAAAAAAAAAAAAACTCAAATACTTAATTATTTTAAACAGGAAGTCCAATATCAAATTTAATTTCTCTAACATAAGAATTGCGAGATGTGAAGATCTTATTATAATAATTTTAGCCTCATCCCATTTTCTTTCCCTTTAGGTCAAATGTAAGAAGAAAAAGAAATACGTGATAAATTATTTTAAATGAAAAGTTTAAGTACCAGATTTCATTTCTCTAACCTTAAAGGATTCCGAAATTTGAATATTTTAATTTAATAATTGCAACCTGCTTTTCATTTTCTTCACTTGTAGGTGAAGTATTAAGGGGGAGGGGGAATGCTGAAAAGTGTGTTTAATTATTTCAAATGAAAATTGTAAATACCAAATTTCATATCTTAGGTTTTTTTTTTTTTTTGGTTTGTTTGTTTGTTTGTTTTGTTTTGTTTTGTTTTGTTGAGATACGGAAATCGTATTATAATAATTGTAATCCTGTATTCCCTACCTGCCAGCTTTTCACCTCGAATTTCCAAAACAGATTCTTCCTTTGTTGTACCGTACGTCACAAATTCTATGTACTGCCCAAATTTCAAGTTTCTAGATTAAGAAGTTTTGCCTAGGCGTTGATCAGTCAATCAGGACTTATATAAAGAGATTTCCCATAGCAATGACAATAAGTACATCGGACAGAAAGTTAAGTCACCCCAGGTGAGAACAAACTTTAGTCCATTTCTGTTATTATAGATGATGTTTGACAGGTAACATGTGACCAAATGACTCGTCACCGCTGACAATGATTGTTGCAGTTAATTGAAGTGAGTGCGAGTTGGTTGTATGGAAGCTAGGGATGGGCAAAACCGTTTTTTATAAAAACCGGAAACCGGGCTCTAGAAAAACCTAAACCCGAAAAACCGACATTTCGTTTTTTCACCGACACCGGTTTCGGTTTTATCCAAAAACCGGTTCGGTTTTTCACCGTAACTGGTTTTGGTGAAAACTTTTGGAAAACGCATAAAACTATTTCTGTGGAAACGGATTCGGTTTCTGGAGAACAACAAAACACTATTCTGGTCAGAAGTAGAACAAAATTTGAAAAATAAACCGGAGGAACCGGTTTTGAAGAAAACCGAAACCGAGTCCGATGAAAAACCGAACCAGTTTTGAAGAAAACCGAAACCGGTTTCGGTGAAAACCAGAACCGGTTTTTGGAGAAAACCGATCAGTTTTTGATAATTTTTAAAAACCGGTTTTTGTGCCCACCACTAATGGAAACCGCTTGTCAAGGTATATCGGAACCGAGATGTGACAGAAAGGCATAAAGGAAGCATTGTGTGTATGTGTGTCCATAAGTAAACAATAAATAAAGTTGTTTGATTTCTTGGTGAATCGTAAAAGATGTTCAAAGTATCTGTAAAGAGTGGAGTAACACGCATGAAGTTAGAACTGTGGTCGCAGAAATATTCTAACGCAGATGACGACCAACGAGATTATATTTTTAACCCCGACACGAATTCAGTCAGTCCATGAATACACGCCAGTCCCAGTGAACTTCAGACGGGACCTTCATGGACATTTGGAATCGAGTTTCACGAAAGAGACGGTTCATAAGATCATTAAAGTTGTAAACAGAGCTACCAATCCTACATGTTCCGTCTGTGAATTTCTTCATTCCCCTACTCACCTCACCGAGAAAAATTGACTCCACTTGAAACTGCAAAACCAGCTGAACTCACAATGCATTGTTGATTTGAAGAAGAAATAGTTCTCTATAGTTAATACATGAGCTTAAGTATTTCCATCAGTACTTTTAGTATTATATTTTGTAGTGCGTTGTGGTTTCCAGTAGTTTTTACTGTTTTAAGTAGAACCAAGTTCATTGTTTTTTGGATGAAGAAATTCCAGGTGAAATATTTCCAATTCGGTAACTCAATTTACAGCGTCAAAAGTACTGTTGGCTTCGATAGAGATGTCAGTGATTTTTAAGACATCGAAATATTTGGTCTTAATAAAATTCAAATATGCCAAGGTAGTGAATCCCAACCGCTGGTGTTATCTCGCAGTTCCATAGATTGTCACGAAAATTTAAAGTTTAAAAATATAAAGCATTTAATAATGAATTAAAATGAATTTTGAGACAGAGTATACCAGCAACAGCAGCAATTCTCAGCACTACATAGAATCATTACTTTATCGAAAATTATAGCCTTCATAATAATAATAATAATAATAATAATAATAATAATAATAATAATAATAATAATAATAATAAATTATTATTATTATTATTATTATTATTATTATTATTATTATTATTATTATTATTATTATTAATTAGTTTGTCGTGATGCCTTACACAAAAGTTCATCCCACGGTATGACAAGTATCTGAATTCCAATGGTAAATATGTTGGAAAAGAGTGTCAACTGTGCTGTATGTGTGCTAGTAAATGATTGAAGAATATAATGTCTTCTTTGCGTTTACCACCCTAGGGAAACTTACTTTCTGAACGTGCCTCGTAGAATGTATTATGTACGAGGGTAAATCAAAAATTATCCGCAATTTTGACAAACTCTGCTTACATTGTACACACTGACCTCTGTCCTCGTTTATTGTATTGTTATGCAGTTGTGGTCATGCTATCAAAGTTTGATGCTAATTTCTCTGTTTGTGTTCCTTTTGTTGCAGATAGATCATGGCCACTCCATTAGAAGTTTGCACCAAAGAGGAACAACGAGCAGTGATCCGGTTTTTGTGGTCCAATGGTGTATCAGGGGCCGCAGTCCATCGAAGATTTTCAGCACAATACGGGAACAATGTCTTGCCTCAACTGAGTGTCTACGAATGGATTGAAAAATTCAAAAATGGTCGCACAAGTGTTACACAAGAGAAAGGAACTGGACGACCATCTACGGCCACAAATGATAAAACCATTGAGCGTGCACGTGACATGGTTCAGTTATTATTGATAAAGTGACACATCGTCTGGAGACTAATTGCGGCCCATGACATACCTTCCGACCACAAAGACCGGATCACTGCTCGTTGTTCCTCTTTGGTACAAATTTCTAATGGAGCGGCCATGATCTATCTGGAACAAACGGAAGACAAGTGGAGGAATTGGGTACAAACTTTTATAGCATGAACACAACAGCATAACTAACTAACTAATTAACTAACTAACTCTATGGCTTATGGAACCTGGAGGTTCAATGCCGCGTTCATAAAAGCTCTCCACTGACTTCTATCCTTAGCTAACTGCATCCAGTTTCTACTTTGTATTCCTATCTCTGCGAGATCCATCTTAATATTGTCCTCCCATCTGCGCCTAGGTCCTCTTAATGGTCATTTTCCGATTAGTCTTCTAGACTTGACGACCCTAACAATGTTGGGTAGACCATATAAATTATGTAGTTCCTCGTTATGAAGTTTCCGCCATTCTCCATTCCCGTTCCTCTTGGGTCCGAATATTCGTCTCAGGACCTTGTTCTCAAATACTTTCAGTCTATGTTCTTCTTTCAGAGTAAGCGACCATGTTTCACAACTATACAGAACAGGCATGATTATCGTTTTGTATATTTTAAGCTTCAGATTCCTCGACTGAATTCGCGATGACAAGAGATTTTGAACCGAATAGTAACACGAATTCCCTGCTTTTAGTCGACATTTAATTTCTTCGTGAATATGATTTTCCTCTGTTAATATTGATCCTAGATATTTGAAAGTATCCACTTTATCAAAAGTATTATTTGATATTTTAACGCATGCATAATTTGCTGTATTCCGGTCCCGACGCACTTCCATGTATTTAGTTTTATCTGCATTTACTTCTAAACCCATGTCCCTGTAAGCGTTTAATAAGATCTCTGTATTTCTTTCTATTGTTCTCCTATCATCCACTATTAAATTTACATCATCAGCATAACAATACATCATCAGCTTAAAATATATAAAACGATAATCATGCCTGTTGTTCTGTATGGTTGTGAAACATGGTCGCTTACTCTGAGGGAAGAACATAGACTGAAAGTATTTGAGAACAGGATTTTGAGAAGAATATTCGGACCCAAGAGGAACGAGAATGGGGAATGGCGGAAGCTTCATAACGAGGAACTACATAGTTTATACGGTTTACCCAACATTGTTAGGGTCGTCAAGTCTAGAAGGCTTAGGTGGGCAGGTCATGTAGCTAGAATGGAAGAAAGTAAAAATGATTTCAAAGTCTTGACTGGTAGACCCATAGGAAAACGACCATTAGGAAGACCTAGGCGCAGATGGGAGGACAATATTAAGATGGATCTCGCAGAGATAGGAATACAAAGTAGAAACTGGATGCAATTAGCTAAGGATAGAAGTCAGTGGAGAGCTTTTGTGAACGCGGCACTGAACCTCCGGGTTCCATAGGCCATAGAGTTAGTTAGTTAGTTAGTTAGCATAACAATACAATAAACGAGGACAGGTATGAACAATGTAAGAAGAGTTATAGCTACATTCCGGATAATTTTTGGCTTATCCTCGTATATAGAATTTTCTTTTGCAATTTATAGTTGTACTTCAATAAATGTCAGATGGTATTTCTGCTAATTTAATGTTAATACTTGATTGAAATTAGAACTTGTGGATAATGATATATTTTTTTTTCTTCTCAGATAACTTACTGGATGCTGACATCACATTAAAGTTAGATCATGTATTAGATTTCATCCTTAGTTTGAATTTGAAAATGTTAGGAAATGGTAGTTTAACAGTGACTCTTCAGAGTCGAGAAAAGAAAGAAGTCTTCCATCTTCATTATTTATGTTCAGATTTACTAATTGCTGCTGAGGTAAGTAGTCTGTGATCTCTTCTTACCATTTCTGTTAAATAACAAATGATTTAAGAGCGTTAGGTACAAATGAAGAACTGAGATATTTCAACCGAAAATTTTAGATCAACTTGGAGATAAAATATTTTAATTGTAGATCCTAGGACCATTACATACAGGGTGTCTCAAAAGTCCCCTAACATAGGGTTATTATTAGAGTTACAATAAAATGTAAGAGGGGGAAACCACCTCCAAATATAATGTTTTCAATCTAAAGTGAAGGATTTTTCTTTTTTTTTTTTTTAATTTGACGGGCTATTTAGGCTTACACTCTGTATGTGCCCAATGTTAAATGAAAATGCAACGTTGCCATTTACCTGCGTTTGGGGAAGGGAAGGGTGGAACTGGAGGTGGTTGAATTTCGTAAGAGTATGCTGGATGGGATCATATTTGAAATGGAGGCTGTCCATCTACACGTTAGCATAACAGACAGTAACTTCATTCACTTATGTTGTGGATCCAGATAAATGGCAACGTTTCATTTTTATTTAACATTGGGCACATAAATAGTGTACAGCCCAAAAGGCTCGTCCGATTAAAAAAAAAAAACAGTTTAGATTGAAACTAGATTGAAAATGTCATATTTGGATATAGTTTCCCCTCTCACATTTTGTTGTAGCTCTGATAATAGCAATTACCCTATGTCAGGAGACTTTTGAGATACCCTATATATACACACGAGGGTTGTTCAAAAAGTGTTGAACCTCATTTTTTTCCCCCATGTAAACCAATAAAACGCGGAAGACTTTCTTCAGTGTAAATTTAGAGGGAACACTCATGCGCAGTAGTGATTTTTTTTCCCGCCCACAGAAAGCGTCAGTCGTCCAACGAGTTAAGACGTGTAGTGAGCGGTCGTCGCATTTCAGTTTTTTTTAGAAAATGGCAGAAAAACTTGAGCAGCGATATTGGATCAAATTTTGCCGAAAGCTTGGCGATACCCAAGCGGAAACCATTCAATCAAATTGGTACATTTAATTTTGAACGAGAATATGGACATCAGGAGAGCGTCTGCGAAATTTGATTCAGGCTTTCATCGCCAAACACAACATTCCTGTGTGTCGTCATTCTCCCTACTCACCCGATATGGCTCCGTGTGATTTTTGGTTATTTTCCAAGCTGAAAATGCCACTAAAAGGGACCCGATTTAAGTCAAGAAATCATGCATGCGGAATACGATGGCATGGTTGTTCACCATTCCAAAAAACTGCGTTCCACAAGTGTTTCCAACAATGGCGGGAGCGCTGGGAGAAGTGTGTGCCTTACCAAGGAGACTATTTTGAAGGGGGATTAGTGTTTAGGATACCCAAGTTACATGTATTTTCGCCAACCAAAAGTTTGATACTTCTTGAACACCTCATATATATGTAGGATGATTTTTTAACTTGTGCAGAAATAAGCCCGACTGAAAATTGTTTGATAAAAAGTTAATATTTTGGAGAGTGAAATTCACTTGTGATAAATTTAACATTCTTCGTACCCTCCCTAAGGACTTAATGCGGATTCCCATTTTTTATTGGGAGATTCAAATTTTACGAGAAAAAAATAAGTAGATTTTATTCGAAATACTGTATTTTCGGTTTGTGATTCATGGCTGTAATCAGTAAAAACTAGTTTCAGTAAGGTTTCTTCAATTGGGAATCACGATGTTTCATTCCAAATAAATCTGCCGCAGATAGTATCAATCTTTTATCCTAAATGTTTTCATGACTCGTGGTAGGTGGGTGGAAGATTGCTTTGTATTCGTTGTGATTTTGAGTATTATTGATACCACATTCAATTGCATTTTTTTTTTTTTTTTTTTTTTTTTTTTTTTTTTTTTTTTTTTTTTTTTACTACATCCGTTGCATTGCTTCGTTTATTTTTAACTGCATTCATTTATTGTTTTTGGACTTATTTTGCCTAGTTTCATGATTACGGAGAAATGGCGCTGATAAAATGATTTGTCCCCAGGTACGACTACCACCGCAAACGGCATCTAATTGTATTGCCATATTTGAATTATCTAAATTTTCGAATAATTACAGAGGCATTCTTCACGTCATCTTCCACAATTCGAGAAAACACTTGAGACAAAAGAGTGGTACTATTTAACGGAGATTTATTCTGGAATGAATCGTGGGAGCTCCCAATGATAGAATCCTTAGTGAAACTACTTTTCAATGATTACAGCGCCATTCATCACGAATCGAAAAAACGTTTCAATAAATTTTTCTTTTCTCCACCATAGAATCCGGATCCACGATAAAAAAAAAAAAAAAAAAAAAAAAGTGAAGATCCCCATTTTAAGTTTTCAAAGTGAGCCCCGCCCTGGGGTGATTAATTTTATCACACGTTAGTTTCTCCCTCCAAAATATCAACTTTTTTGTTGCAAGCATTTTTTTCGATTGATGCTAATTTTTCCAGATATTTTGCAGTCTCTGTATGTGTGATTTAATCGTTAATGATTGGTAGAGTTAAAAGCGCCATATGACAAATAATCATTGAAATGCTGTGTATTTTTTTTTTTTTTTTTTTTTTTTTTTTTAATGAGGGTTAAAAAAAAGAAAGCTAAGACGTTACGTAGTCAGACGCAGAGGAAAGTAGCAACGGGATCACTATTGTGTATACAAGGTTTTACAAAAATGTGTCACGATATTTTGGGAACCGATTCCTCAGATCAAAATAAGAAAAAAAGTTCACTTGAACCTGTGCTCAAACGTGGATAGTTTCGGAGTTATAGGGTGCCGAAAACGTGAAACAAAAGAACTTTTAAAAATTCATAGCTCCACTACTATGGAACCTATCGTAGTCGGGTCAAGACATCACTGAGGAACTTGTATGTGGAGTATCCAAATATCCATGTTCATGAATGCTCCAGTATTTGTACACCAATTTTTAGAGAGGTAGGTGGATAGTAATCCAATACTCCCAGACAGCCTCTCTAAAAATGATTGTGCAAGTACCGAAGGTTTTGAAAGATTAATATTTGGATAATTCACATACTAGTTCCTCAGCAGCTTCTAACAATCTGTAAGTTTCAGTTATTTCAGCGTCTCAAACATAAATATCGCCATGGTCAAGATTTCCATCTCTTGAATTTACAAATTAATGAAATCAGTTCGAATATCTCAGTTGTTCGTTAATTGGGTTCTATTGAAATGGAATCTGTACGTAGTGGTTGATAGCAAGTAAATAGTTGTCATCGTGTCATAGTAGACAACAGAATAATTGTGCTCTTTTAAATAGCATTTGCATCAGAATTTATTCTTAGGCGTAAACTTAACATTAAAACACTCAGTATGACTAGATCAGTTGTGAGAAACGGTTGAAAATAGACAAAGCGGCATTAACTCATTTGTTGCAAATTCATTTTCCAATAATGAATAACAGGGGGCACGGTGGCGTAGTATTAGAGCGCTTATCTCTGATGTAGGGTCCTGGTTCAATCTCTGGCCAAGTAAGTTTGTAGTGGACAACATTTTGTTCGTGGGTTTCCTTTCACATTCTCATTCCACCAATTCTTCCATCATCATTCACTTGCTTTAATCATCGTCTTCCTTAGTCTAACAGGCATAATCGTGGGACGTTAAACTCAAAGATTTAATTTTTTTTCAATAATGGAAGTGCTTTCCTAAATGAGCTAAGATTTGTAGACCAATCTATAGTCAAAGTTGGAGAACTAGATTTCAGTTCTCATATTGTCTTCTCCCTGTTTTATGTAGTTGATCATTCAATATGAATGCAAATAAACTTGAAATAGTTCTTGTGAACTGAAGGCTGTTTGATTCTTTAACCGTTAACGGTATTGTCAAATCAATATATTTGAATGATTTATGTTGTCGCTTCGTAATCACAAAGTTCTGGGTTTGAGCCCCGTGGCCAGCCATCATGACTTAAGATTGTCGAATGTTTTCCCTTCAGTCACGGTGGATAAATATATAGACCTTCCTTTCCTTTCTGATATTCCTTTCTGTCTGCTTTGCAATGGAGCTGTGTTAATAAATAAATGAACAAGTATTGATTGGTTGCTTTAATTTTAATAACCTGTATGCGGATTTTATCAGAACATCTCAGTAAGATAGCAGTTGGATGGTAGGTTTGAAAGTCTAACATGGGCGGAACGTAAAAGGTGTTTCACATGGTAACACGTGTGGGATGCATACATATAGTTAGTATTTAGAAAGCTTGAGGAAAAGAGATGTAAGAAGATGGAAGTTTAATTTAAAAGTAAATTTTATGAAGACACTAAACTGAGTTGGTTTTGTTCCAACTTTTGTTTTTGCATTCATGAATTTTCGGGTTTTATATACAGGGTGATCAAAAATCACACAACGCATGGAGGCAATACAAATGATGTTGAAAGTGGCCAGCATTTAGTGCTTTACACATGTGCACCGTTCTCATGAAAGTTCGTGAACACGCTTTGGGGCGTGGCATATGAAATGTTGTCCACAGTTCATCTAATGTTGGTCTGCAGTTTCTCCAAAATGTGGGAGAGCGAGGTCGGGAGACCGGAATGACCATGGTGATCTGGAAATGATATGGTCTGCTAAGACGATTTTAAGTACCCCTTAGTCACGTGAATGGTGTCTACTGGGATGTTGCACTGTTCTGTTAAACCATGTTATGTCATTTCCCTCATCAATGAGAGTAATGAAAAATTTCCTGGCCAGCTGAAGATAACGTTTATGGTGATAATGGTGCGGAAGAAGATAATGAAAATTCTATTTCTAGACATGGCACACTATGCACCGATCTTTTGAGCGTGAAGGAGAGACTCATGCAGTTCATGTAGAGTATCAGTCGACCTCAAACACGAAATCCGTAAATCATGTACGAGGTGAAATCAAGCCTTGCCTGACCAATACCAGTCATCTAACTCCTCTCCATCAGTCATTACATGTTTCTTGAACCAGTGACAGTACTTAATGTGCTTGAAGGAATCACTTGGCGTTAGCTCCTGTACAACTCTTGATTTTGTACGGGAACATTTGTAACGATTTCCTCAGAGCCGTATATGTTGTACCGGAAGATGCACCACTGAACTAGACTAGGGATGACCACAAAATTCCGGTTCCGCGAGGAACCGGTTCTCGGAGATCCGGCTTTCAGAACCGGTTCCAGACCTGGATCCGAAGAACCGGTTCCAGACCTTGATCCGAAGAACCGGATCCGTTCAGACCCGAAAACCGGTTCACCAGGAACCGATTCTGGCCATCCCTAAACTAGACAACCGAAACTTCACCGGACTATTTCTCATTGGACACTGATGTTCATCAATTTGTCCTCGAACTGTTATTTCGAGGGTTATCTGACATGGTTCCAGTCGTCTTGAAATTATTGTACTGAAATGTAATGGTTTATTTATTTCGAGACGTGCCTCAGCTTGGCTCCGCGGAGCGTAGTTCCTAACGCTCTCGCTTTCGGTGCGAGCGGTCCCGGGTTCGATTCTCGGTGGGGGCACTCAGTCGAAAAATTACAAAAAGCTTTTTCAGGCCAGCCATCCTGAATGAGGTTTTCCTGAGTTTTCCTCATTCACACCAGGCAAATGTCGAAATAGTTCCTAACATACAAGTTCCAGGCCTCTTCCTTCCTTCCCTTTCTTCGGATATAGTGCTTGCCGAGGGACATCATTTATCATATGTGGCGGGCTAAATGGCCATAAATGTCGAAACCTCAGAAATCTAAATCCTAAATCGTAAAATGTGTCTCTGCATAGCGTGTCCATATGGTTTCGTAACCTAAACTCATTACGTGTTCTTCCAGAATGAAAATTCTTTTCTGTAGTGTGTACACGATACTGCTGTAAGTTCCGAACCTCAATCATTTACCAGCTGTGTGTGCAGCGAAAGAAATAAAATAAAATAAATACAGTGAAGCCCGATTATCCGCGAGTTTTCATAAGTAGTTGCTGCAACTATGTGCCGACTATTTTTTTAAAGGCGTAACTGAACACTTTTTTTTACAGTACAGTATTGTTTTTTTTTATTCTTTATTTTAGTGATCTAGACGTAGAGTAAAGGTTTCTGCTGCTCTGTACATATTTTAGAAGTTTAATTATGGTTTTTGTACAGTCTGCAGCAAAAAAACTGCAACATGAGCATGAAAGTTTATTGTGAAACTACGCCTAATAGCCAAGGGAATCAATATAACGTCTTAAGTGGCACGAATCACACCAAGAGAAACCTCTGCGTCCGCCCCTGCACACTTATTTTGGAGCAAAAGACTTCTTCTTTTCACAATAAACTTACATGCTCATGTTGCAGGTTTTTTTTTTTCTGCAGACTGTACAATAAAACAGTTTTTATGCTTTTTGTTTTGTATTTGCACCTCATATTTAATTTTTTTCCGTGTTATCCCGATGGCTCAGTGGCAGAGCATTCACCTCTGGTGTATGGGGTCCTTGGTTCGATCTGAACTCATATCAAGTGAGCTTTGTAATGGACAAACACCGTGTGCGTGAGTTTTGTCGGGGTTCTCCCGTTTCCTCTCCTTTAGTCTAGCCTGCACAAACGTGGAACGTAAAACTTAAGGATTTTCTTTTCCAGTTCTGGGGATAATCGGAGCTTTACTGTACTAGCATCTGGATTGTGTGGCTGTTTGATCGCTCTGTAAATAAAAGAATTAGTGATTACATAATTTAGAAAATTATTGGTTTTCTAAGTAACCTGATAGTATTGGTCATTTCTCATTATCCTAAATTTATTTCTAAATCTCACTATACAGTAATGGAATGCTGTTAAGGAATTAAGTAACCTTCATCCAGACAGGTTATTCTTTTTTAAACATAATATTAATTGTCTTTTATCACGATACTTTTGTTTCAGGAAGAAAATGTGTATCACGGAATGGGATGTCAAAACCAGTGGAAAAGGTTGACCCGTGATTTGGTGGTCGACCTGCAGAAAGGGTTTATGTATCAAAATAAAAGAAGAAAAATATCCCGTTCTAAATTGAAGGTAATTGGAATTACTCTTCGGGGCTCAGGGTACCTGGATAATCTAACGCTCTCATCGAGTGATCATATGGCTCAATTTTATGATGCAGCTCGTTGGTTCGTAGAGCATCAAGACGCCAACGGTGGCTGGCCAATCCCAGTGAAGCGACGAGTAGCCGCCGGCATGATGGAGTTGGAGCCCGGCTGGTATTCAGCCATGGGTCAAGGACATGCGATTTCCGTTCTTGCCCGAGCTTATCATCACTCTGGAGATGCGAGGTACCTGAAATCTGCCATTCGAGGGCTGAAGCCCTTTCATGTGTTGAGTCAGGATCGTGGAGTCTTGGCTCTGTTTATGGATAAGTATAAATGGTATGAAGAATACCCTACCCAACCAAGCTCCTTCGTTCTGAATGGCTTTATTTATTCTCTTCTAGGATTGTATGATCTGAAGGTTATCTCCCCCACCGAACATAGTAAAGAGGCTGAAACGTTATTTAATGAGGGAATGGTTTCGCTAAAGAAACTCTTACTCTTGTATGATATTGGGTCAGGTACAGTGTATGATCTCCGCCATTTTACTCTTGGGTTAGCACCTAACGTAGCTCGATGGGACTACCATGCTACACATATTAATCAGCTTCTGTTGCTTGGTACTATCGACCACGATCCCTTGTTTTCCACTACAGCTGAACGCTGGATTGGGTACATGAACGGAAAACGAGCTGCCCACAATTAAGAAAAATCTTATTTCAATCATAAGTTTCTATCGATATTTAGTTATAATCTTTCAAGTCTTGGTCATTCTGTTGTGTATTAGTCACTTTTCGATTCTTGCTTTTTGAGTCTATGAGTGACAGTTGATTGTTACGATCCAGTCATGAACAGTAATAGATATATATGCCTTGCCTAGACCAACGGCAATGATATTGGAAGTACGTAAGCTAACTTCTTTCTCCCTTTGGTGCGGTTCAGCTGGGTTTGATTCTCGGTGGAAAGTAGATGTAGGAGGGGGAGTCCAAAAATAAGTTTCACCAGGCGACTGTGGACAAAGGTTTGGATGCAAGACCAAAAATAGCATGTGAAATTAAAGATCAGAGGTACCTTTATTTTTCGACATTAGTACTACGTGCATTGAGACATTTGTCATAACAGTTTATAAGCTTCAAAAACTCTTCCAGGAAAGAAATTACGGCTTTGCATATGGAAGAAGCGTTGAAGAACATCTGTGGCTTCAGCATTTTTTGCTACCAAAGCGACATCCACCATCCCGACATTTTCGTCTGTAGTGGCCGTGGATGTCTTTCCAGGTCTCGGTGTGTTCAGCACTTGCTGACGCCCCTCAATGACTTGGCGACGCCACATCAGACCCATAGACTTCCACGAGACAGTTATGGATTTCTGCTCCCGATACCCCAGGTCCCCATTTATAGCGGATAACTGCTCACACTTACATCCTTTGACCACGACGTCAAAACGCGCCTTCTTTCCATAGCTACCAGGCTCAGACTGAGAGACTCATCTCCGCTTTGCGCAGGCGCTGTGACTGCACCATTTACAGGATCGCGGATGAACGATACCCACTTGTGTCTGGGTGTGTTGCGCGTGCAACCGCTGTCTTGTTCCCCCATTGCTGTTCGCTTCCTGGGGAAAATGAGAGAGGAAGCTTATTTTAGCCCCCCCCCCCCCCTTGTATTTTAGATCTCAGACTAACCTCTAGGTCCAAGTCTACGACGAAAAGAAACGGTTAACATTGAACAAAGATATGGCGTTTTTTAGCGTGTAATATAAATGATATCAATGTTATCATGAGCATATTTCGCTTTAAAGTCTGTGAAGATTTAAAAAAATAAATTAATTAATTAAATAAAATGCTACAAAGGAGCTTCCATACTTAAATCGTTTTTAACCTTAAAATTTGTTGCCTCCTTGTGTTGTTTCTACACCTCAGATGATCTACTTTTCATTGAATTAGATGAGCAATAATTAACTTCATATTTTGAGAACTTAATAAATTCTAGGAAGGATTTTGTAAAGAGATCATATATCCTAGTGCCGTGCCGTGGAAAATCAGCACCCGGGCCGGGGCGAGAATATACAACGACGCCCCCGTACATATGAATGAGGTCGACAGACCAGCCGTGAAGCGCTACCGTGATTGGCGCGAAGCGAAAAATTTATTTTCGAAAATAAACTCTGCTTTTCCTTGATTTTGAGCACTTTTTATTACTTCTTCCATTTTGTATATGTGCACATGTATTTTCCTAACATGGGTAATATTATACGACCACTTCCTAAAGCAGGAAGAGGATTTAAGTACTATACTAATAATATTCCAAGTAGTTTTTCTTTCCTTCTTTTCTTTTCTCCTCCCAAATTTTTGCGCCCCTTACTTCGGCGCCCGGGGCCTTCGCCTCCCACGGCACGCACTGCGTATTCAATTGGAGTTCTAATTGTTTTCAAATAAGTTTTCATCAGATCTGCTGACAGCATACAATTTGGAAATTAAGAAAGATTATTGTTTTTGTTTTATTTGTTGGCAATATATGAATCAAAGAGATGAACAAAGCTTTTGTTTCATGATAAATTTGGTTTAAATTTTGTCTGTATCATGATCAAAATGGTCACTCTAAAAATGAACGTGTGGTATTGCGAAACCACGGAAACGAAATTAATACACGACAGTAAGGCCCAATACTTGAAAGAATGTTATACGCTGTTGTGAAAATATTTTGCTTATATTTGTGTTTACTCGTAAAATGTGATTTAATAACTCAATGAAAGTACGTGTTATTGAATCGAAAGAATGAAGCAGGTGTGCGGAAGCTATCCTGTTTATTTTGTATGAGTTGTTGGTGCATCGTTTGTATGTAACTTTCCTGTTGCGACCTGTCTGTATGTGTGTGTGATTGATTGATTGTATTTTCTATTTTTAGACTATTGGGCTTCTTTTTTTTAAAGGAAATAGAAATGTTATGTATATAGCCTTGAATATGTTTCTATATACTATTAAACTTAGCACTTAAGTAACAGATTTTTCGACAATAAGTACAGCCTTATTCAAAAGAATTGACCATCCATGTTTCAAGAGATAAGTTCCTGAGATTGTATGCACTACTTCGTCTTTTTTTTTTTTTTTTTTTTTTTTTTTTTTTTTTTTTTGTTCATGTTCCCCTGTACCGTGCAGGACTTTCTGTAGAAATACGAATGTCCAATGATTTTTGAACAAGACTGTACAATTACAGCGTATTTAAACTGTGATTTTTCTTAATTAATGGGTAGCTTTTATGTACATTCTAAATTGTAATTACGTCAACAAATTTTAAGAATTTCTAAGAAGTGAAAACTGTAATGTGTAATACAGGTTGAAGACTGAATTATATGAAGGGCAGAGAACATTTTTTTTAAAGTGAAGAATGCTTGTTAATATTGATAGAGAAATAATGGTGGACTTGAGCGTTATTTGCTTTTTTATACGTTCTTTTGAGTTATGCCAGTATGATGCTTGATGTAATATGATAAGAAAAATGTTGAAGAAACATGAACTAGTCAGTTCTATAATGAACGGTGCTTTAAAAAATATGCTAGTAGCAATTTTTTGTATATTTTAAAAAAAAATAGTAGTAGCATTTTTTTCTGATTTTTGTTTTATTATTATTTTAATTGCGTGCGTTTCTGAATTTTTCTGTCAGAAAAATCAAACTGATGGTTTTCTTAATTAAATGGTATTAATTACATTATATAAGAAATTTCTTTGCTCCAAGATTATGAGCATGATAATCTAATCACAAGTGCTGTTAATAGTAGCCGCTTCCGTCACTCGAGATTACCTAATAGTTTGCCACCTCCTTTTTCTTACTTTGTTTTTGTTTATTTCCATTGTTGAATAAAAAGATTGGGTTATGACTAAAAAGTTGTTAGGAGTATACGCATCGTTCGCGTTGTTTTTTCCGGCTCAGCGAACTGAATAATGTAGTTATTTCCTGTACAATTTATTCTAAATATTTTTTAAAGTTTGATTTAGAATGTCATGTATTCATACAACATTTTTTTTGAAGTTGATAAAAAGCATACTTTTTTTTTTCTCGGAAGCTGCTCTGTTTATTCAAATACACATCACTTTTGTAAGACTCACTAGCCTGTAGGGTATTCTTCATTTTCGTTCAACTTTATATCGTAAACGGTTGTTGAACTCCGAAGGTGATCATATCTTTAAGAAATTGGTTCTCGTCAAAAGATAAATAACCAAGTGAAATTATAATTAATTTCACATAAATTCTTGGAAATCTTCTGGTCAGCTAATTTTTCTAGGGTCAACAATTTTTCGATTGGTTTGATGCGCCATTCCGCCCTTTCGTATCCTGAATAGATTTTTCAGTTCCATGTGCTATCTTGTGTATTGCAATCGCGGCCTTCCTTTACGTATATTTCCATGTGCCATTCCCTCCATAGCTAATAGGTGATTTCTTGTAATATGTCCAATCATCTTATCTTTTCTGTTTAAGATATTCTTCTGTGTACTCCATTTTCTCCCCTATTAGTTCCAATATTCTTTCATTTGATAGCTTCATCCATCTGATTTTCAGCATCCTTTCATAACAAATTTAGGCTTTTATTTTCCGCTTTCTTTTCCTCTTCTAGTCATTTCCTGGCTTTTATTCTCAGTTTTCCCTCTTCTATGGTCATTTCGAAGGCTTGTATTCTCCATTTTCCCTTCTCTAGAGTCATTGTTAAGGCTTTTATTTTCTATTTTCCCTCTTCTAGAGTCATTTCGAAGGCTTTTATTCTCCGTTTTTCCTCTTCTAGACTCCATGGCACATATTCATACAGCAGCATACACCATAGCAGCATTGTCAGCAGTCAGCATTTTCTTCAGTTATGTGTCGAAAAATATAAAAATTAAAATATTAAAAACAATAAATTTCGGGTATTCATTACGTAAGAGATTATTGAACAGATATATCTGTGCAATTTCTTTCTCTGCTTTTGCCATTTCTTCATCCTTTTTTTTTTTTTTTTTTTCTGTTTGATTTCGAACAATGTCAGATCTCTTCTAACATTTTAATCAATTAAATTTTTCGAACAATAGTTTTCACGGTCCGTGTTTTAACTGTTTTTCTCTGTTTAGTGTCAGTAGCATTATCCTTCCATAGTTCCCCAATTGTACATCAAATCTATTCTGTACATGTTGATTATTCAAGATAACAATAGGTTTAATTTGCTGAAATGAAAATTCATATAGCTTACGAAGCGTATGGAATTAAAATAATAATAAATACAATAACATGATCATCCCTATAAAAATTTTGTTCATTAGATTCACGTAGTACATTTAGATTTTAAGACCAGTAGTTTTAACATTCAGCATTCATTAGTAATTTTTCCTTTCTGTGTTCCTATTATTCCGAAATTGGCATACGTAATAGATTAACGTATCTCTCGGCGTTCTCTCTGTTATTTATGGCTGGACTTTTTTTTTTTATTTTCGAGACAAAATAGAGCATTCTAAAACATGAACGAGTCGGATGAAATATGTTTCGGTATAGGAAAACTGTAATACACGCTCTCCAGTATAGAAGTGAACCCACCGAAACATTAACTATATAGGCTGTTATAAAAATTTGTCGTAATATTTTGGGAACAAATTCCCCGCTCCCCCCCCCCCCCAGAAAAAAAATGTGGACCTGTGCTCAAAAGTTAATAGTTTCGGAATTATAGGGTGCCGAAAACGTGAAACAAGTGAACTTTTTAAAGTTCATAGCTTCACTAGTATGGAACCTATCGTAGTCGGGTCAAGACATCACTGAGGAACTAGTATGTAAATATGGATGTTATCGAATATCCATATTTAAGAATGCTCCAGTACTTGCACACCAATTTTTACAGAGGTAGGTGGAGAGTGATCAAGTACTCCCAAAAAGCCTCTCTAAAACTGATCGTGCAAGTACCGGAGGTTCAGAAAGATGGATATTTGGATAGTTCACTTACTAGTTCCTCCAATGATATATTGACCCGACCACGATCGGTCTTATAGTAGTAGAACTATGAACCTTTAAATTTCATTTTTTTTCACGTTTTCGTCATCCTAGAACTACGAAACTATGCACTTCCGACCACAAGCCCGTATGAACTTTTTCTTATTTTGATGTGAGAAATCTATTCTCAAAATATTGGGACAAATTTTTGCAACACCCTGTATAACACGTGATTTAAAATTGCCGCATATTTTAGATTTCTTTTTCTGACTTATTTGCCATAAAGTCTGACGCTTGTACATCCACTAGCAAAAATTTTATAACCTTTCACAGTTCTTGATCAAACAAAACACTAGAACAATAATAGTCATTCGCAAACATTATTTGCTGTTATCTCTAATTGAACGGTTGTAATTGTATTTGACATACAATTGCATAATATGTGTGCACTAGTACTATACAAGACTAATACTTTGGCGGACTCTCCCTTCGCTTGGTTCGGTTTCTGTGGAGACTGTAGCTTCTAATAGGCCTTAGACTGTAGATTCTCTCTTCTATAACCATGATATTGGAAAGAAACGAAAGTTATTTGGGGGGGAGGGGCGTGAATAACTTGGTTGTAATTACGAGGGTGATTCAACAAATAAAACCTCTAAGGTGGTACCCTTATTTGTGTTTGACAGATAACACCGATACAAGTATCAGTGGAAAGCTTGCAATGTCAGCTACAAATGGTGGCATCATTTTTCAACATAGTCCCTATTAGATATTACCATGGGATGCTAAATTCAAGATTCCATTTCATTTCTAAAATGGTAAATGCTTCATTGAGACAGTAAATTTAAATATGGGCTACCAAATTGATTTAGAAGCTACGACTACCTAAAATAAGGGCTTGTTCGCCTTTTGACGCGTCCCGATGTCGGGATGGTACTTAACATAATGGTCCCAGGACGCTTCTTTCCTTCCCCTCTCCCCCTCATGCGTGAGGGGTTAATATGGTCCTAGATGTCGAAAGGTCAGAAATCAAATTCCTGATCCCAAGCTATTTTGACGCGTTTGCTTCCGGGTTAATTTCTTGTGAGAAATCATTCTTCAACACGCTTTGTCCGTTTGGGTTCGAGTTTCGTGTTTTACGTCCTTGTGTAACACCAAGGTTATGAAGGAGGGGATCCTACTAGTAACGAAGACCATCATGTAAGATCAACCCTTACAGTATATGCCCTTTCCCACCACATCACCGGGTCCAACTACACTCTGTGTGGTTTGGTCCATTATGTATTCTGAAAGCTGTCTTTCTTTACAGTCGTCTTAGACTTTGACATACGGGGCGCGTTGGCTCAATGGTAGAGCGTTTACCTCTGATGCATGGGGTCCTTGGTTCGATTCCAGCTCGCACCAAGTGAACTTTGTGGTGGACAAACACCGTGTGCATAGGTTTTTTCTGGGTTCTCCCATTTCCTCCTCCTTTCTTCATTCCACCATTTCATTCATTCCTCATCGTCACCGTCTCGTTTAACCTAGCCGTCATAAACGTGGGAAGTAAAACTTTTTTTTATTTTTTTTTAAAAAAAGGATCACCGGCACCAACTACACTCTGTGTGGTTTGGTCCATTACCTGTTCTGAAAGCTGTCATTTTTTACAATCGTCGTAGACTTTATGGCATACAATCCGGGAAACAACTTGTATCTGGACTAGTGTTGAATTCAGATATTTTCACCCGGGGAGGAATGAGAACTCCTCTGGAGGAGGAGAGTTTGCGTGAAGTAATTTCTACATTTTGTGATTTTGAGTTTCTCCGGGCAGAAATTCTTCCCCGGGTACCCCCTGAATTCATCCCTGATTTGGACAGTGAAATACAGACTTCAAGTCTTTGATAGAAATTTCGGACACATATATTGCGTTAAGATACCATCACGTAATGCCATTAAGACACATCAGCTAGTTTTGGGGCTTCTTCAGGGTTACATTATTTCCTGTTTCCTGAATTTCTTACAACGTCTCAAACGTGGCATCCTGTTTGCAATATTTTAGCATTCCAATAACTCCTCTTCGATGTCCCGTTGTTTGCAAGCGGTATTCCTAAGCCAATATAGGAGCTTTTCCTAGTAACTGTGATAGGGTCCGTTTATTCTTGTACAAAGAAAGAATAATTATAGCTTATGACAATAATTCCCCCACTTTTGGTTGTCTGGTGGGAACTAATAGTGTGAATGTGTGATCAAGGTTTTAATTAATGTGTGCACACAAATCAAATTATGCAATTCATTTCAATTATTCACTATTACTTCACTTGAAAATGTATTATTTACCATTCAAATTAATGGTTTGTTTTGGTAACTGAAAATCCGAAGAGAGGGTATTCATTTTATACCCTGAATTTAACCCATCTTTTTAACTAGTCACTGTAGATACGAATCAACAAGTCTTTGAAGAAATATTTACTTGGATTATTTTTGTAATGGTTATAGTTTAGTTTCGTAATTCAGGTTGTTTTTTTTTTTTTTTTTTTTTTTTTTTTTTAGTTTGGTTTCGGCTGGCTTATGTATAAAATTTCTTTTATATAATTATTTTTTTTTTAATAAGTGATTAAAGAACATTGTACAATGGATGCTGTTTCCATTACTTAGAATGTACCAGATTATTCATATTAAAAGTGCCATTTATAGATGCTTTCTCTTCTAAGGCGTAGTCCCATTCAAAGATAGAAAGCTGATCAATATATATATATATATTCGATTGCTCAAGAGGGTAAACTGTCTTGTTTCCGTTCTTAAAAGAAATAATGTGTCTCAACAAAGAGAGGTACAGGGACGGTATTTTATGAATATGCAATTTTACTATTATGCAGTAATGTACACAGATTTAAAGACGCTAATAATTCTTTACTGGTGTGTATATAGTATTATACTGTTGTTTTTACTTGACCCTGAGTGAAATATTGTGATTTAAAAAGCCTCTTCGTAAAGGGAGTAGAAAAATTGAAAAGGAAATATCATATGTGTGTATATGAGTGTTATGTGATCACACTGATGCAGGATTCAAAGTTAATTACAAATATAGAGGTTTGAATGGATTCACCAATATTCCAACCATTACACATCAGATATCCTAAAATAACATATTCTGTCATTGTCGTATGTATATGAAATGATTAAGAAAAGCTTTCAATCGTGAAGTATGTCGAAGTTAGACGTATTATAAAAACATTTTTCACTTCGTATGAAATGATGTGATTCTGCTTGAAAAACGCCTTGTTGAAAATAATCATACTAAGGGTGACAGTAGTTTGAAATTTGTCCTTTATTGTTATATGATATAATTTTTTTTTTAATCACTCATATTGATTTAAGAAAAAAAAAAGACCAAAATTACCTACACTTCTCAGATTTAAATCTTAGTTTGAATCTGAAAGGGCTAGAGTATGTTTGTTTTTTCTTGGCACGTTTTCCGCGTAAAGGATGGATCTATCTGCAGCGCATTGTTGCCATGCCACGGTTAAGTTGAGAGTTACTGTACGCTAGGAAGCACAGGTAAATGCCTCACAAATCACTGTAACACATTTTGTTCGCGTGTGGCAACTAAAGCACTTTAGCTACCCGCCAAATAGCAGTGATTTCATTTGATGGGCTGGCTGACAACTAACATCAGCTACATGACAAAACCAATAAGACGTCTATTGGATTAAAACGATCACGTGAGTGCTAGCAGAAAATACTTTAAAGGCCAACCAGAAGCACTTGCGGGAAGTGGGCCAAGATAAAACAAACGTCTCTAATGTAAAGAAAACCAAAGTAAAGCTAGTGCAGACTTCGGTGATTATTCTTTTAGTGTGGAAATATTCTCTTATTTTCTTATTTGAGCAAATATTTACCACACTATCTCGAAAGTATCGGCCAGTGAAGTTGGAATTTGTACAAGAAACGATAAGAAAAGTAAATAAATAAATAAATTAAACTCCCAAGAAAGTTGAGCTAAAGTCTCAGCTGAGTTGTAGTTTTGTCATTAATGTTTCTAGATCCAAGCCACAAAATTAATCATCTAATGCTGCTTTTTAAAGTATACTGAGAAATGTGAACGACACTTAAAATTATAGCTTGCCTTCTGGATAATGCCTTTATTATATATATTCAGTGTAAAATTGCTAAGGCACATTTATGAGTGTTATAAGTATTACGTTTGAATGTTGTACAGTTCGTTTTTAGTCTCTTTGTTTTCAGGAAGTAAATATTAATGTTCTAAGTGTCAGTTTAAATTCGTTTTGATTTAGCTGTTGTTGAGCAAACGAAACACCAGTGTTATTGTTTATTAACGCATTGTCGTTAAAGCAAATGAATCTTACAAAAGTGTCCTCAGTTAGGTTCTTGTCTCAGATATAAGCAACATCCAAAATACGAGAGGGAGTCCAAAAATAAATTTCCCCAGGCGACTGTGGACAGAGGTGGGGATGCAAGACCGAAAATAACATGTGGCATTCAAGATCAGACATACCTTTATTTTTTTCACGTAAATACTACGTATATTGAGACACTTGTCATACCGATCTATAAGCTTCAAAAACCGTTCCAGAAAATTTCAGGGCTCTGCATACAGAAGAAGCGTCGAACAGCTTCTGTGACGTCAGCATTGCTTCCAAAGCGCCTGCTGCCGAGAGTCTTCTTCAAAGCCGGAAACAGGTGGAAGTCATTGGATGCGAGATCAGGACTGTATAGTGGATAGGCAAGGCGTTCTTGCTGCCCCTCACTGAATTGGCGACATCACATCAGGCCCATAGACTCCCATGAGGCGGTTATGGATTTCTGCTTCCGATACGCCACGTGCCCATTCATAGCGGACAACCGCTCGCACTTCTTCCTTTGACCACGACGTCAAAACGCGCCTTCTCTCTATAGCTACCAGGCTCAGACTGAGAAGAGTCGTCTCCGCTTTGCGCAGGCGCTGCGACGGCGCCACCTGCAGGATTGCGGACGAACGGTACCCACTTGTGTCTGGGTGTGTTCCCTTTCCTGGGGAAAACGAGAGGGAAAACTTACTTTCGGACGACCCCTCGTAATAACTGTTAGCACTAAATAATGTAATTTTTCAGTTAATGAATATTAGTGAAATATTTATTTTATACTATATTTTATTGTAAGAGTTGTTTCAGATAAAAACATGATTGAAAATTATGTATAGTGAACGTAGCACGGAATGCCTAATTGATGTTTAAAGCAAAATTATTTGATTTTTCTAGCAGTTATGTGATCTCTTTTCATGATGTTCTGTCTAGATATTTGTTTTCATTTGTTTTTTTATCCATTGTTGATAAAAAAATTGTCAGAATAATTCTTAAGTTACATGTGAGGATAGTGACTTGTTCATTGGCATAAGTGGCGATTAACATAGGGAACATATTACAAAGTCAGTTGGAGAAATCAGCCATTAGTTTTATTATTATTGTTTTCATATGCTATTATAAGTCAATACCAATACACTGATTTTTATCAGTAGCTGTACGACTATATCACCACGGAGATCAAGTCTTTGCAGTTTTTTTTTCTCTTTCTTTCTTTTTTTTTAAAGGATGTTTTCGATCGTACTTGTTAATGTGTTGTTTACTTTGAAATAAAAGAGTATCATTTACGGAGAAGTAATAAAGAAGTTGAATTTCCGGAAGTTTTACGAAGAAATGTGTTGTTAAATAAATTCTTATAAATGTGAGGTAAATTAACATGTTTAATACTCTTTAGTAGTAATTTCACTGTCTTTTACGTCTAATTTTTGTAAAAGAAAATAAGTGTTTTTTCTTGATTTTAAGATGAATATTTATCTGTAAGGGTTATGTGCAATATTATGAAATTTTAAGACGAGGAAATTCCCATCTATAGGCAGCTTGAGAATTCTTGTATCAGCTCATTCAGGTTGACCGATTTGTTTAGCCGGTTTAGGACCATGCATTAAAATATTATTCTGAAAAAGTAATTTTTGGTGTATTTCTCGTTAAGATGATAGTTGGAGACTATTCCTATATAGAAAATATTAGGTATAATTTTTTACTATCGGTCCTTGACGTGGTTACTCGTACTGGTCTAGATAAGACTTAGTTGAATTTTTTGCATTAGATGGCAACAGTAGTCAGTGTTGCAACGTTGTTTCAGAGGGTAGGAGAGGAATTTTTTCATAAAGATGGTTTCATGGGGTAACAACTGGAATACAAAAGGTTAAAACAGAAAAAAAAAAGTATTTTACGGACTATAAGAGGCACTTTTTTCTTTGAAAAATTGCCTCCAAAATTCAGATGTGTCTTATATTTGAAATTATTATAAACATGTCCAGTGTTTGATTTAAAATTCCCGCTATATATTCGATGCCGCGGGAAACATATCTCTATCTGGCAACATTGGATTCAACTGGCAGCAGCAGTGCACCGATGCGACGAACGTGAGTTGCGGGGATTCACAAGCTTGCTAACACTTTCTCTCTCGCACCCCGCCGTCACAAACCCAGAACCAAACTAGAATATACGGACCGTAAACTTTGCGAAAAACTGGAAAAATGTTACGGTATTTTTTAAAGAAAAAATTGCTTTAACGTTAAGGTGTGTCTTATAGTCCGTAAAATATGGTCTATATATATTAAAACTGGAAAAATTTAGTAAAGCAAGAAATGTTAACGTTGCAAACATGGAAGTGTTAATGTTTAATCAAATTTCCAAGGAGATGTATTTTGAGTACAGTCAGCAACAAAGATAATTGTTTTCGTGTCATATTTAAATTTAAATTCTAGCAAAAGTAATGATGTAATTGTTAAATAAAATTCACATTTGTATTTAGATTAATTTTAGTCTCGCCGTGTGTGTGTGTGTGTCACTATATTAACTAATATACCGGTATTTATAGTGTACCAAGCACGTTGAAATAATTATTTATATCTATGCTATGTTTTTCACATAGTAGTATATATTTTAGTTTAACGTCTCACGATTGTGCCCTTTGGGCTAACTAAGACAATGATTAAGTCAAGTGAATGACGATGATGAAATAATTGGTGGAATGAGAATGTGGGAGAAAACGGGATTATATTCTCATTCTTGTATCATTCACAAGGTGATTGTACTTTTTAGGGCACATAGTGGCACAATGAGGCAGCGTTCCCTGCCATCTAGTGGAGAAAACTGTAACATTAAATTCTATTATAATAACGTAGGCGGGAACAGCTTCAGTGAGATTTTTTCGGTATACCAATAGGTCGCCCATACTTTTTGGGTTAATAAACTTGGAAATGTTGAATTTTGTATTCCTCGTTGATGATGTATCTACAGCTAAGGTTTTTTCAACTGTTCACACGTATATGATTGTCTAGGCAGTCAGGACCAATTTTAATGCAATATAAGACTGGATAAAATAAAAATCATCACCGCCTCCGCGGTGAATGTGCGTAAGTCGTACATTTTCTCAATCTTTGTTATATTCTGCGTATCCAGCGTCTTGTTTCACGCGTCTATGCTGCGTCCATGCCAGTTACGGCTTGAGCTACGAACGTTTGACGGTAACTAGACGAAACGGCCTTTTTCTACAAATTGACCCCGTCTTAACTGCTTTACCTTCCAAGATGGGCTTGGTAACCGAAACGTTATAGAAAATATTTTCACATTTAAAACTCAGATTCAGATTCAGATTTATGATGATGGCCAGCTCAATCTAGAAACAAATAATACTTTTTTTCATTCTTATTTGCGGGCCGAATTCGGCCCGAGGGCCGCCAGCTGGTCATCACTGGTGTAGAATATTAACCAACAAAGTACAATTGCTCCAATTGTCAATAACGTTGAGGAAGAATAAAAGACGCAGGATAAAAAGAAAAAATAAACTCTGAATCAGAGTAAAAAGGGTTTACTAACCCAACACATTGCCTTAACATTTTTTGTCCTTTCATTATTTCTCTTTTTCTATATTGTGAGAATAATCCATTAAAGATGGACTGTTTCCAGGGAATTCCCTAGTTTAGTGGTTACAGCGTTAGACTCTCATCCATGTGGTCCCGAGTTCGATTCCCGCCTGGTGCTTCCTAATTTTCGGCTTCCACCCATCGTCATGAAGCAAACTGAGGAGTCATGTGAATGAAAAACGTGACGGCCACTAGGTCTAGATAGTTTAGCCGGTCGCTGACAGATGGCGTTGGAGTGGCACGGACCCTCAAGATGGGCTGTTACGCCAAATGGTTTGGGATAGACTGTTTCCGGATATTAGACTGTTCTGTAATACTCAAAGATAATCGATGAAATACTCAAATCTTTATAGTGTGTTTATACACAATTTTATTTTTGTTTTTTGTTGACGATGTATGGACAGTTTCTCCTTTAAAGAATCTAGTAAAAGCTTTATTTTTTTGTTTTTTTGTTTTTGTTTTCTATAATCCGTCCATATTGATTTATTCTCTTTTTTTCTCGTACTGATACCGACCCCCGACCAAGTAACTTTGTAGGGAGTAACATATATTTTCTCGTACTACTCCCGTTTCCTCCCACTTTGTCATTTCATCAGTTCCTCCATCAACATTCACTTGCCTTAAGAGCCTGACATACTAAAAATAATACAAAATTTTACCATTTTTCTTTTGCTTGTTTTTCATAAGTGAAAGGAGATAAGGAAATACAACTTACCACAGTCATAGATAATGTTATTCTACCACAGAAAATATGAACCTGAAGAATTTTCAGTGTTGCCAGAATAAAATTTTCCCAAAATCTGAGTTAAGGCAGCAACTAGAGGAAACGAACTCAACTGTATTTGATTACGTATCGTGTTATTCTGGTATCTTGTGAACTACTTTTTAAATAACTTTATTATTATTTAATTTTAATAACTGTATGTTAGAAACTAAATACAACTATTATTTAAAAAGTAGTTCACAGGATACCAAAACAACATGATACGTAATCAAATGCAATTGAATTCGCTCCTCTAGTTGCTGTCTTAACTTAGATTTGGGGGGCTGGGAACACTGTAATTTCTGTGGATGGAAACACTGAAAATTCTTCAGGTTCATATTTTCTGTTGTAGAATAACATTATCTATGATTGTGGTAAGTTGCATTTCATTATCTCCTTTCACTTATGAAACACAAGCAAAAGAAAAATGGTAATTTTTTGTATTATTTTTAAAATGTCAGGCTCTTAATCATCTCCCTTAGCCAATAGACATAATCGGGGAGGATTAAACTAAAAGATATAATTTAATTTTTTCTACTGATACAAAGTTACGATGCGTTGTGGTTTAGTGGTTAATGGTATTAGCTTTGCTGTGGAAACTCGGATTTGATTCCCAGTAGGATTCTCGGATTTGTGTTTCCAATTCCTTGTTGAAACTTTAGATTTCATGTATCTTATAGCCTTAGTATTGGAAAGAAACGTTAAATTCAAAAAACAAAACAAAACAAAACAAAAAAAAAATCATGATGAAACTCAGCAGAACTACGTGAAATATCATAGAACAGACTAATGTTTAAATAATTGTTTCAACGTTCTTAGTGAGATTCTTTAATTATTTAATTGAAATTAATTTTTAAAGTGATGAAATAATATTCGAGAAACAAAGTTAGTGAGAATACGAGATTGTGTTGGGCCTTAATAATATGAATTTTATTGAAAATGTAAAATATTTGTTGACTTTTCAGTTAGTAAAACACGTCCATATATATTCTCACTCCTATAGGAAAGTTGTATATAGGAGTGAGCATATGTATATAGGGTGTTACAAAAATGTGTCACAAGATTTTGCGAACAGATTCCTCACATCAAAATAAGAAAAAAAGTTCATATGGACCTGTGCTCAAAAGTGGATAGTTTCGGAGTTATAGGGTGCCGTAAACGTAAAACAAGTAAACTTTAAAAGTTCCAATACTATGGGACCTATTGTAGTCGGGTCAAGACATCACGGAGATGTGAACTATCCAAATATCCATGTTTAAGAATGCTCCAGTACTTGCACACAACTTTTAGAGAGGTAGGTAGAGAGTGATCAAGTACTCCCAAACAGCCTCTCTAAAAATGATTATGCAAGTACCGGAGGTTCTGAAAAATGGATATTTGGATAGTTCACATACTAGTTCTTCAGTGATGCCTTGACCTGACTATGATGGGTCCTATAGTATTGGAACTAGGAACCTTTAAACTTCATTTTTTTTTTCATGTTTCAGTCACCCTTAACTACGAAACTATGCATTTCCGACCATAGGTCCATATGAACTTTTTTCCTATTTTGATGTGAGAAATCTATTCCCAAAAATTGTGATACATTTTTGTTAACACCCTGTATAAATATTCGAAATTTCATTGTTTCTACAGTAAAGAAACCTTTTAAGTTAGTTCGTTTTTTCTTCAAATAAAGAAAAAAAATATACTTGTTGTTGGCTGTACAATCACAGTTAAATGTTTCTAAGTGGGTATTACTTCCCGTAAAAAAAGAGGATAAATTAGTTTATATATGAAAAGGAGGTTACTTCCGACTTTTAATAAACATAGTATACCCTAACATTGTTTAAGTGGATCAGAGTTATCAGTCACTAATATAAAACTGGGTAGGAGATGACTTAAACCCATTGAGGCAGTGATAAACCTTGCTAAGTTGATTCAGAATCTGATGCCAGTTCATTAATATATAAACTTTATTTTCGTGATTTTACAACATATTGTATCAACAAATATAATACAGAAGTAATGTTAATGAGTATCGAACAAACTCAAAGAAAGAAATATATGAATTTGCTTAAGTTCGATTAGATGTGGTTGTATTCAGAGATTACTCTTATAGAATCATCTTACGTGTACTGCTTTGGTCAGTACTTTCGAAATCAATTTAAGGGCTATTTAAAATCAAATTCGCGCCATTTCTATTTTCAAAATAATGTGAATTAATAAACAAAAGCATTTAGAAAATGAGAAACATAATGTTCCTATAAGTAAAAGTACAAGATGACGCATAAGGCAGCTTACCCAAAAGAAATACTGAATGTCACTGTTTGGGCAAACTTGTTTATATGCCACTCTTTGCAAAGAAGTGGAGTGGTAAGAGTTTCGAACATATTACTTGAG
This sequence comes from Thermobia domestica, assembly GCF_964235325.1. NCBI lineage: Eukaryota > Metazoa > Arthropoda > Insecta > Zygentoma > Lepismatidae > Thermobia > Thermobia domestica. The sequence goes on along the minus strand of NC_137468.1, from coordinate 190,846,071 downwards.
CTAAAAACAGGTCATAATCACGTAATGAAACCATAATATGATCAACTGACGCCATGAACTAAGAAAAATCTTATCAAACGCGATAAAGGAATCTCCAAATTGTATTCTGCTTTTACCGTACTTACTACAGAATGTGATTTTTGTATTGTGTGCGTCCCCTCTGGTGAGAAATCAAGCACTCGCCAGCAGCAGTATGCGATAACTGAAAATTACTGCTAATTCACTCGGAGAGGCAAACGTTATGGTTATTATTGGACATCGAATGCAGAGGAAATTAGTTGGATACCCGACACGTTCTCATGTTTAATGCTATTGTATATGCCTTTAGGAATTAAAATTAGCCTTTTCAGTTTTAAATTCTGGGTTCGTGTCGTAGTGCCCAAAATCACGTAATAATATGCTCAATATTTGATGTTCCATAATATCCTTAATATTTGTTTCTCGAAGAAAATTACCAGTATGCTGTCAAAGCAAAATGGTAGCGCTAAAATAAGCCGCGCACAGCTCACTTTTACATTTCATTTAATGTCTGTTACATCCCTAACAATGTTCATTCGCGAAATGTCCCCTCAGGATTCGTATAAAATTGATTCAAATGCAAAGTTCTCCGTGGACCAACGTGTATTGTAGTAATTTTAGCGGCCCATGCCGGTAATTTGCATGTTTATTGGCCTTCATATATATATTCGAAATTCAATCATAACACTACTATAACGCTCGGATACAAAATTGCTTGTAGTTTCTTTAGATGTAACTGTACATCAATGTGGGCATATGCAAAACAAATTGGATCAAGTACTGTTTCTCTGATACATGTTACCCACCCCGGCTGCCATCTTAGATTCAACTTTCGTTTTTTCCAAATGGGAATAGATGCAAGTGAGACATCAAATTCATGTACAATTTTCTCAGAAATTCACTGGTGTAGTGAATTTTATCGTAACTTGTACTGTACCGTTTGGAAGGTACGGCATGTTAAATCCCTCGAGGTACTTTGCGAATAGAAATTGCAGAGTAATATCAGTTACGCTTACATTTTTGATGTTGACAAATCAAAACAATTTCTAACTGGAAAAGTATTGTAGGGATAAACAAATCCTTTACAACATTACTGTATTACATTTCTGTGAGTGATTGTTACTACTTCCGTGTTATACTATAACAAGAGAGCATTATATTACGGTCAAAATGTTTAATGTAAATCCAGATATGACCAGATTTGGGTACAGATCTATTATTTCCGTATTGACGTCTGTGTGTGTGTATGTATGTACGTTCAGAGAATATTTCGTAAACGATAAACACGTAAAAGATTACATATACACACGGGACCCAGTACAACTTTCTATTTAGTTCAATATTCGTGAAGTGCGTGACATTTAACATGGAATACCTTCCAAACGGTACAGTACAAGTTACGATAAAATTCTTACACCAGTGAATTTCTGAGAAAATTGTACATGAATTTGATGTCTTACTTGCATCTATTCCCATTTGGAAAAAACGAAAGTTGAATCTAAGATGGCAGCCGGGGTGGGTAACATGTATCAGAGAAGTAGTACTTGATCCAATTTGTTTTGCATATGCCCACATTGATGTACAGTTACATCTAAAGAAACTACAAGCAATTTTGTATCCGAGCGTTATAGTAGTGTTATGATTGAATTTCGAATATATATATGAAGGCCCATAAATATGGAGATTACCGGTACGGGCCGCTAAAATTAGCACAATACACATTGAGCCGCGGAGAACTTCGCATTTGAATCAGTTTTACACGAATCCTGAGGAGACACTTCGCGAATGTACCTTGTAAGTAGAGCCAGTAGAAGCAATTTCGAGATTCCCTCATTTTGAGAATGTTCCTAGTAGGTTCTAGGACACAATATGTTAATTTCACTTCATGGTACGAATTTCCCTTGAAATAGCTAATTAACAACTCCCAGATCCTTCCTATTTGATGAGTGCAGTCAAAAGTATATATTCTGTGTATTTGTACATGTTGTATAATACTTAAAAGTGCTACTACATAAAAAAAATGTATAGAAAGAGTAAGTAGTTGTTTAAAAAAAACAGAAGAAGAATATTAGTGATTGTGTATGTAAGATTATTATTTTTGTGGCTATTAATAACCGGAAATAGTCAATTAATAATAATTTACACAATGGTTCGATGTTGTAGGCGATGGAGGAAGTTTAAGAACTATTTTTATCGTTGAAGATGTAATAATAATAATAATAATAATCAGAGCATAAAGATATTAGAATGAGCTTATTCTGATCTGCATTATCATTGAACGTAGTTGTTTATTGTTATTATCATTAAGATGCTATTTATTATTATTACTATTAGATAGTTGCTTAAAAGATCTATCTTAACTATTCTTGTCGTCGTAGTTCTGCAAGTGATAGAAAAACTTCGACTTGGCTCCAATGTATGACAATACCTTTTAAATTGCAGTATAAGTTAATTGTAGAAAAGTTTGAGAGTGTGTTGTTCCGTTTGTATGTCTGTGTATAAGGAGATTCTTTGTGGAGAAAAAGCTGATCATTATAGAGTTTTTTTTTTTTTTTTTTTTTTTTTTTTAACTATTTTACTGTCCTTTCATATGCAGTCACTCCAGTCATGTTACCAAGTTGCGTCATTGCTTGTGAAACGAAATTTGAACCGGACAACCGGCAGCAGACACCGAGGTTTCCTGTTCTTTTCTTTTCTCTCTCTCTCTTCTTTCTTTTATTGTCGAAATTATGAATGGTGTTGCCAGGACACACAGAAATACATGTAACACGCCAAAACACACATATACCGCATGTGCTCCTCAACACCTTGTCAAAATATCAACCTAGATAAATTTCAGCAGTCTGATTATTTTATTCGTTTTATTGAAATTCTTAGTGTTTGAATATTCAAACTATTACGGACGAAAATTCAAAACGAATTTCTTTCATTATTGCACCAACACATATTGGAAAACTTGAACTGATCATTCTCTGTAACTTTATTTATTTAAAAAGAAAAAAAATCATGAATTTGTAGCAATTGAAGTCTTTCTTCACAACATATACAAAATGAAAATTCATTAAAATTTATACAGAAACGAAATACGGGTACACTGGCAACCTTGTACGGTGACGAACACTGAGAGTTGCTCGAGACAGTTGCGTGAGAGGCAGTCAGTGACGGTAACTGCGGTGTCCTCATACGAAAGCTCCAATTTACAACAATGCTTCAGAAGCAGTGACGCAACTCACTGACGTCACTCAGTGACATCGTATGAAAGAAACATTGAAGGAGAGATGAATATAATTTTTCGAACTTTTTTAATTTTCATAATAATAGGCTGAGGTCGGACGTCTGTTTGTGAAACTACCTACACAGATATTTTGCGAAATAAAGTTCTTTCGTATTTAAGTTTCCTGGTGTAAATTTGCCTCATTGGCAACGAACTGTTCTAACTATTTAGAAAGTCTGTAGCTTGAGAGAATACGAGTGTAGATACCATGTTAGTCAAAACATGTTCACATAAGCATAACTGGAGTCTTATCTCTTTCTTCTTTGGAAATGAGTCTTTGGTGCCTTTTATAGGGCTCGCATCAGTAGATCAGTTCTCTGGATTAATCCAATCCTTTAACGAATTTAAAGCTGTAAATCCCGCAGTTCAAATATGTACTCACAGTTCTAATTTATAGTAACAAGTGTGTAAAACATTTAATGTTATTTTTTTCTAAAGTCACCCAGTTATTTAAACACGATTATCAAATTTTATTAAGTTGTAACAATTACAAGCTCTGATAAATATTTTTTCGTTTACTGTTAATCGACAGTAGTACACCATGTGGCGTAACTTTCCTCTGAATGATCTCGCAAGTAGTTAGTATATAGCTGTGTAGATGGTCGTAATGTACTACCACTTGGGACGCCATAGCAACAGGGTAAGAACTACGTACTTCTACCCAAATTCATGGCCAGTGTTTGTATATAAACTGTTTTCCGCAGTATATAATAAATTGATGAGTACACTAAACCATAGGCAAATAGGCGAGAGCATTTGCTATGTCACATGGCATATAATTTAGCAATATCAAAATGTTAATTTGTATTAGTTTTGGTGTATATGTATCATTTAATATTTGCTGAAATTTTCAGTGAGAATTTTTATCGTCCTCAGCGCCGTTCTCTTGTGAAGCATCCACTGCAAACTTCAACTCACATCTTATGGCATCAATCATTATGGTATAGAAGTATGAAACAAAATCCTTCCTGTTAAAAATAAAAATTATGTATACAATTACCTTGCTATTATCAGATTGCTTCTGTAAAACTTCAGATATTTAAAAGTGGAACTTCTATTACTGATAGTAGCGAATTATTTGTAGATATATATAACATTTATATCTAGAAGAAAAATCTTTGATACTTCTGTAGTATAACGGTTGATGCTACAAGATATGAGTTGAAATTTTCAGTAAATGTTTCAAGGACAACATCGCTGAGGAAGATGGGAATTCTCATTGAAAATTTCGACTATTATGCTAATACTGATTTAGTCCATTGTCAATATTTGTAATTATGCGTCAGTCCAGTTCCTTAAGTACCAAAATAAATTGTCTCGAATAATCAGAGAGAGGTCTGAAACCAAAGCTCATCCTCTAGCATGACTCCCACGTACACAAACAGTTACCGACCTCATTTTCTCCGAACTTGACGGATTGAGGCTGAGGTAGAAACTTTGTAATGTTACCCAACTCTGCTTTCAATCTGAAGTAACTGATGAAAGAGAAAAACTACCTCTTAAATATTTAAAAAGAAAAACTATTCTTGTTTGTATGGATGCTGTACCACAAAACAATTGGATTTAGTGATTTTTTTGTTGCCTTACCAGATGTTATACCATTTCTGTAGTGCAATCATATATTTAAATATATTTGTTCGAAATATACTTTTCTTACTGCTGTAGCTTATCAGTTTACGTAAGAAATCCAGAAAATGTGAAGTAGGTCGATCACTTTTGGGCACATCTGGACCTTCTTGTATAATGGGTTCCTTGCCATGAGGACCACTGTACAAGTCAGAATATCGTTGCTGAGGGCTTGTCTCGGGGCCGCGGTGGCTCAGTGGTAAAGCGTTCAGCTCTTGTGCATGGGGGTCCTCGGTTCGATCCCAGCTCTCACCAAGTGAGCTTTGTGGTGGACAAATACCCTGTGCGCAAGTTTTCTCGGGGGTCTCCAGTTTCCTCCCACTTTCTTTATTCCACTATTTCATTCATTTCTCATCATCACCATCTTCTTTAACCTAGCCGGTGTAAACGTGGGACGTAAAACTTTAAAGATTTCGTTTCACTTGTAGTCAGTGTTTACTGAATTTGAGTACCTGGATAACAGTAAGTCAACTCAGCAGTAAGGAAAGCACATTGTCATATTACAGCTATTGTTCTGTTAGTCCGATGTATTTATGTTTAGAAGTCTTTATCAAATTCACACACCGTACTATATTAGTTTTATAGAAATAATACAGGATGTATTATTTTCTAACGTTCGATTTATAGAGTTAAAAATGAGTGTCAAAAATGGGTTGTGCTACCATATATATTAAAGAGTGAAGCCTCTTTTTTTTTAAACTTTATGAAAAGTAGTGAACCTTGAATATAGAAAAGTTGAATATGAATGAATAATTGAATGGAAGTGTGTTTGCGATTTTTGCATTCATTTTTTTTTTAATTTTCATGTGACTGTGACAATAAATCTTGGGGAGATAAGGCAGGGTACTTTTGGATTTTCAAACTAGTTCCGAATGAAAGGAAAGCTGTAGATGAGACATAGACATCACTGTTTATTTTCACAATAGAGAGAGTTTTTTTAAAATTATTATTTCATACTTTAAATTCACTATTTTCAGCGTTTCATATTCCTTTGCATTAATTGTGTCATGGCTGTGATCAATTTAAAAGTTTTGTATCCTTTCGATATGAATGGTGTTTTTATGTTATATACAATTCACTTTATATTAAAAGCATTATTTGTATATTATTTCAGATCTAACAATAGTAGGAACTGTTTGAAAATGTTCACGTATCTCAGATATCATGTAAACTTACATATTTGAAGAAAATGTTATCGTTTGTTTGTAGTAGAGTAATTTCTATTTCTCCAATGATAAATATTTTGTAGTGGATTAAAATCCTAGAGGATAATTTATTTTATGTTGGCCGCCGCTCTTCCATTAAAGAAAATGTTCAGCATATACATTACGATGTTATAGAGTAATACAGTAATAATGTCCCGGTCTCTGTCGCATGGTTCCAGTGATGTGCAGCGAAATTTAACTTCCACAATTCAGGTTACCCAATTGAGTTAATTTCACTATGAAAGCTATATCTTATATAAAAAATTCGTTGTGCCAATAATTGTTATAGTTTAGGGCAACGATCGCCAAACCATCGATCGCGAGTTACTAGTAGCACGCGGATGTTAACGCTTTGGTAGGCTAACCTTCATTCTTCCACTGAGCCGTCGCTAACGACAGGGGACGCTGACAACAATAACTCCTTGTTTCTCCCATGCAACTGTTATTGTCAGCCTCATCTGACAGTTGATTGCATACATGTGCGGTTATGCATGTTATGTTTTTCATGTGTATATTAGACTTTTGCCAACTTGAATAGTTTTTGGATATAGTATACATGAAGCTGCATCAGTTCCCGAAGGAACAGGACGCTCATACTTTTAGGTATTATTCATTGAGTATGTACGAACTTACAAAGGGGGTAACAAAGCGACTTTTATTTACTTATCGACTGATACGAAAATAAAAAAGAACGTACCTGTACTTTATATCTGCATGTGTAGTGTCCTTGTACTTTATCTATGACTATGTGTGTGTGTGTGGGGGTGGGAATTTAACGCATATCGCATGTCTTGTGCACATGGATACTTCTTACTATTGCACTACGTAGAAAATTTAAGGTATTTCATGTAGAAGTGGTAATAGAACACAGAAGAAACGCAGATCAGGCTGTATTACCACTTTATTGGAGTGTGAATACATGATCTGGGTTTCCTCTGTGTTCTATTATCACTTGCACATGAAATAACATCATTTCCCTACGTAGTGGAACAGTAAGAAGTATCCTCGCGCACGGAAGACAAGGGGTTCTCATGTATACTATTACCTAGTTTTTTTTTTTTTTTTTTTTTTTCATATTTACTAGAAATGTAAGTTTATAGGCAATAAACAAATGTAAGATTATTTTTTAAAAAAAGTTAATAGTTCTTTTGGTTCGTAGGTCACAGTAGGATTGAAAAACATACTTCTTTTGGTTCGTAGGTCACAGTAGGATTGGAAAACATACTTCTTTTGGTTCGTAGGTCACAGTAGGATTGAAAAACATAGTTCTTTTGGTTCGTAGGTCACAGTAGGATTGAAAAACAGTTCTTTTGGTTCGTAGGTCACAGTAGGATTGAAAAACATAGTTCTTTTGGTTCGTAGGTCACAGTAGGATTAGTAAACATAGTTCTTTTGGTTCGTAGGTCACAGTAGGATTGAAAAACATAGTTCTTTTGGTTCGTAGGTCACAGTAAGATTTAAAAACAGTTCTTTTGGTTCGTAGATCACAGTAGGATTTAAAAACGGTACGGTGACTCAGAAGCTTCATAAGTTTGGTGACCACTGGTTTAGTGCATTGCGTGCAGTGAATTAGGCCTAAAACTTTACATACAAATATTGGACGTCGGCGCAACCGGAAAGTTATATGTTCCTCGTAAAAGCAAAAAGCCAGAATTATTTATTTTCCTTGATTGAACGAAAAAAAAAAAAAAAAAAGTCTTGAAAGCGTAAACTGAAGATATAGGAAGAAAAGGAACATCAAGAACGTGATTTAAAAAAAGAAAAGTGTCTACTAAAATTTTAAAAATGAAATTTCGTGACTTTCTCTTGACCTTTTCTTTACCAAACCGTAAAATTTGGTAACATTCTCAAGAGCGAATTGGGCCGAATATCCATGCATGCGATAGAACTGCGATTTGGTAGCGTCTAAAGCCGACTGTAGACATTTTTGACGGTGAATTTTGACGTTTTATAGAACAAAATTTTCCAGTCTCTACTTATATTTGTACAGATAAAAAAAATCGTGACCCAGAAGCTAAATTTCTTGACTTTCATGAACGTTTTCTGATTTCGTGACTTTTTCGTGATTTATCCTGACTTTCATGACCGATAGACGCCTTGAAAAAATATATTAACGTTCAAAATCAGCACATAGGTAAAATTTCTTTGCATGGGTATTACAGCTTCTGCTGAATTTTTTCACATAATTAAAATAAAAAAGGCAATAGAAAATCTTTCTGGAACAATGAAATCTAGGTGTAGTCCTTCGGATAGCCAGCGGATCAGGTTTTATTATGTATATTATTATTTATCAACCCCCCTCCCCCTCCTTGTCTTCTGCTTCACAAATTGGAGTGAAATTAAATTTGTGAATATCCGAACTGAATGTTTCGTTTGAGTTTACTTCCAAAATGAGATTTCGCTTAAAGCAGTTCTGAAGGTAATATTTAGACATAGTGAAAAAAGCTCTTCTGTCTGGAGGAAGCAAACTACCAAAGTTATTGATTGCCTTTTTAGTTCATTGGACGCCCGTTTGAGTTTGAGAAACCAAAATAACAGGGGAAATTAACGTGTTTGCTATGAATTGCTCGTTATGAGTATTGGAAACTGTTCCTGTTTCTTTACCGTTTTATAACTAAGTGAAAGTTACTGATCTCAGCACCATAACACCATGTACAAAAGAAGGTCAAGATGTGAAAGTGCCAAATTTTTCGAATATTGTATAAGCGTAGATCGTGTTCGGAAAATCACAAAATAATATATTCTTATTTATTTATTATTTTTTTCTTTAAATCGTGTGTATGTGTGAAAATTTACGTAAGAATACTGAGCATTTGTTTCCTTCCGGATTTTCGGGGACGATAAAAATGAATTTGTTAGATCACTGCCATTTTCATGATAGAATTATGTTGTCTTCGTTTTTAAACGAGACGTTTAGTAGAAGAATAAATCGAACACGGTAAAAAACAACAAAAACTTAATAGAATGGGCGCTCGAAGAAAATTTTCTAGGGGGAGGAGCATCTCCCTAGTTCCTATATTACGTTTGGGATTTTTTTTTTATTATTATTATATGTGTGAAGAAAATCTTAAGAAATTTAAGTTTTTGTTATAATCGTACAGCCATTTTCGTGAGCCATGAAGCCGGGCGCCTATGGGTAATAGTTAGGGGAAAATTAAAGTAATAGTAATACACTTAAAAAAAAAAAAGTCAGTTTCGTTATAAATATATCTCGTCGAAAGGTGACCAAAGAAATGTATAAGTCAAAAAGTTAGTTACACTCACGTAAAAGTAAAAACGTATAGGATATATATGACTATTCCTTCAGTTTAGTTGAAAAGAAATTGCTGAATCACTTTTCTACATAATCCCTATCTTTATGTACACACTTATCGTAGTGTTGAACGAGTTTTCCCGTTACTTTTTCGAAAACCTCTTGTCTAACAGCTTTCAGATGTTCAACTCTGACGTCATGAAAAATACCCAGTTTATCCGCGATGTTCTTCATTATGATTCGGTTGTTTGAAAGATTAGATTTATAAACAACTCAGTAATGTTCAATATCTGTGCGCCTGTTCTCCAAGTAGCATACACCAGTTCCCTGTCGCCTGGCCAAATTTGCTTGTTAATATCTACTTCACACGGTTGGCGGTGAATTTCACTGAAGTACTAAAGTACACCATTTTGTTATCGCCTGCCCAAATTTATTTCTTGCCACGATCCACTTCACCCGTTGTCAGTGAATTTCATTGGAGTTATACCGTTTTGTAGAAAATTAGTTACTGCGCAGATATCTAATGTAAAGGCTCCTTACAATGAACAAAACGGAAACCGGGCGAATTGTAATGGCTACGGTGAACTCATTCCCACAACAGAATTCTAATGTGCGTTGCAAGGAACATTAATCAAAATGTCTCTGAATTCGGGTAATTGAAACTAACTTTTTGACTCGGTGTGTCGTATAACCAAGCAAAACTATTTCACTGTAAGAGGCTACAATAAGGATAATGAATTTCAAAATCGAAATTCAATTAGTACCACAGTACTTGTATTATAGTTTGTGTACCCACCGATTACATATATATATTTAAAAATGTAAATACATACGTACCTATATGTGTTGCCAAAAACAAACGAGTCAAATATTGAAGCAGATCGCTGAAAAAAAAAAAAAAAAACATCTGGTTGGCCGGTCACAAGGTTGAACTAGGGACATCACCCTTATCCACTTTGGGAGAGCACAGTGGCTCAGTGATACAGCGCTTACCTCTGGTGCGTGGGGTTTCTGGTTTGATCCCCGACCATGTAAGTTTTTTGTGGACATCATTGTCCGTATGTTTTCTCGGGGTACTTCCGTTTCCTCCCACATTATCATTCCGTCAATTTTCCAGCACCATTTACTTGCCTTGTTCATCGCCTCCCTTAGCCTAACGGGCATAATCGTGGGACGTTAAACTGAAAGATTTCATTTCATTTCCTTATCCACTGTAATTTGTTAGAGTAGCTGTTTTATTAGATTTGTATAATTTGCATTAATTTAGAATTATATCAAGACATACAAACTCTACATGGCCGGTCTTAAGAAGTGTAGGTAGTCATTATAACTTTCGTTCTAGAGGGTTAATAATATAATAACCGGGATGAGCATTATGATTAATATTTGGCTATAATATTTTTACTGATTAAGAGTCCTGTTCACATTTGATATTTTTTTTAAAAAGAAGACATTAAAATTACAATTTGCTTTGATGGAGATAAAGTAAGAGGTCCCTGGTTCGATCCCAAATCATGTGAGTTTGAGGTGTACAATAACATATCTCTGAATTTTCTCAGGAATCTCTTCCACATTCTCATTCCACTCACCATCCATTTCCTTTAGCCTACACGGCATATCATGGGGACTCGTTACACTCGGTGCATCTCAATTTTGAGCGTCGTGAGGCAATATGGGGAATCACGTGAATAAAAGACATGACGTCCACTAGGTTCAGAACGCTCCTAAAATGCCTGTGCTAGATTGAGCGACGCAACGCACTGACCCACGTATTAGTTGCTAGACTGGACGTAGTTCAACCGATTGCTAACAGATGGCGCTGGACCGGCTTAGGCTCAGAAAGGGCTGTTACGCCAGTGGTTGTTTTACAGGACGTATCCTTGAACATAAAAATACATATTAAGTGTAATTTCATTTGTTGGTGTTAACATCTTTTGTACTTTAATTTTTGTTGCGTTCAGAGCATTGAATTTGAGAGAATTCACAAAGAGCAGTACCTTAGGAATGTATATACTTAAAATAACAATGTGACTTCATTTATTATTATTATTATTTTCGATATGTGAGAATACGTGAACATTTTCTTCTGGTCTTTATAAGAATCGATAAGTTTTCGCACGTTCGCATGAGACCACTTTTCATGTTTATCTAGTGATAACTAATTAATATCTTCTAAAACTATTTAGTGTTTTGTTAATAGAAAACTTGGAAGGCATACTTCGATGGTACGAAGTGAGGAATAAGTACTTGGTTATAAAATAAATAAATAAATAAATAAAGATATTACAAGTTTGTAAATTTTAAAAATCGATTTTGCACTTTATTTACACTTTTCGGATATGTGTATATATCAAAAGTTGTTTGGTACTCTGAACACTTTGCTTTTTCGTTATACACTTAACTGTACGTTAATCTCTCAGTTTAAACAAATTATGTTATTAATTAATACTGTTATATTGAATAATGTCTTTCTTTTTTTATTCATAGTATACAGGATATTCCATAGGTCTTACCTCAGAGTGAGAATGCATATTTTTTCAATTTGTACCGCGAAAAGTAACAGATCACGGACTGTAACATTATTTTCAAAGAATTTATTGTTACATGAGGAAGCACATGTCTTCTTATAGTTGAAATGAATTCTTTGTAGAATTAATTGTACGGATTAGTTTTGTAAATTTATCTTGATGGCTTTGGGGTAGCAAAAGTAATGAATTTATGATATAAAACGTCATAAGAAGAAGAAATCGGTACCGTAAAAGTTTATAAATAAATAAACCGAACTTCTAATAGGATAAAATACCAGTTTATTATTTAGTCCAGAAATCATTGGAAAATGTAATCTAGGAAAGGTTCTTATGCTGAAACTAGAAAATGCATGGATCAAGCGAATACCTGATATTTTTATTAAGAATTCTGCCTTTTCGCAGGTTCTGGAACTAGTCAGGGTTTTTTTTCTTCTTAATTTTCAGTTTGGGACTGGAAATGTTTATTCCATGTTTCTCGATCTCCAGCTTCCTCTTTTAACTTCCAATAGTTTCTTCTATTTTTCAAACCAATGATTAGTTGTGTTCTTATTCCTCGCTTTCCTCCCATCTTTCCCTCTATGGCGGTATGAAGAAGACAATTTCTTCGCAAGATATATCCAATACAATTGGCCTTTCTACAAATGATGGTGGCTAGAAGCGTCCTCTTCACTCCTATCCGTTTTAAAACATCCGTTTGTTACTCTTCCTGTCCATTTTATCTTCTCCATCTTCCTCCAACACTATATTTCGAAGCGCTCTAAACATTTCTTCCATTTCTTCTCTAACTTCCGTAATGTGCAAGACTCTGAACCATAAAGTCCAATGCTCCATACCAAGCACTAGACCAACTTCTTCCTTAGTCCAATATTGAGCCTGTTAGTTAAGAGTGATCTTTTCTTGTTGAATACTTCTTTGGCTATAACATTTCTTGACCTGATCTCTTTGGTGCAGTAAGCGTCTTTCGTTAAAGTATTTCCCAGATATTTGAAATGATCGACCTCTTCAAGTACTGTTTCTTCCTTCCGTATCTGATAAGAAAAGGAAAATTATACATTATTAAACTAACAAAAAGGACTGTCTTGTTCTGCACTGGAATCAAGTGTAATGTGTCCAACGTAAAGGGAGAGTGTTCGGGGTTTTAACTCTCCCCTTGAGCAAGCTATAACGAAAGAAGAAACATACACATTTAAGATACGTATACAAACATTTGCGTTGAATTTATGAGGTTGAACCACCCTTGACGAACTTCTGCGTACGCCACTGAGTGTGTTCACTTTTCCTTTATTGTCCAACATGTAAGCTGAAATAACTTTTGATTTGTTCTTTTATTATTATGTATTATCACTCTGATGCCAGACCTAACATATATTTAGTTAAATACGATTTAAGTTAGTCTTTATTGAAATTTGCTTCTTTCGTTTTTTTCAATACCGTTTAAATGAAACATTTGTGTTAAATAAAGTGTTAAAATCCGAAAGGAAAAGTGGTTTCTACATTCTAAGCAAAATAATGCAACAGCTTTGTTATATTTCCTTAAAAATGCCTGTAATGGTTGTTTGTTATATATATATGCTTTTGTTTTTTCAACTTTCACATAGAAATTGTAAGCAAAATCGGAAATAACTGCATTGTTACACAGACAAGAATGCACCTATGAATGTCGTAGTTTTGTAGTAAATATACATATGCGAAAAATCAGATACTTAACTAGAATGAATATATACCATGTGCTGTATCATATACTGTTTTGTCTACAAATACATTTATTACTGAAATTAAATAGTTTTTATTATTCCATATTACGTTACCTTCTATTAATTTATAAGGGTACGACAAGTAAAGTCGTCGACATATTGTAGTAAAAATCATGTACTGAGACTAGAAGAGGCTATGACGGAATTCTTTTATAAAAACGAGAAAGGCGTAAAAGCAACTGAACAGGTTTTCAGTAGAATAAGGTTTGCTGATGATAGCACTGATAGCGGAGAACGAAAAGGATTTGCAGGAAACACTTTCAAACTTGAACGACCAACTGGAAAAAATATGCAAAATGAAGATAAATAAGAAGAAAAACAAAGTGCACAAAAGCAGGACAGGAAGAGGCAAACGTGTGGCTAGAGGGAGAGAAAACTGAAGATGTTAATACGTTCCCCTAATCAAGAAGTCTAATATCCTCGGACGGAAGAAAAAAAAGACGTAAATTCCAGAATAGCGCAGGCTAAACAAGCATTCAATAGGAAAAGGGGACTGCTAACGTCAAGAAATAAGCCGTTGGACGTTAGAAAACGCTTAATTAAGACACTGGTATGGAGCGTAGCACCTTACGGATCACAGACGTGGACATTGCGAAAAGCTGAAATATCCAAGCTGGAAGCATTTGAAATGTGGTGTTGCTGCAGAATGCTGCGCATATCATGGACCGAAAGGAAAAGGAATGAAGACGTACTAAAGCAAGTTAATGAAGGACGACAGCTCATGAAGATAATAGGAAAAAGAAGCAGCAGCATTATTGGCCATCTTATTCGGCACTCCGATTGGATCACCGTGTTGATAGAGGGAAAGGCAGAAGAAAAAGTAGCAACAGCAAGACCAAGGCTAGGATATTTAGATGCAGTTACGAAAAACAGACCTTATCAAAGCATATAACAGCTGTCCCAAGGGAGAGAAAAGTTTTAAAATTTCCACGTTGACAACTAACCTATGGTTGAGGTTAAAAAAAAAAAAAAAAAAAACTTAGCCGAAATATTTCCAAAAATTATAATAACTTTCTATTATTCATTCTCATTATTACTAATATCATCATCCGCATACGATAGAAGAGGAATTTGATAATCTCCAAACATATCCATCCTAAACAATTACCGAACAGTTGGATGTAATACCAAATTAAAAAGGAGAGGGCCAAGAGGATCACCCTGGTGGACTCCTCGCTTAACTTTCGGCAATACACCTACATTGCCAAATTCTGTACTGGTATTATTATTAGACAGAGTACCAATTATATTCCTGTAGTTTAGGGGAACAGATCTCTTTTCAAGGGCTCGAAGAATTATTACACATGCCACTGAATCGAAAGCCTTCTGAACATCTATAAATGACCCATATACCGCTTAGTTTTACCACGTTTAATAAGGATATCTGAAGTAAAACAACTATCAAAGTACTATTATCTTGAATAAAACCTTTTTGCGCCTCACGGATATCCAAACCTTTCTTCAATTAGTCTCCAAAACATCTACAAATCATTACTGAAGAATTACTAATGGCTCTCCAATTTGAAGTTTTACGTAAATCTTTCCTATGTTTCGGGATAAGGACTGTCCTATTGCGACACCATGCAGTTGGAACGTTCTCCATTACTAACAAAAGGTTATATAATTTACAAAGATTATATTACTCCTATTTTATCAATGTGATGTTTTTTCAGACCATCCAGTCCTGGTACAGAACCACATGAAATTTTTTTTTTTTTTTTCATCACTTCTTCAAAGGCTATATAGGACGCTGCCTTCCTCTAACTATAAAGTTCATATTCATATAAATCATCTATAGAAGTCCCGTTCCCCACAAATTATTATAGTAACGATAAATTTCGTCAGGGTCCAACTTCCCCTTTCTTTATTAATATCTAACAATTTATCTTCAAAGAGGAGATCAGCCAGTTTCTCAGGGTTAGTATTAAAAGCCTGACATACTAAAAATAATACAAAATTTACCATTTTCTTTTGCTTGTTTTTCATAAGTGAAGGGAGGTAATGAAATGTAACTTACCACAATTATAATGTTATTGTACAACAGAATATATGAACCTGAAGAATTTTCAGTGCTGCCACCTATAGAAATTACAGTGTTGCCAGAATAACAATTCCCCCAAAAATCTAAGTTAAGGCAGTGGCTAGAGGAACGAACTCAACTGCATTTGATTACGTATCATGTTTTGGTATCCTGTGAATTACATTTTTAAATAACAATTATTTAATTTTAACAACTGTATATTAAAACTACATCGTTTATTACAAACTAAATACAACTATTATTTTAAAAAAGTAGTTCACAGAATTCCAAGACATGATACGTAATCAAGTGCAGTTTAAGTTCGTTTCTCTAGTCGCTGCCTTAACTTAGATTTTGGGGGAATTGTTCTGGCAACACTGTAATTCCTATGGATGATGACACTTAAAATTCTTGAGGTTCATATTTCCTGTTGCTGAATAACATTATCTATGATTGTGGTAAGTTGCATTTCATTATCTCCTTTCACTTGTGAAAAACAAGCAAAATAAAAATGAAAAAATTTGTATTATTTTTAGTATGTCATGCTCTTAAACCTATGTTGTACAGGGTTATTCAAAAAGAAAGAACAGATTTCAAACATTTATTTCTTCCAAACTACAAAAGCTAGAAACATGATTCGAACGTTACTTGATTAAGAAAAGTTTACAATTTAAACAGCCCGGATAGAAGTTCCAATCACGACCGCATTGGCGCTGTTGCTTTTTGTTGTTTGTCTGTAGTGAAATGGCGGCGTCACCACGGAAAAGTCTTTTTGTGTGCTACAATTTGCAAAACTTGAGTCCATTGTTGCAGTTCAGCGAGCATTTCGCCGTCAATTTAATAAACAACCGCCGCATCATAAGCAAATTTACGAGTGGCATCGAAAATTCGTAGAAGATGGTTGCATCTGTAAAGGTAAAACCACGGGACGTCCACGCACATCAAACGAGAATGTCGAGCGTATTCGTACACTTTACGAAAGGAGCCCAAAGAAATCCACATCACGAGCAAGCAAAGAATTTAACATTCCTCAACCAACGGTATGGCGAGTTCTAAAACATCGTCTGCACATGAAGACATACAAACTGCAGTTATTGTAAGCATTGCATCCTGACGACCACAACAAAAGGTACGAATTTTGCATTAGCCACCGTTTTGACATTTGTCGTGTAACACACGGTGCTCATATTGAATGCACACCATAATTACTAACAATAAATTGTAAACTTTTCTTAATCAAGTAACGTTCGATTCATGTTTCTATCTTTTGTAGTTTGGGAGAAATAAATGTTTGAAATCTGTTCTGTATATTCGCATATCTCTTATTAAGCGACTCCTTACATTCGGCACTTTCTGATTGAACGAAGGGAAACTAGAGTATTTTATAAATGTTTCCCTTTGGAGCGAAATTTCCAAAAACGCTGAAACTCGTGTTCCCTTAATTTTAGTGAAGAGTTCATACGCCGAGTTCCATATCTCTTACGCCAATGGTTCGTGAGGTACGCTATTCTTACTCCGTACTTATTCAAAGAATCAAACAGCACTGATTCAATATAACTGAGCTTTTCAATTCATTCATAGAATACTTTCCGTATTTCGGTACTACGTGACGAAAGAAATATTTAATAAAGATGAATGACATATATTTTACTAAATTCTTCTGCTTTCTAATTTCCAAATGAGTAACTTCGGCGCTGTTCGGTATAATAGTTTTATGTAAGTAAATTAGAACTTCTGGCAAAGATATTTAAAAAATATACATTTTATGGACGATATGCGCGCAACATGTTAACGGCGAGAACAATTTCAACGAACTGCGCGGTAAAACGTACTTATTGGGTGGGTAAAAAAATGAAATGAAATTTTGAGTTTTACGTCCCACGGTTATGCCGGTTAGGCTAAAGGAGACGGTGATGATGAGGAATGAGTGAAATGTTGGAATGAAGAGTGGAAGGAAACGGGAGAACCCCGAGAAAACCCACATACACGATGTTTGTCCACCACAAAGTTCACTTGGCAGGGGGTGGGATCGAACCCGGGACCCCAAGCACCAGAGGTGAACGCTCTACCACTGAGCCACCGCGGCCTCTACTTGGTGGGTGAGCTATGGTAGCTAGACAAAGGTATAAAATGCAGGTTTTTAATTGACTGTGTAATGTCACATGACCAAGGCGCTGCAGCTAGCATTTGTCTGTAAGACTTATAAAGCATTGGCAATATTCAGATTCTCAGAGGACAATAAATGTTAGAATAATGATTTATTTGTTTGAAACAACGAATAACTGTGTCGGAATGATACAGTTTGTTTTTGAAAAAGAAACGTCGTAGCTCACAAAGTTCATGATTTGATGAGAAAACTATGAATGTTCGTGGACCCAAAAATATACGCTCGAAATTTGCGATTCCAGTGGAATCAAGAAAGCGGGAGAACACCAAGACAATCAACACACACGGTGTTTGTCCACCAGAAACCCCGCCCATACAAGAATTATTGATAGGGGTTTGGTGGCTCATTGGTAAAAGTGCTCACCTCTGGTGCGTGGGGTTTCTGCTTCGATCTCAACTCCTGCAAAGTAAGCTCTAAGGTGGAAAAACACCGTGTTCTTCTTACTTGTTATTCCACCATTATCAGCAATCTTACCATCTTTAGCCTCAGCGCATAATCGTGCAACGTTAAGCTAGAGGGTGGCAATTAATGAACTATATGAAACAAAACGGAAATTAGTAACAAACTACGTAGTATACAAACTGTATTGCACATGTAAACGGCACTACAGACATTTGGATTTAAGTTGACATGTTCGATATGTCTGCCATCTCTGGCGATGATGTGGCGCAGACGAACAACAAAATTCTGGATGACTCGCTGAAGTGTAGGAACATCGATGCTGTCTATGACCTCCTGAATGGCCGTTTTGAGCTCGGCAATGGTTTTGGGGTTATTGCTGTACACCTTGTCCTTAACATAGCCCCACAAAAATGAGTCACATGGGTTCAGATTAGGGGAATATGGTGGTCTCTGGGTACCCTAGAGCCAGAATGCAGTCCCCAAATACTCCTCCAGGACGTCAAACACACTCATAGTCCGATGGGGTCGAGCTCCGTCTTGCATGAACCACATCTTGTCAAAATCAGGGTCACTTTGGATAATGGGTATGAAATAATTTTCCAAAACCGTCGTTATCGTGCAGTAGTCACCGTGCCGTCAAGGAATATAGCACCGACTATTCCATGGCTGGACATTGTACACCGCACCGTCACCCTTTCAGAGTCTACTAAAATTCCAAAATGAAATTTCGTGACTTTTTCGTGACCTTTTCTTCCCCAAATCATAAAATTTCCTAACATTTTTAAGAGCAAATTTGGGTGCAAATTAGGCCGAATTTTCATCCATGCGATAGAAACGTACTTTGCTTACGATTTGGTAGCGTCTAAAGCCGACCATAGATATTTTTGGTGGTGAATTTTGACGTTTTATAGAACGAAATTTTTCAATCTGTACTTACATTTATACAGTTAAAAAAAAAAAAAAAAAAAAAAAAAAATCGTTACCCAAAAGCTAAATGTCGTGACTTTTTCGTGACTTTCATGACCGTTTTCTGATTTCGTGACTTTTTCGTAACTTTCGTGACCGATAGACACCCTGAGAGACTTCTCCATTGCGAGATACAGATTCTCAGTCCCCAAAATGTGGCAATTTTTCTTATTGACTAATCCATCCAAATGAAGGTGGGCTTCGTCGCATGCGCATGCCCTGTGGTCAGCCATGCAATTTGGACGTCATCACACAAACCGTTCAGAAATTATGACGGTTTTATTTCATATAGTTCATTAATTGTCACCCTGTAAAAATAATGGTACAAAAAAATCTCACTTTTTGTAATTCTCAAACTAAGCGCTTTCTGCAAGTCGCAAATCACCTTTTTGACTTGGGTACGAAGAAACTGTTCACAAAGTGTGCTACATAGTCAAGAACAACTTGAATACTACAACACTAGCACAAAACTTAATTAATAAAGAAACAAAAAGTATTTTTGATTTATTTTATTCGAAACAGACAAAAAAAAAAAAGTTGTTACATAAAAACAGTTACAAACAAATGAGTCGTCAATACAAAATATAGGTATTTACTCTATAAATATTGAAAAAACACGTACTTGGAAGAACACTTTATAATTGTGGATTTTAGTCAGTTCTATTTTGTTAGAGTAACAATTATAGTAACAGTTTGTGCCTTGTTTAACTCAGTTAACATTCAATAAAGGCACAATACATTTTCCTTGAGTTACACTCGCGGAATGCATATCGACAAATACACAACCTTAGAAAATTCATCAAAACCATTCCGTTTACATTTAACACTTATATACACTAGCCTTTGGCTAGCTGGGGGCTCCACCCCCAGACTCCCTCATTTGCTCGGAATACGGCCTCGTACCTCTTAAACCCACAATTCTACAGAATTTCAAGCTTCTTTTCTTAGTTCAACTATCTAAAAGGTAATATTCAGTATCCCCATTTAAATAACATAGAAATTTCTTTATCTCCCCCTTTAGACCCTTAAAAACTAAAAATATTCTCTTTTTGGTAATTTTTCTTGTGGGTTCGTCCCGGAATCATGCCAAATTTCATCATCCTAATCCCACAGGAAGTGCCTAAATATTTTGGGGTGTAAAAGATGTCCCGTATAAATAACATGGGAAAGATTTTTCAGCACCCCATAAAACCAATCTGAAGTTAGAAAATTTTAATTTTGGTAATTTACTTCGGTAACGTTAACGAAAATATACAAGCATACCGAATATCAAGTTTTTATTATAAATCCTAAAACATGAGATTAAAGGTCCATTTAAATAACATAGAGAATTTTATCATCCCCCCTCTAGATCCCCTAAAAATTAAAAATATTCACTTTTGGCAAGTTTCGTGTGGATTAGTCCTAGAAGCTACAAGCATTCCAAATTTCAAATTTTCATATCAACCGGAAGTACCCTTTTATGTAAATTCATGTAGTTTTATATATAGTTCCTTTTCATTATAATCTATCGCTGAACGTAGAATTTGGACGGTTTTAAAGTTTCCAGCATTAGGAACGAAGACAGCTCAATCTAACTTCGTTGAGATTGGAATATGTTTAAAAAAAAAAAAAAAAAAGCAATTTAAGTTTCAAGCCTCGACCGGCTAGCTGATGGAATGCAGACAGTAGAAGCAAAAATGTTTACTAAAGACATAAATTGCTCATCTCCATTAAAATTTCACCTCTTATCACCATATCTCCTCACAAAAAAACAGTATCACTTATGAATTTACCCAATGGTTATGAGGCTTAATATCCCTCACCTCCAAATACAGGTTTGCATCAATTATACAGTTTAATTGCTAGCTGATTGAAACTGTTTTCTCTTGAGTCTCTAAAATCAGTCTTCTCTTGAGTTCAGTAATACAATGTGTCTTGTGCTTTCCCTTGTGGGTACCCCTGCTAACGACAAATATTTTGAATATTATACGAAATGTCGTGTAATTAAGTGAATGAAGAAGTAGCATTTCAAAAGAGAGCAGAAGGCTGATTGGACTGAGTCTTTAAGAGAGAGGAGAAAACAAACTAGGAGATTCAAGAGAAGACACGTTGAACTGGGGTTCCAAGAGAGCGGAGAAAACATGAACTAGGGTTCAAGAGGAGAAAACACATTGAACTGGGGTTTCAAGAGAGAGGAGAAAATATGAACTAGGGTTCAAGAGGAGAAAACACGTTTTGAACTAGGGTTTCAAGAGAGCAGAGAAAACATGAACTCGGGTTCAAGAGGAGAAAACACGTTGAATTGGGATTTCAAGAGAGCGGAGAAAACATGAACTAGAGGTTCAAGAAGAGACAACACGTTGAACTGGGATTTCAAAAGAGAGGAGAAAATATGAACTAGGGGTTCAAGAGAAGAAAACACGTTGAATTGGGATTTCAAGAGAGAGCGAAAACATGAACTAGAGGTTCAAGAGAAGAGAGCATGTTGAACTGGGATTTCAAAAGAGAGAAAACAAGAACTAGAGGTTTAAGAGGAGAGAACACGTTGAACTGGGATTTCAAGAGAGAGAAGAAAATATGAATTAGGGGTTCAAGAGCAGAAAACAGATTGAACTGGAATTTCAAGAGAAAATTAAAAAACTACGGAAAAGGGGGAGATATTGTCTGCCTTAAGTCAGCTCAGAGTTACTTAACATTTTATTCCCTTCTACTGATCAATAAATCTTCCTATTAGGTATGATTGTTTGCTTATTATGTTTAAGAATCAAAATAATGTTACTTCTCAGAGGAAAAGTTTACATTCGACATTATATGATTTATAATAATGATTTTTAATTCAGCTGGGCTGTTCCATAACTACATAACAATAGAAGTTTCTTCCACAACAAATTTACTCCTAGTAACAGGTTTAATCCCTGATTACTTGTGTTCACAACCCTATACATTCGTGAGTATATGAATGATATCTGGATATGACTTTAATCATATCTAAACCCATACAATCTTATATAAATGTGTAACTAACATTACTATCTGAGAATATTTCAGATTACAACTACGTAACTAACACTTCAACCATCTTTCACAACCCTTTTTAAAACTATTCGATTCAAATATACATATATAATATTTCAATAAAGTTCAACTAGCTGCAAAAAATACAAAACTAATTACTACAACGATATAAAACTGTATGTTAATATTACTTACAGGTTGGAACTTTTACTCATTATAAAATACGAAGTTTATCGTCTTCACGAACGAAGTTACCTTCAAAAAAATTAAGAAAGTGGTAACACTGCAGAATACATATTCAAAGAATATTTTTTGTTTCATTTTTACAAGTGCGTATCATTGAGTTTCCCTATTTATATACTAGTAGGCACCCTCAAAATACACATTCACCTTATGAATTGAATGCATATAAAACTCATATCAAAGTAAATTTATTTATTCACTCATCTATATCTATACTTTCTTCATTTCCAGTAAAAAAATTGATTTCAAAAATTTAGATTTGGAATATTTCGCAAAATATTGATTTTGAGTATTTAAAACTATAGTTAACACCTTTAATTTAAAAAAAAAAGTTGGGAATGCTTCAAGAGAATTCCAGAATAAACTTTTAAAAAAATAATTTCTAACTTCTACAGGATTTATACCAATTGTTCTATGTACTTTATTATTATGCTTATTAAATAATTCTTGTAATATATCTATCCATTTATAATTTCCTTGAGTACTAATTTTTTTCACATTTTTGTTTAAGAATTCTGTTAAAACGTTCTACCATATGTTGTTTTACGAAGACAACAAACAGTACAAATGGATTTAGCAGATATACAAAATATTACAAAGTATAATAACAATTACAAATATATATTATGTTTTATTGATACTTTTTCACAATATGCATATTGTGTTCCGTTAAAAACAGAAAGGTCCTGAAATTGTACACGGAATCAAAAAAAAAAAAAGTTTAACATACAAACAGATTTAGGTGCTGGATTTTACAATCAACATGTAAATCGCGTTTAAAAATATGAAATTAATCACTACATTACTCAAAATTGAAAAATTCGCAAAATATAATTTGGGTTCCCGAGATATAGTTCCTTAAATCTCCCGAAATCCGAACTTTTTTTTTGGACAATATTTTGGGAACGGTAAAAGTGACGCAAAAAAATTCATCACTTCTTTCGGATAGTTTTTGATGCTCTATGGAATGGAAGGCTCAAATTTGAAAACTTCGCAAATAACAGATACACACACAGCAATAGGGAATTCAGTATCGAACTTTCTAAGTTCGTTGAAAATGTATAAAATTAAGAACAACTTGTTTATTTAAAAAGTCAATGGCATGAGTATAAATTCTTTGTTCAGTATATCTAATGCGTAACTTGATGAATTACATATTGAATAGTTAAAAAAAAAAAAAAAAAAAAAAAAAAAACATTTCATTTGTTTTTATTAGTCACTTCTTTTAGACATAATTTCAAAGAAGTGTTTAGAACAACACTTTCCTGGACTGTTACTGTTTAATAAAATACAACAGATTTTATAATCTAACATTATCAGTAATAATACGCTTTACATTTTTGATATTTCTAAATTAACAACGCTTCGGAAGAAAATATTTTCTTAATGTCAAAATGTGTAACACCTCATCTGGAACATTACTTAAATAATTAATACATTTCTGACCAGAGTATATACTTATTAAGTTTAAAATAAATCGCATCTTTATCAGACGTTAACTGGCAGAAATATCTTCGTAGCATTAAGTTATTATTGTTGTATAATTTTAATTGTTTCATTTTATAATTTTTAATTATTATGGAACAAACTAGTAAAAATAAAAAGTTTTCAGTATAGGTTGAAAATTAAGTCCAGTATTATCTAAAATAATACTGAATAGATAGGAACAGAAGGTGAGAAAAACCAAATAATGTATTTCAGATACGTGGATGACTTTAGGAATATGGAAAGGAAGACGGAGACAACTAGAAAAGTTTGTAAAGAGCACTGAAGATAAAAAGAAAGGGATAAGCTTAGAAAAAGAAGTAGAAAAGAAGAAAGACTGACTACAAGATGGTATAGCAAAGAATTTGCGGCAGGGATATCTGTCATAAAAGAAGTTATGTAGATCAGAGCACAAAAAGGAATTTCACAAGAAATATGAAGAGAATAGAAGAAATAAGAGTGCAGAAGAGAGAAAGAATACAAAGAAATTCCACAATCTACTAGACAAGAATGAGTACAACGAAAAGATGATAAAGAAAAACAAAATAGAAGAGGAATGAAGGAAATGAAAGAAAAAAAGAGATAAAGGAAGAGGAGGAGAGAAAATGGTACGGGATAATGAGCTTTGGAGAAAAGACAGAGATACTGAGGACCTTATTAAGAAAAGGTGGTATGAAGTGGGAACACATACAGAAAAGAAGGACGCAGAATTCTAGAAGTGGTTAAGAAAAAAAGAAATGGTAAGAAAGACATAAATGAAGATGAAGGAATAGTGTGTATGAAGTGAAGCGTATGAATTATAATATGATATAGATTGGAGAGAAAAAGGGAAAAAGCTTAAAGAGAGAGTATAACAACATAGAAACGATGTGAGACTTAAAAGAAAGAATAACGCTACATACAAATATTATATAGATTGGAAAGGGATCCAAGGTCTAGAAAAAGAAAATAGAACAATAATAAGAAAATGGAAAGAAGCACGAAAGACTGAGAAAGAAAGAAGTGAAAGATTACTGAACTGGACAAATGGACTTTAAATACATGAATTATGGGATAGATTGTTAGAAACAATGGAAGGACAAAAATCACGGATATGAAAAATTATTAAGAGAAGCAATAAAACTAAAATTATACGATAGAACATTGAATTGAGAGGAAACTTCGCAATTAACTGATATTTGGAATAATTTAATACTAGCTGAACCTGCGCTCTCTACACAGCGTATCATTCGCATATGAGCATGAATCTCCTTGCCATTCCTCACAACATCTGTACATGTCCCTTTACAGACACAGTAAAAGACGTCGTGATAAAAATCGGCAAAGGATACTATAAAGGCAAGATTTTGTCGATTATTTTTTCAATATCTCGCACCGCTTGCAAGATTTGAGCCTACTTCAGGTTGGAGTATGTAATTCATGTATGATCACTTTTTTTTCTTCTTGCATGCAGTAAGCAAATACATTACATACACAATTAATTATAATGTCAGTTACATATGGTGTTCATTGGACAAAATACTTCTAACATTAAAATAAAGATTCATCTTAAACTGGAGAAATTGTTATCCTTCCTTTTTCATTACCATTTGGACATGAAACAAAACGCCTGAGAGGTATGCAACCGCAGTATACAATTATGTGCTGTTGGAATATATAATGCATAGGATATGATGCTTTAGTTTTTTTGTTTTTTAATTTCAACACTTCCAGTGTACCTGTAAAAATGTAATAAAGAAATAATGGCCATGTTTTTTAAATATTCAATTAGAACTAGACAATCTATGGAAAATTTGCAATCGATCAGTAAAAACGTCATCTATCTAGAGCCCGTAGTTTCCGAGATCTCATTGTCGAAAGGATTGGCCACAAACATATAGTTTAAAAGAACTCCAAAGATGGCAGCACAATTCATTTGCATTGATTTTGGAGAAGGGTTATTAAAATACAAAGGCTTTGAACAATAATTTTAAAACATAAATTTTATATATAAAAAAGATATATTTAAATAATTTATTTAAAGCACACATTCTTTAAAATATTTATCTTGTTAAACGTGAAATCACAAATAACCGCAAATGAAAGGTTTGAAATCCAATGTTAGAGGTTGGAGTTCGGGCGTTTTCACTGCTTTTGTAGCATTTTAATAGATAAGAAAAAAAAATTGAAAATAATGATTATAAAAAAAAACTTGATTATAATGTTTATAAAAATTAAAATTGAAACAGTCAATTATAACAATACCTGATTGTTACATATTAAAAATTAAAAATTATACAATAATAATAATAATTTAATGCTATGAAGATATTTCTGCCAGTTAATGTTTGATGAAGATAACGTTATGTTATTGAAACTTTTACAACTTATTTTACATTCAATAAATAATAGGATATACTCTGGTCAGAAAAGTATTAATTATTTACACAGTATCACAATAATCGAATCATGTATTGTTATGGTGCTAATATCATAATGAAGAGCTTCGTGAGAGTATATTTCGGTCTCAGTTTCATTTGAATAAGTAGCGCATTTCTAGTACAGTATTAAATTTTAACGTTTAGAAACAAATTACTTTTCCTCCATTTTATCGAAAACTGCGCATAAGGTTTTGCATCTATCATTTTGTCCAGATTAATAAGTTTCATCTTTCGACATTTATTTTTTACGTTCACCGCTAATACGAGGGCTGTCCCGGAAGTAACGTTTTGAAACAACAAACAAACAAACAAAAAAGGTAACAAAATGAACAAACCAAATTGTATTATGTACATTTGAAAAGATGCACTCTAAAGCCATTTTTCCAGATAATGGCCATGCAAATTAAGGCATTTATGATACCGTAGCACAAATTTTTCAAATACCGTCGTGGTAGAGATCTGCTGTCTGCGTTTTCAACCAGTGGCTTACACCGGCATGCAGATCGGCGTCATTATCAAAGAGTTGCGTAGGGAGCCATGTATTCATCGCTGGGAGGAGGTGGTAGTCGCTCGGTCCCAAATCCGAGTTGTATGGTGGGTAATCGAACACCTCCAAAATCACCCAAGAGCTCTCGGGTACGCATGGTCGTGTGTGGATGTGCGTTGTCGTGAAGAAAACAACACTCATTATTCTATGTCCGTACACTTCACATAGTTGACGATGGATTTCAGTTGGCTTTATATATATAACAAAAACCTAATCGCAAAACGCACCTCACAAGAGGCGGGATTTTCTATTGCAACACATTGTAACACGTCACAGAAAGCACAGTAAAAACATCACAGTCCTCACGCTACCATAGCTGGATGCGTACTGAGTGTCGCAACGTTCTGACAATAAGATGGCGACTCTAGACCTGTCCACTGCCGCGATAGGCCAAAACGTGTTACTTTGTGGACATCCCTCGTAATCAAGAATTTCCAGAATGCAAGATAAGAAACTTTTTTTCCCCTCTAAATATACCACAGCTCTTTTAAATATAGAGTAATTTATATGGCCTTTGATTTCATCAAGAAGGCTTTTCTAAAATCAGTTCACCAGTTGCAGACCTCTGATATAAACAAAAGGAACGAGTCCTGTTCCATTACATCATTTTTGTAATAATAGTCACATAATATTATATATATATATATATATATATATATATATATATATATATATATATATATATATATATATATATATATATATATATTAACAGAATCGAATTCAATACTTTCAGTTTCCAATAAATGAGCACTCAGAAGACTAAAAATTTATATAGAAGATCTGAATATCAAAACCTCAAAATATTTTTTAAAATATAAACATCGCAATCTCTCTAAGTTTTAATTTACCAATTTTCTAAGAATGAGAGTGGATATCCAGAAACTATTGTTTGATCGAATGCATTTTACCATTTTTGAAATTATTGCCTACAATTTGTTTTGTGATGTTTTTATACCCGTACACGTTAAGGGAATTAATCTAGCGTAGACATCATTTAAGAGGGAAGCTAAAAATTGTCACTACAGTATTTCACTAGAGTCAACTACCTACAAAACGATACAAAAAATCAACCGAGTTGACTTCTTCTTTGAGACATACTTGTGGAAGACAACATTTCGAAATAGCTATCAATAAGTATAGGTTTGAGCAAACACAACAAGCATTAATTGCTGACCGAATTCTAACGGACTTCTTACTTTACCACACAGATTAACAGAGAAGTAAATTGATTATCATTTCATTTTGCACCCATGTTCTTCTATACGTTTCACTTTCTGCAATTACATACTCTATATCATGAGAAAGTACAGACCCAATGAATACACTGAAACTTATAAAAAGAGGTGGTAGTCACATGACGCCAAATCTGGGTTGTATAGTGGGTGATCGAACACTTCCCATCCAAAACCATCCAAGAGCTTTCGGGTACGCTTGGCCGTATGTGGACGGTTTCTACACTGTAGAAACGCATACCTTCTACCGTTTCTATAATTTTTAGTGGAATTAATACGTTTTCTTCGTAGAAAACAGCTTGTTATAATTCGTGATACTGCGAAATGAACACATTCATTAAACGATAACACTTCTCATCTAAAGGAATCAGTTTTTAAATTTGTTGCTGATAATTTCGAAAGTTATCATTGTCTATCATTAACGGAGCAATGATTGGTTGGTTGGACTTCAGCGTAGCATTCCAGCACCGAGGCCATATCAGATGTGGATATACACTTTCAGTTGGAATCCGAAGCACCGCAGAGAGTTCGAATTTTAAGGCTTTATTACTAGGAATCAGACCGAGATCCCGTGCACGAAAGGACCCCGTGCGATAGCCATTAGGGCAGTGGGGAAGGCTCAGAACACGTGAATGGATAGATGTGTTTTAAGTTTAAAAATGCTCTCCCGAGAAAACCATATTTGCCGAAGTGGTTTTCCTCTATCTTACATTTCAAGAATCAGTTCAACTCCAGATATATACATATATTTCTTTTCACACCAGATAAAGCAGCATTTCTTTATATACTTTAGTCTGTCTACAAGCATTATCCATCCTTTCACATACTCTAACAAAGACAGCACGGTGCAAGCTGTCAAAATTATCGGCAAGAAGTTTAAAAATTCAACATCTCAGGTAAGCAGCTTTGTATATATTTCCCTTATAATGATTTTCTTACTCCAAGAAATTAACACTATCAAAAATACGAGATTTACACGCCTTTAAACACACAAAAATGAACATAACAAACACAAGAATATACATATGTATTGTAACAAATGCGATTATCATATAACCGTTACTATGTATAAGGAGAAAATGTTCAGAAAAAAAATAAGAATGGAAAAAATACACAAGTCCTTCAGTTAAGGAAGAAGGACCATTTCATACAAGGATATACATGGTGTTTCCCATAATTATTTGTTCTACTCAGTTCTTAATTTTCAAATACTTTTTAAAAATCTATTCTTTTCGTCCGAAGAACGGGTATTTCAGCGAATATATTTGATAAAATTGACACAAAGTGAATATAATCTCCAACTATTGTGTTTGAGATTCTATGTTTGAGATTCTCAACTATAGTGTATGATACGAAATCCACTTCAATTTTAATTTTATTTATTTATTTACGATTATCATTATTTACCTTTTAACGACTAATGTTCAATCTAAGAGGATCACAAGTCCAGATCTCGAACACAGGTTGAGAAACGTTGCTCTACAGAAACTTTAGAGAGGCATTGTAAAAAAAAAAAAAAAAAAAAAAAAAAAAAAAAAACTGTTGTATAAATGTAAACCCACAACAACACAAACACAGAAGTAAAAAAAAAACAAAAAGAAATACTTAAAATAAATATTATTAATACAGAAGAATGTAAAGTGTGCCTCGAAATCTTTTTTTTGATATCATTTCGAGAACTATGTGGCTCTCATTTTCAGTCAATGTATAAAAATAACGATGAACTCTATGGATATGATCTAAAATTATATAAGAGAATTACAACAGCACAGAACTGTGTTAGCTTGC
The DNA here is from genome assembly GCF_964235325.1 of Thermobia domestica. Taxonomy (NCBI): domain Eukaryota; kingdom Metazoa; phylum Arthropoda; class Insecta; order Zygentoma; family Lepismatidae; genus Thermobia; species Thermobia domestica. The sequence goes on along the minus strand of NC_137468.1, from coordinate 190,816,143 downwards.
AGGAAGATCTAGACAGACTAAATGATTGGTGCAACGCAATTTGTTAAACGTAAGTCCAGAGAAATGCAAAACTGTGTCCTTCATTAAGAAGCAGAATGTCTTTAAATTTCAATATATACGATGGATGACAAACAAATAAAGGGGAACATCATATAGGAGGGGGGGGGGGGGGATTATCATTTGAGCATCATATAAACCAAATTGTAAATGACGCAAACAGGAATCTTGAATTTATTTTGAGAATGGGAATGGAATTTAATAAGTCGAATGCTTTACTGAAATTATATTTTTCATTTGTTAGATCAAAATTAGAATACGCGTCTATTACATAGAACCTCCACATGAACAAAGACTCTATTAGAATAGAAAGAGTTCAAAATAAATTTCTGCGGTTTCTGGTATACAAGAGAACAGGTATCTTCCTCAGATATCATAATAGTACTTCGCTTAATGAAAACTTTAACACAATGTCTCTCAACCACAGAAGAGTATTAAATGACATGATTTGCTTGTACAAAATATTAAGTAACAAATTAAATAGTAAGGATTTGGTCTCTGCCTTTAATCTCAGGGTACTCAATAGAGACATACGTGTGGGCAATAGAAATTTCTTTCATTGTAAGAAATTTCGAACAAATGCAACAAAACAGTCACCAACGTGGAGGATGGGTGAAGTATACTACAAATTGAGTAAATGTACAAATGTTCCGGATATATATAGGTATGAGTCAGGATAGAATCCGCAAATGTATTACAATTATTCTATATACAGGGTGTCTACTAAAATTCCAAAATGAAATTTCTTGACTTTTTCGTGACCTTTTCTTTACCAAACCATTAAATTTAGTAACATTCTCAAGAGCGACTTTCGGTACGACTTGGGCCGAATTTCCATGCACGAGATAGAAGCGTGCTTTGCTTGCGATTTGGTAGCGTCTAAAGCCAACCATAGACATTTTTGGTGGTGAATTTTGACGTTTTAGAGAACAAAATTTCCCAGTCTGTACTTATATTTGTACAGATAAAAAAATCGTGACTCAAAAGCTAAATTTCGTGATTGTTTCTTGACTTTCATGACCGTTTTCTGATTTCGTGACTTCTTCATGACTTTCGTGACCGATAGACACCCTGATATAGCTCTGATATGAACACTGCAATTGGGTAGAATTACCTGTTATGTTGTTCTCAAATAAAATTAAAATGTCTTCGATTGACAATAACTTAGACTGCGACGTGTTCTATTGCAAGTTCCAAACAGACCGGTCGGCCTATTAATAGTTTTCGAAATTATATAGAAAACAAGATTTCTAGGCACAACTCTTGTTAAGTACATTATTTTCTATTAATATAAAATAATACTATATATAAAAAACAAAGTATGAAAATAATAATTAGTGAGACGTACGTCTAAACCGTGTACCATATATACTTATATTTATCTTTTTTTTTTTTTTTTTTTTTTTAATGACCGCAGAGGAATTCAATATCATACGTCTGATTTTTTTTCCCCTCGAGTAAGTGCTACCGTAGTACTACAATGTAACTTCTTTACTCTTCGAATTAACTTATAAAACACTTCTTAGGAACTGTATGAACTTATTTTCTATTCGTACCGAAGTTACACAATAAATTTAAGGAAAGTGTACGGAACTTAATAGCTGCTTCTGAATGTTCAGGTATATACTTATTTGTACTAGACACCGTTCTGCATTTAATTACAGTAAAAGTTGTCTATGTTGGTTTTCCTTGGTTCAACTGGAAATTGACAAACTACGGAAAAAATTTACAACGAACAAAATAATTGTTTAATAACAATACCAACACATAATAGTTAAAAAAAAAAAAAAATAAGAAAAGTAATATATATTGGGTGTTTTAAATATGGCGCTCATAGACAACAGAGCACCATTCTTCAGGTCAAAATACAGCGAAAATATTATATAACGGTATATCCTCCGGGGCTTCTTTTAGCCGCTACAGGAAATCAAAAGTTTCACTACGTGGCAACGTCGCGTGTTAATCTAGAACCATCAAACGCTCTACGAATGCATCAAACAGTTATATCGATTGTTAACGCTAATAAATGGTCCTAATATTAATATGTAATGACTAACTGCTATCTGAAAAAAAAAAAAATTATATTATTTCATAGATTGGTAGCTCAACACTCTGGTTCTTTATCTGAACGTTGCCACATAGTGTAATTCATGTCTATAAACGAGGACCCGAAAGGTATACAAAACTACATATTTCTTGCTTTATTTTGACTTGTAGAGTAGCACAATCAGGGTGTCTATTAAAATTCCAAAATGAAATTTCTTGACTTTTTCGCGACCTTTTCTTTACCAAATCTTAAAATTTTCTAACATTTTCAAGAGCGAATTTGGGTGCGAATTGGGCCGAATTTTCATCCATGCGATACAAGCGTATTTTGCTTGCAATTTGGTAGCGTCTAAAACCGATCATAGACATTTTTGGTGGTGAATTTTGACGTTTTATAGAACAAAATTTTTCAATCTGTACTTACATTTGCATAGTTAAAAAAAATCGTGACCCAAAAGCTAAATTTCGTGACTTTTTCGTGACTTTCATGACCGTTTTCTGATTTCGTGACTTTTTCGTGACATTCGTGACTTTCGTAACCGATAGACACCCTGACAGTGTAGTCCGTGGGTGCCATTTTTAGAAAACATGATGTCTGTCTATCTACCTATATATATGAAATTAACGTAATATTGTATTTGTTGTATTTCACCACTCCATCTTGTTTCAGTTTTAACTTAAGTTTAATTGCAAAGACGACACTTTCATGGCAACAACCATTAACAACATATAAATTGCTTGAAACGGAGCTAGTATGTCAACTATCATATAACTTTTATATAAATGTAATCAATTCCTAATAAAAGAGCACACGTACACTTAATTTTACTTATGAAATTTAGCATATTCAAGCTACTAGTGTATATAATATTGAAAAAGATATTTCTTCTGAAAAAAAAAATTGCATCCATAATTAAAGAACTGCGATAGAATACTATATAAAATCACTTAAAATCGAAACAACGCATAACTGCATAGATAATACTGTATAAACACAACTAAAGTAGCTTGAAATACACTTAGATTCTAGTGTGGAATGAATTAAACATTTTGTCAATATTATGAACATCAAACAAGAAGACAGCATTTTGAATTATTTTCCGATTTAAAAATTAGGAAAATATTATTATAATCTCTAGGTGTAAGTTTTTGTTTGATATCTGTTATAGTGAAAAATATGATTAAGAAAGCACAAACGGTTCTTTCAACTTACCGTATACAGAGTAGCCCAAAAGTAGGTGTACAGAAAGCATCGATCACGTATGACATTTTAATTTATTAAGATAATGCATTTATTTACTTCAGTCTGTTCGAAGCTTCAGGTGTAAGTGAAAAGATATTAAGAACAATAAAGAAACTAAGTTAATACCTGTGTGGATAATAAGTAAATGATGTAAAATGCCATGAGCCGATCAGTACGAGACTGTGTACCTACTTTTGGCCCATCCTGTATTTTTCCTCTTAATAATACAGAAGATAAAACCAACAGCCTCGGTTCTTCTTAATGCTATTTTACGTTATGTTATAAAAATACACTATTGTAAACGACACGAATGATAGCTCTACAATGTTTGACCGTATTCTACAACAGTTTCATACACACTTATTTTTGAACTCAGAATTTCAACATACGAGGGAGGTTCAGAAACTAAGGTTACAAAGCCAATACTTCTAGTTTCGTCTGTTATAGAGAAATGAGGAGTGTGTGGTACTTCTAACATATGGAGTTGGCAACTGTACAGAGTTTCAGCTACCTGCCACCTATGGCGTTAGTTCTGGTAAACAAATGAAGACACGTTTGGAAAACTGGTCTCGCAAAGAAATCCGTTCAATTATTTGATTTCTTTGGCCGAAACATACTAAAATTCACAGTAACTGGTATGGTAGAGGGTTATGAAGAGGCCGTAATGTCTCGTCAGCACGTCGCCGACCCAGCACAGAACCAACAGATTTGAACACAGATGGGACATCATCGACCACCCTCCCTAACAGCCCGGACCTCGCTTCAAGTCACTTTCACCTGTTTCCGCAGTTGAAGGAGCACCTAGGAGGCCGTCACTTTACTAAAGACGAGGAGGTGAAACTTCGTAACAACGTGGCTGAACACTCAAGAACAGGATTTTTACCAGCAGGGAATTTTCAAACTCATTTCACGATGTGACAAAGTGTTTCAACCGACATGGAGACTATGTCGAAAAATAACCTAATGTATGTAGTATCTGTTGGCTGTATTGGTTGTATGAAATAATATATACACGTCTCACTGCAGCCTTTTGTAACCTTACTTTCTGAACATCCCTCGTATATGAAGTAAATGGATATTCTTTATAACCTGAATTGAATGTTTAACAAAATATTTTGAAAATTAGAACTATGCCAATTAATCACATTGCCACTGTTAGTCTGATTATATCTTGTTCATGTCTATGAATCAAACACAAATACTTTCTTTCTTCTTTCTAAAGTTATTAAAAAACGGAAATACCTCAACATTATTCAATAAATGATTTATTCTTGTCCTCCCACAAATACTACCTAAATGCCAGTCCGGAAATCTTCTCATATATATATCGATTCTCAACTTGACATACATACACGAGTTACACACAATGTATATGTATTGCTGTAGGACCAGCAGGAGAGGCATGTGGTTTAATCAGTCTGTAAATCAACATTACCAATGCGCACAGAATGAAAATGAAGCTTACCTGTTGTCTAGTTTTCAATTGGGATTTTAAAATGTTATTAAACAATACAATGTACAATAATACAAAGTCCCCTAGAAAAATGTATACATTCTTTGTCATTCTGTAACAAGATACTGGCATTGACAATTATTCTGAAATTTTACCCGCCGTAGCACGCGCCGCGGAATCACACTTCGCGGATAGAGAAATTTTAATTTTCTTAAGTTGGTAGGCCACCGCCAGGTGTAACCTGTTGTGTAACTTCTCCCTTGTCAAAAACATTGCAAAGAAAATATTAAATAATTTAATATAGCTTCAAAACAAAGTATACATTAAAAGATGATAAATATTGCGGAGTGAGACTCCGCGCGCTGACCACACAAACTATGGAGGGTTAACAGGGTGTCTACTACTGGATGTTTGTTTTCAAATTCCAGGCTTTTTCCAGATCTATTTATATTATTTTCCAGCTCGCTATTTTTAGTTAAACAAAGAAAAGTTGTTGCTGTTAATAACCCCTACCAGAAGGCCAGTTGAAAAAATATGCAGTAACTAAATAATAATAATAATAATAATAATAATAATAATAATAATAATAATAATAATAATAATAATAATAATAATAATAATAATAATAATAATAGTTCTCACCTTTAACTAACGTGTGATTTACATCCCTTGATAATATCCCTCTCGTGTTTCAATTATCGGTTTTTCTTAACAAATAGACAAAATGTAAAAGAATGTTTCACTTCCTGAGAAAAAATCGACAATTTTCCTTGATTTCCAGTTTAAGTACCATTTCCCCTTATTAGTCCCTTACTTTTTCGTAAAATTTCCTAAAGGAAAAGTTTCCAATATTTCCCTGATTTCTAGATTTATTAATGTGACAAAAATGTTTTCGAACTGCTACATAAAATATGGACAGAAATTCCACCTAAAGACTTTCTAGGTCTATGGGAACTCTGCCACAGAAAGCGTATTAAAAATAATAATAATAGTAATAAAGTCTGTTAAGCAAGTGGAATCAGTAACAGAACTCAGCTCAGGTATCCCCGTGGTCACTATCAACATACTCACAAAACATAAACCTTTAAGAAAAGTGAGGATTTTTCTATTATATGCAGTGAAAAACGTAAGATTGAGAAAAAAAAAACAGATCTGTTGTTACATTCCAGGCTGCTTCTACGTTTTCCAGGTGCAAAAACAAATTCCAGGCTAATTCTAGGTTTTCTAGGTGAGTAGGTATCCTGTTATCCTGTTTAAGTATGTTGTAGAATGGTTTTTAGCCCAACAGATGTCGTCATTGTCAGTTGTTTCAGTTAAAATTGTTATAGTACGGTTTTTCGCTCAACAGATGTCGGTACTGTCAGTACGGTTAGTGATATAAGAAAATGGCAGGTGCACGCTTGACGTTCGAGCAGCACATGTAAGTACGTTTTGAAATGTTTTGTGAGGTTTGGGAATGCCATCGAAGTACAGCGTCAGTGGAGAGGGGAGTTTGGTACTGAACCACCAACCCGCCTAACAATCAACTGCATTGTTGACAAGTTTGAAGCGCATGGCACGACGAGCAGTCTCTACAGCTACAGCGGTCAATGTATCAATGGAGACCAATGCACATGTCTCTGTAATCTTCTGGCAAAGTTTCTCGAGCGTCCCAAGCAATGGCCAACATTTCGAATATCTAATGTAAACATATGCTTATTTGAAGGTTTGTAACACGTGTAATTAAGAATGAACAATAATTAAATGTAATTAAGAAATATGATATATACTTTTTTTCTTAAACAGTGTATATATTTTTCTGGCGGACTTTGTATATTACATATTATCTGCCAATGAATGAAAAAAAAAAAGTCAAACTGACCTGGCAACATTCCACCAGTGAACTCATACTGAAAGCTAACATTTTTTCGAGATGTTTTTATAATTATAATTCAGTCTTTTTCTTTTGTTTCCTTCATACACATTTTAACCTTGACTACTAGTCAAAGAATAATTGGATTCTAACGAACGAAATAATACAAATTGAAAATATTTTGCCTGTTACAATGTATGGATGAAAGTACTAGTGCCAAACACGCATACAGAAAATATATGCTACGAGTTTTTGGAAAGAAACCCGGAGAAAAATACCTTCACTCGAAAAGAGAGTAACATACAGGGTCTCGGAAAGTTACAACACACGGAACTAGGCAGAAATCGAGACGTCCAAAAAACTTTGGGTAACGAATCATCTCACCAAAGTATGAATATGCTGACACGGGTGCATAAATAAGTCACTTCGGAGCTATTACCCGCCTAAAATTGGGTCGAAACCATAAAATATAGGGTTATAACTTGAGAACAAAATGTCGGATCAAGATCGGGTGGAAGAACATAGTGTTTATTTCGAGCCTAAGCTCCATTAACGCACAGTCGATATGAACCAGGAGCTGACAAGATTAGCGTGCAAATATAAAAGGAAATGTATAAGGTCTTTTAGAAATGAAAAGTGATAATCAGGAATTGATACACATTCTAGGAATGGCCAAAATTTTCCAGAATCGGAAATTTCACTTTCCGGATTTCGAAAACATTCTGAAGTTTTTCCGAATTCCGGAATTTTCCCGAAATCCGGATTTTTCCGGTTTCACATTCCGGAAAATAAAAATTCCGGAATTGGCCGTCCCTACATATTCCATACATTAATGAGATCTAGGGACAAAATAGCACTATGCTCTTTTTCATTCTTAAGTTATAACCCTTTTTGTACCGTTCTGATCAATTTTCGGCGGACTATGGCTCTAAAATGACGCATGTGTGCACCCATGTTGTGCTATATTTTTTTTTCATGTTTTCGTGTGAGAATTGATGTCCCAAATCTTATTTATTTATTTTTGGCTTTTGTTTCCGAACATCCTGTAGACCTTTGTGAACACTATGGTAAGAGAGCAATTGAGGAGTCAAATTTAGATTCTGAGGAGGTGAAAAACACTCAAACTTGAGTTACCTTGACATAGAATGGGACCCAATAACAAACTTCCATATCTTCTGTAGAAATGACTTTTCGGAGTTCTTAAGTCAGTATTTGTTCTGTTCCAATTTATAACCCACAAGTAAGCTTAATTTCAACTCAAAAGAATTTTCGTTCTTTTTGATCTAAATAATTATCCTAACCCTTAGGGAATTATATTTCATTAACAGACGTATTAACATGGACGGAATTCAGCAGGCTTTCCAGCACATCAGACATACTAGTCACCTTACTACTAGTTGTGTTGCCTCTTAAATTTTCATATAGTGACATCGGGGAAATCCTCTTCTTCCATATTTCGAAAAACTGATCAGCGCTTATCTGGCCAATATCTGAAGCATTTCGGAACAATCCTTCCTCCACAAGGAATTTCTTCCACATCTCTCCTTCTCGAACAGAACTGGGAGGATGGTTTCCCAGTCCACCAACCACATTGAAACTTTTGACATGATAAAGCAAATAATAATAGGTATAGATTTTACTTGCCTCAGTGCCATGAAATGTGATGGACATATCACTGCAACATTCAACGCCCTAAAATAACAATTAAGATTCTTTTTAGTGTCAACTGGCATTTACACAAGATGTACCAAGTGGTATTTATTTTAATCACATTGATATCAAAATGCGAAAAAAACGTTTTTTGTACAACTAATCAAGTAATAAGTTATGCATAAAACTAAATATTTATTTGTATGTTTGCCCTTACATAAATCCACATCATTGGTTATACTTCCCATTGTTATACTTGTAGGTAACTGCGGGGAAGGTTATACTTCCCATTGGTACACTTCTAGGTAACTGCGAGGAAAGCTATACTTCCCATTGTTCGAGCTCCTTCGTGGCTAAGCGGTTAGCGTACGCCCCTTTGGCGTGGGAGATCCGGCTTCGATTCCCGATGGGAGCTCATATGCTTCGGATTCCACGTTAATCACTAGGTCCTGTCTCATATCGCCTCGTTGCTGAAAGGGACGTTAAGCTCAAAATCAACTCAATTTCTCATTCTCATTGTTATACTTCTAAGTAACTGCGGGGAAGGCTGTACTTTCTATTGGTATACTTCTAGATAACTGCGTAGAAAGCTATACTTCTCATTTGTATACTTCTAGGTAACTGCGGGGAAGGATATACTTTCCATTTGTATACTTTTGAGTAACTGCGGGAAGGCTATACTTCCCACTGATAAATTTCTAGGTAACTGCGGGGATGGTTATACTTCCATTGGTATACTTCCAGGTAACTGCAGGGATGGCTATACTTCCCATTGGTATACTTCTAGGTAACTGCGGGGAAGAGACCGTGCACTATTTAGAACTTTTAAAATGCTATCCTTGGGTGGATAAGGATTCGAAATTTATGCAAAAATAGAGTAACTCACGAGCATCTCAAGAGTTAGGGAAATAAAATTAGGTATATGAACTCCTAATTAAAATGTGTTAAGACGTGTTCAAGCGCTTTCGAAAACTCCGTTTGTAACATTTTATATGAATGGCATTCATTCTAGCTTTCGAACTATTTTGCCTTAATTAAGAATGCTCAGGGGCTGTGTATTGTCACAGAAGGAGCGATGTAGATGAGGGAACTAAAAGTAATTTTATTAGAAATATGGAAAAGAGGATGAAAATGATAAGACAGTGAAGAAGAGAAAAGAGAGGAAAACAGAGAATTTCCATAATTCATTAGTGCAGAATTGATACAGTAAAGCAAAGTTAAAGAAGGAGAGCAAGAAAGGAGAAAGGAAAAGAAGAAAAAAGATGATTGGGAATAGAAAGCACACAAGAAAAGCAGAAGTAAGTCCTGAAGAGGCTATTGAAGAAAGGAGAACATACACGAAAGAGTAGGAAAATATTAGACTTGTTGAAAAGACAAGAAAAACGGAGATTAAACAAAGTGAGGACGAGCTAGTATATACAATTAGGTGCAAAGAATGCGAAATGAGTTATACAGGAGAAATAAGGAAGAAGTTAGAAGAAAAGATTAAACACAAGGACGATGTTAGATTGAAGAGGGATAATACCGCAGTATACAAGCATGTGAGAGAAACAGGACAGAAAATAGACTGGAAAAGTGTGGAAGGATTGGAAAGGGAAGAAGCATTAAAAAATTGGAAAAACGCGGGATGCATACGAAGAGAAGAGAGGTAGAGAAAAACTGATGAATTGCGATAGTGAATTAAATATCCATGATTTGTGGAGATAGAGCAGAAAAGAAAACATAGGTGTGTTGGAGTGTCTGGAATGACGCAGGTGTCCAATTAAAAGTTTAATTTTTTAAAAAAAGTGAAAGTTTTATCATTAAAAGTTGAGCTTTGTATGCAATTCGATCTCAGCTAGTGCTAAACAGGCCTTCTGGTGAACAAACACCATCGTGGATTTTCTCTGGGGTTCTCCCCTTTTTATTCCACCTCCTTCGTTCCGTCAATTCATTTAGTCTTATCACAGATTCCCTCAGTCTACAGGATATATCCATCGCACGTAACACTAAAAGATTAAATTTCTTTCCAAACCGGAAGTGCCAACAAACAACCATTTTGCTTTAAGCGTTGATCGCTATAGAGTAAAAATGGTAACAGATACCAAGAAGCGGGTTTCCGCAATCAATTAAGCATATATTCCATCTCCAATCTAATATCTCTACTAAAAAGGAAGCAATAATCTAGTACAACTTCCGGTTTCAATATTAATTAGGAAATATAACGCAATACACACCAAACTCCTTCACGTTATGTACACGTGGCACATTTTTCCTACTTATTATTTTTTTTTTTCATATATTTAACATTAAAGAACAGTAATTTTGCCTAACGTCCGCTGTGTATTGATTATTCTACTGAATCCATTTGATAAAACGTTTTGATTCTTGTTGCCAATATTCTTTAGGATTAGAATTTAGATTTCAGGGCTTTCGGCATATATGGCAATGTTAGCCCGTCACATATGAGGGATGACGTCCCTCAGCCATCATACTATCCGAGGAAAAGAAAGGAAGAAAGGATAGGGAAAGGACAGAAATGGCATAAAGGACCTATATGTTAGGTACTATCCTGGCATTTGCCTGGTGTGAATGAGGAAAACCTGTCTCAAGATGGCTGGCCTGAAACTTCTTCGAGCGCGTGTCCCAACTGGGAATCGAACCAGATACCGCTTGCCAATGTTCTTTGTTTTAACTAGATTCGCTAAACTGACGATGTGAAAATACGCCTCCTCCATCCTAGACTGGCCTAGTAAATCAGTGACGGTGTGGCGGTAAGGAAAAGGAAATGAAAGCTCACGTTTTACGTTCCGCGGGACGGGTGATTAATGTACGTGAATGATTATACAAATACTGGTGGAATGAGAATGGGGGAGAGAACAGGACAACCCGAAAAAAAACCACGAACACGATAAACTCACTCGCCTGGGACCGAACCACGGTCTTCTCAACCCAGAGGTGATCACCCTTCCATGGTCCTTCCACGCTGTGACAATAAGGATTTAACGATGTGGACGTTATAGATTTGATAAAAGATGGTATAAGGTCAGTGATTAACGAAAGAAGAAAGAAAAGAAGAAGTAAATTCCTTGCTGATTACATTTAAGGAAATCTGATCGGAAGTTCCCGTAGATAAGATAACTAGAAACCGTTCTTACACAACTTCGGAAATATTGCAATGAATAAAAATAATGCAGAAAAAGTGAATGAATTGATATTCAGACATAGTTATAACAAATAAAGCAAAACTAACGAGGAAATGAAAACCATACTGATAGCGACAAATGAATGTTACTAACGCATACAGTCCCGTGTCTTTGTAAAAGTAAATAAAATGTACAGATCATTGCACTAAACTTCGGTGCGGTTTAAATGACATTTCTCGCTCTCCTCTGTTAAATTAAATCAAGCTATGCAAGTTATTACTAGAGCATTTATTTATGAAATATCGACACAATTATACTAAGCGCTCTCGGAAAACTTGGAACAGAACTACCTTTCGGATTTTTTTTTTTTTTTTTCATGAAAAACTGACATGTCATATTGCATGGTTGTTAATAAAAGATTTATTTACGAAATATAAATTTCATCGCCTCAGCAGTTCATATTTTATATATATATATATATATATATATATATATATATATATATATATATATATATATATATATATATATATATATATATATATATATATATATATAAGGTTAACATAAATAATTCATTCGTTTTGACTATATTTTCATACATAAAGGCTATATTTTCAAAAGTATTACTCGTACACACATGAATGATATATGAAAAGAACCACAAACGCTCCAAGTTTATACACCCTCTACAAATATTCACCAATATGTGTTCTTTGGTGACACGACACACGTCAGGACGACGTCTTTTTTTCTTCTCGAGTAACTAGCGCCCGGTATGACGTACTTGGCGCAACAGTTGCAGCGAACATGGCGGCAAGCAGTGTGTCTGTGGCTGTACAGTAGCGGTGTGTAATCAAATTTCTTGTGAAGGAGAAAGTTAAACCAGGTGACATTTTCAGAAGATTACAAGCACAGTATGATGAACAAACGATGTCACGGACGAGAGTGTACGAATTGTGTGAAGAGTTTCGCGAAGGACGGGAACTGGTGAAAAATGAAGCGCATGGACACATTCGCCCGACTGCAGTCACACCAGTGAATATCGCACGTGTTGAGCAAATGATTCTTGAGAACCGGCGAGTAACAGTGTGGAATATTGCTGCCGAGGTGAATATCAGTGTCGGAAGTGTTGAGACAATCATTCACGACCACTTACGCTTCCGCAAAACTGTGCAAGGTGTGTTCGCTGCCAGCTGACATTTGATCGGAAGTGGACACGCATGACGGTCTGTGAACAGTTTCGAGTCGAAAGTGATGAATTGTTGCAATCCATCATCACGTGTAATGAAACATGATTGCACAATTCAACCCCAGAGGCCAAAAGAAGCAGCATGGAGTGGCAGCATAAAGGTTTCCGGCCGCCCAAAAAAAGCAAATCACAGCCGTCCGCTGGAAAGATCATGGCAAGTGTCTTCTGGGACATGAAGGATGTTATTCATGTGGATTTTCTGGACAATTAATGCCCAGTACTACTCCACATTGTTGACCGGTGCTGTACGAAAGTCCATTCGCAAGAAAAGACCCGGGATTTTGTCTGGAAATGTTATTCTTCTCCACGACAATGCCTGCCCTCACACGGCCAATGTGAAAACAACTCTGGCTGAAATGCGCTGGGAAGTTTTGCCCTATCCCCCTACAGTCCAGATTTAGCCTCAAGTGATTATCATTTGTTTGCACCCCGAAGGAAGAAATTCACGACAGATGCAGCACTGCGGAACGATGTCCTCCAGTGGCTATGACAACAACCAAGTTCTTTCTACGCCAAAGGAACCAGGGAGCTGCCACAACGATGGAAACGGTGCCTCGACGCGCACGGAGAATACTTTGAAAAGCTGACATAGTTTGATGGTTCTTGTGCTATCTGTTTCCTCTGAAGAAATGGAAGTCCTGGTCAACTTTGAACGACCCTTTTGTATATATATATATATATATATATATATATATATATATATATATATAAATTAAGGTGACTATGTGGCTTCATACTTCTTGAATGAACTGATTGATCGCCATCAAATTTGCTACATTGATAAGGTTCGGGGCTGGAATGGTTTTTATCGTTTCACTTTGACGGTGTAACTTAAGTGGGAAGGAAAGGATATACGTATATGTTATGTATATATAAAAATACATAAAAACGTTTGTGATTTAACCACCCAACCGATCTCGATCAAATTTTCAACATAGATGAGGTTCGCGCCAGAGATAGTTTTTTTAATTTCAATTTGGCGATGCAACTTACGGGTTGGGGGGGAGTTATATTAAAATTGATCGAAAATGACCGATATTAGTGTCGAATCCATAGTTTTCGGGCTCGCTAAGACGAACAATGATACTTCCGATGCTGTTTAAGTCGAAATTCAGCCCCACAACTATGGAAAGGGTGAAGAGTGAGATATACACAAATGATCGAAAGTGACCGACAAGACAAAAAACATAATCTATCAAAGCGCTTCAGTAATGGTAAGAAGTGACTGACTAACGGAATATATTACTAATTTTTCCTAACCCAGCAAAGCGGATAACTGACGCTCGTATATATATATTCACCTTCCAGTAAACTACCCTTATTATTATCCTTTGGGTAAGTTATGCTGTCAATAGTTGTAAAACGTTAACATTTGTGCTTTGCTGAAGGTAACTGAGGTACGAAAAAAAAAAAAAAAAAAACGAAATTCCCTTGGGCTGTAGAATCTTATAGAAACTATAAGTTTAAAATTTGTTAATCAAAAAGTTAACATTTTCGGCACGTAGGAATCAGCAAATGTGTAAATTCGTTGCACCATACGATCTACGAAATTAAAGTTTTTCCTGTTATAGCTTTGAAATTTGGACTAAACTTGCACAAATGATAAGAGAATGATAGTTTTCAGTAAGCTCAGCAGGCTTTTCTTTGTTGGTTGGATGGACGAATGAATGAAGGATCGATAGGTGAAATGGCCGTTCTTTATTACTTTATTTACATGCATCCCATAGTATCTATTAGTAACTAGACATTTATTGTCATTTTACCCTGTGCAGCATATCTGTGGATTGTAAAGCATTCAGCTGAACATCTGGGGGAACTAGATGTGTAACATATACTTGAAAACTGTATCAATCTCCTTTCTCCCCTCCCCTTCCTATAAGACAGGTATTTCGATATAAATGGAATGATGAAAACCCAGCCCATCCCAAGTGCTAAATATCTCTCACGTTTCCCTTGCTGTCTAACCGCTTCCGTCTGATTTCCTCGTGCTCTGATGCTGTAACTCCGTCATTGGACACAATATGCCTGCTTTTCCTTCCGAAGTTCATATGTTTCCTCAATGTCATTATATGGTTTACATTGAACGTCCATGTTAGAAATAATGAAAAATATTTCATCATGTATAACAATGGAAAATATTTGACGGTGTGTAACAATGAGAAACTAATATTTAAATGTAATAACCAAGAAAATTAGAAAAACCAAAAATGGATCAAAAGATTGCAATCTTGGCCAATAATTTGTTTTAAGATCAGGGGCCACAAAATTTTTAAACGGCCCCTAAATCGAGTTGTCGTATTTTCTACGGAACAAGCACATCATACTGAGTTAACTGATAGTCTGTGTTTGACATAACTATATGTAGTTCTCCAAATATAAGGTCTACAAGAAAATTTTTGTTAAAATATATTGGATATTTTGATCCAATTGGATCAAGGACCAGAAAATTTTTGAAGTTCTCCTAAATCGATTTTTCGTATTTTCTACGGAATAAGCACATCATACTGAGTTAAATGATAGTTTGGGTTTGGCTACACTATATGAAGTTCTCCAGATATACGGCCTACAAGAAAATTTTTTATTCAAATATATTAAATGTTTTGATGCGATAATGAATCCATTGTTACAGCATAAAATTCTGAACTTCCCCTAACCCCAGTACTATATGCATTTTGATGAAAATGATACAATAAAATCTCACTTCGAGGTAGGTATTAACTACGTTCAAAAATTCACATTAATCGGTTCAACAATTCGCCGTCATCCGATCACAAACAAGATGGTTTTCATTATTACTAATACAGAAGATTTCATTTAAAGTATTCATATTAGTTATTTTTACTACGTTTTAACTTCACTTGTGTTAACAAAAAAACTTATCTTTTTTAGTTTATATATTTATCCTGACAAAATTTTCAACGCCCAAAACACACACTACTAATAAAAAAAATTAAACGTATGAAAATTACAACTTCTTCATAAGAAAGTAAGGAATAATCACTGTTTAGATAGCACTCAAATAACTTAATTTGTCAAAAGCTGTAACACGTAAAATTATCAAATATTACTGAAAAAGCGAACAACGATGAAGATTTATTAACCATTAAGCAGTCACACAATGTAATAAATGCAGTAAATGTTGTATTTCACATGTCCCCACCTCCTAACAGAACAACTTTGAACATTTGAAAAAGAAATAAAATATATAAGTTTAACGTCCCACGATTATGTCTTTTAGGCTAAGGGAGACGGATGATTAAGGCAAGTGAATGATGATGGAATTGGTGGAATGAGAATGTAGGGGGAAACGAGAGTACCCCGAGTAAACCCACCGACACGATGTTGCTCACAAGTTTACTTGGCCGAGGATCGAAACAGAGACCCCTGTACTACAGGTAAGCACTCTACCAATGAGTCGCCATGTCCCGCGCCTTTGTTCGGAACAGCAAGATGTGATACATTTCAAAGGAACCTAAATTTTTGAGTAAAACTGTTCATAATACTATCCCAATTCTTATTTAGATTTTACTCCGTACATTGTGATCGATGCAGAGACAGGAGAGTGTTGAAAAATTTTCACAGGATAAACATATAGGTATCATAAAGTCAATTTTATTAGTAAGTTAATAATAATGTGCCAGATATACTTCTTATTGTATTTCATTTATCTTTCATTATAATGTGTGTGTAAGTGTGTAGATCTGTCATCACCTTTCCGCACATAAAATTACTTAAGAGCCACCAAATTTCGTTGACAGATACAGCTTCACCAGATCTAATTGTGTACGAAGCCGTTAACCCACCGACACGATGTTGCTCACAAGTTTACTTGGCATTCGGCTTGGATGGGGTGACAGGGTGATTGATGCGGAGTCAAAATTTATGTTTTTTGTGGCAAAAACGCCTTGAACGCATACAACCAGTATTACATATTGGTTATGCGGGCTACATAATAGCAGGGAATAAATACCCGGGCAATGAAATAAGGACATTGCTTTTCCCTCTCTTTACCCAAATTCTGAATTAAGATCCAGCGAAGACAGATACTTACTGTTG
Organism: Thermobia domestica; assembly: GCF_964235325.1. Taxonomy (NCBI): domain Eukaryota; kingdom Metazoa; phylum Arthropoda; class Insecta; order Zygentoma; family Lepismatidae; genus Thermobia; species Thermobia domestica. The sequence goes on along the minus strand of NC_137468.1, from coordinate 190,799,409 downwards.
CAGTTAAAAAAAAAATAATAATAATAATAATTTTGATATCTTCACAGCCATTGTTATTTGAAAGTATCTTTGGCGGAGAGAAAAAGTTTAGGATTTTATTTGACACAGCTTGTTACAGGCGCTGTATTCAGATGCGAAACTTCACTTACCTATTATACAGTTCATTTATTTTCTGATACAAATGGACCTAAAACATATATAGAAATTAATACTAACGTCTTCATTGACACGTGCACTACACTCCTTCTTAAGACAAATAAACTTCACGTTTTCAGATTAAACATAAAACTATACTGATTATTTAAATTCTGTCTACAAAAATTATATTAAGTATTCTCGAATTACTTAACTACATTCATCTAACAAATACATTAATAATTACGGCATATGAAGTTATTTAGTACATCGTGTCCTTTCCCTCCTTTTCTTTATCTTTTTTTTTTTTTATTCACTGTTCTACGAGAATGAGTCCAAAAATAAATTTCCCCTCTCGTATAACCATATCGCAACTCCTGGGTGGAAGCGAATTGCCCATCCACCATACAGTCCTGATCTCGCAACAAGTGACTTCCATCTGTTCCCGGCTTTGAAGAAGAAGACTCTCGGCTTCAGGCGCTTTGGAAGCAATGCTGACGTTACAGAAACTGCTCGACGCTTCTTCTGTATGCAGAGCCCTGTATATTTCCTAAAAGGGTTTTTGAAGCTTATAGACCGGTAAGACAAATGTCTTAATGTACGTGGTACTTATATGAAAAATAAAGATTCGTCTGATCTTGACTGTCACATGCTATTTTTGGTCTTGGATCTCCACCTCTGTCTACAGTCGCCTGGGAAAACTTATTTTTGGACTCCCCCCGTACCTTCGTTTTTCTCAGAATGACACATAGCTTATGATTAAAGAAAGGAAAGAAAAGACAGCTCAACTTACCAGTTTTACCGGATAAATGCTTCGCTTAACGTAGCTACTTAACAAAGAAACTTCATCCGAAAATAATCGCTGTATACTGTAAGCATGGAATCTTCCCTCGCCAAATTTTGTCCTCGTATCAATTGGAGAAATATTCATCGACGCTAAATGTTTACCTGTTGAAAGAAATTTCATTACCTATTATTTTATTTCACTATTCAATACTATTATACTTATCCGCAATTTTGAGTTGAGTTGAGTTTAACGTCTCGTTCAGCAGCGAGGATATACGAGACGTGGACCTACTGATTAACGAGGAATCCGAACCACATGAGCTCCCGCCTGGAATCCGCAATTTTATGAAATATAATAACAAAAACATAATTCAAAAATACATTAATGTATTGAGCTTCTCCCACCACTGTATTAAGTTGGCGCATCGCTGTCTACCAACAATTTCCTCGATGAAAACAAAGTCAAGACGGGAAAGCTTACATAAAAAGGATCAGCACCTAATTTAACGAGTCTATGGAAAAAGGAACTGAAAATAAAAAGAAGCGAATACATTGTGTTTTTAACAAATCAAGGGCCGCCACACTTCTATTTCTTCTATGAATGACTGAATGAAATCTTAAAATTTAACGTCCCACGATTATGCCCTTTAGGCTAAGGAAGACTGATGATTAAGCATCTGATCTGGAGAACTCTATTTCCCTGACATTCCCTTACTTTTGGCAGGAAATTCCCTGACTTTCATGACAGATGTCAGCTGACATTGACATATAAATAAGGAATAAATAACGGTGAATATTTATACATGAGAACATTTATTCGTAAGAATTCGTGACATGGAATATTGTGGCTATCACACCAGTAGCTCGATCAATCTAGACTATTTTATTAGGCAAATATTGGTTTGTTAGGACAATAAAATGAGGATATGTTAGTAAGTATTTTAATAACAAACTATGAAGAAATCTCGAGTAAAATATATATATATATAAAAGTCTTGAAAAAGATTTTACAGTATCTAACTTACGTCCCTAACTCTGTTCATTCAAATATAACAATTTTCGTATCATTATCACCTCAACTATTATAAAAAGTACATATCAAATAATGTCTAGTAAAATATTTTACAATATCTGTGTTTCTGTCTCTGTTGAGACAAATGTTAACAGAACTTTCTTTCCACGAAACTTTTTATTATTCCTTCAAGTAACCAAACGCTTTTTGTTTTTAACACTGATTCTTCTTTTTTTTCGTTTCTTTCTGTTTCATCCTTCCTTATTTTATTTATTTATTTATTTATTTTTTTCATTTCTGTTTCGAAGGGGGAGTCCGGATTCTTCCCCCTGGCTACGTGCCTGCTCCCACTAAGCTGTCCAACACTATCATAGAATTGAACAGCCTAAGCATGTGCTCTTTATGCGACACATACATTAATAAGTAGGTGTGTGTTCGTCCATGGAAAACAGACATTTAAATTTACCAAAAACAAGCATGCAAACTTCAAAACTAGACGGCAACTGTAATACTTACATTCCGTTATATCGGTTTAAAAAAAAAAAAAAAAAAAAAAAAAAGCGAATTCCTTAAAACGTTAAAACAAAATATAATAAATAAAATAACTCATTCGCTTCTACTGTGCACAGCACGGCACCGAAGCTCCCTCAACAAAAATATCGAGTACCCTTATTTCTAATAGCTGTTAATGGTAACGGAACCAACAATCGTGATTCGGTTCTACTAAGTTCCGGTTCCGAAACCGAAAAACAATTATCCCGAGAAAATTCTCTAATAAAAGCAGTTTCGGACTCCGTATCAAAGTTAATTTCCCCTGGTATTTGTAAATAATGATGTCAAAATATTTTTGGTTCTCTTCTGGAAACACAACGTATAAGATATGATCGAAGAATACGGTGAATAATTTTATTAGAAACAAATTAATAAGCTTAAATGGAATTTGATTTAATCTCCTTTGTCTAGTAAAGCACTTATCCCAACGTTGAATTCATGACTGGAAGCATCTCTGAAAGAGCTTTCAGTTCCTCTGTCATGGAATGTCAGGACTAGTGTCAAAACGTTTTCCTTTAAGCACGGTTTTAATTTTGAAAAGAGCCAGAAGACGCATGGTGCTACATCTAGAGCACAGCGAACGTGGACAGACAGGAATATTTTTTCGGCTAAAAACTCGCGGATTAAAAGGAAGATGTGGTACGGCGTGTTTTCGTGGTGAAGAAGGAAGCCATTTGCCCATTTAATCGACACTTAAAATGCTTTTCACGGGCCTATACAAGATGTTTAGTTCTTTGAAAAGCTCTCAAAAGTTCGCCTGTTTGAACAAATCATTTGTGCACGTTTTCATCTGTTTTTGACGTCGACAGACGTCTCGATCGTTGCTCGTTTTCAATTGACTCCTTGCCGCTTTTGAATCGCTCATACCACTTGTAAACAGCCTTCAATGCCATCGCTTCATCACTATACACTGATTTTGACGTTTCGTGAGCTCCTTGGACACTTTTTTTTTTGCAGATTAGAACAAAACTTAATGTTAGTGCGCGACAGACACCCTTAACACGTTCTCACTCTTCTGCCTCTGGAAGCCAACTAACATGTCACAACTCGTTCAAACTCGACACTGTCTATATCACAGGTTTAGGCTACCGGGTTTACTAGTTGAAATGGATATAATATCGATAGATGGCACCACTGTGCAACGACATTCACCGTACTTTTTGATCACACCTTGTATTATCGTTTTCGGTTTATTCAACAGAGCCAATATGCCGTCATGTATTTCCGTTCTCTCCCCGAAGCACACCCAATTAAAACATGTAATTTAGATTCAGGGACTGGAACCCAAAACATTTTCGGTTCCGTTACCATAAAATATTAAGGCTACTTCACTAAACTTAAGTGACAGAGATACCTACCTAAATAGTAATCTTCATTTCGCCACCGCACGCCTCCTTTAGAGCAGCTGTCCGTAGTGGGAAACTTATTATAAAGCTTCTGTATTGCGCCTTTGCTTAGTACATAACCTGCTTGTCCCAAATTATAAGATACTCCCCAGAACAACATCGCATGTCCCATATAATATGGTTCATTATAATTTAAATGAGCCACATAGTTTTTGAGATTTTCGGGAATCACAAACACGTCATCAGGAACAAAGAGCGTCCATTGTAATTTCGTTTTGTGCTTCTTCCATATAAAACGTATGCTATCACACAAGAAATGCCACGAGGACAAGGATTGGAACGTTATCAAAGGAATTGAATCGTTATGGAATGACGAGAAAAATATTAACTCATTACAATGTCTGCCCCATGTGTTGTTGACAGCAACTGCGTTCTTCACTCTTCGCACAAACACTACACACACTAAATGGACATTACTAAACAAAAATCGCAATTCGTAATAGTCTGACTTGTGGATATTGCTGTAGCTGACAAGTTCTGGATTAATTCTTTTACTTATCAGGCCTTTTCTCCAAAGCCATTGTGCATATGGGCTGAGTACAACTGGAGATTCACTTGTAGATGGTCTACAAATGAGAACGGCCAGCCATACTCCGATTATGAATCCAATAACGAACACCAGTTTGTGAACACAACATAGTGACAAAATCTTCAAAGACAACTTTCGGAATACATTCATAGGGCAGAGTGATGCTAAACAGACCATATTTCCCTTACATCCGGTATACTAGTATCTCATACGCCAGCACCTAAAAAATAAAACATGTAGTTACTTAATAACGCAATAAAATGCACATTAGTAATTGAAAATTGAAATTATAGTAACTGAAGTACCCAAATGTTGACGCTTCGTTTCAATGTAAAAGAAGACATGAGGTCACTGAAATGTAACGTTAATTTGCCGTCAACATTTGGATACTTCAGTTAGTATAATTTTAATTTTTAATTAAAACATTTAGTTCTTAAGAGATAAGGCAACTTGAAAAAAGGAAACAGGTAAATATATCCAGTATTGTCAATGATGTTATTCTAATTCTTATATTATATATATATATATATATATATATATATATATATATATATATATATATATATACAGGGTGACTGGTAATTCGATGCATTCCTTGCAAGGAGATGTTCTACAACTATTTTGGAACATTTTCACCTATATGAACCGCGGGTCAAAAATCAATAGTTTCTGAGTAATTTGCACCTGTATGATTTCTTTGAAATTTGCCGGCTAACGGGAGGTGCGCGAGAAAGTTTTACTCTGACCCACTTCTACATATCGTAGAACAATGAAATTTTGCATGTGTAATCCTATGTAGGTCATATGGTAATGTACAGCTCGTAACTCTGCACCATTGCTGTGTTACAGGTCCGAACGTGAAGTAAGGTGTAGTGGTATAAAAATCTATTACTGCACCCCAGAAAGCAGCGTGGCAACATGCATGAATGTTAAAAGTTTCTGCGAAATGTATGAATTTAGAAAAATTCACGCATTCTGTCTCTTTCTCTTTTTTTTTTTTTTTTCACGCACTCTGTCTCGCTTTCTTAGGAGATTTTGAATCTGGCAACGCAGCAGGAAACCTCCTATAGTTACTCAACTGCAAGAAGAATCGTGTAGTTATGAGCTCATTCCCCTTCCCTCCACCTTCGCCCGCACCATACGAATGGGCTAGCAGGTAACACCAGTTGCCTCTACAGTAATCGGTTTCTTGAGCGTGAGCAAAAGTAAAGGGAAGTTATACGAGAATGACAACGCATTTTGGGGGTCTCCGGGAATTGTCTCGGACATCTTTAGTCTCGTTCCGTAGCGGTTTGTGTCAGCGCAATGAAAATTTTGTGTTTTACAGTATTTTGCGATAGTTGACACAACTGTAATTATTTGTTTCATTATTTGCGTTACGTTGCAAAGGCTTTTACAGACTGAGGCTCTTTTGTTGCTAATCGCCTATTTCAGCGTTTTTTATAACTCGCACACAGTGGTGTAACCACGGGTCTGGACACCCTCAAAACATCCTAACATACATTTGTACACTATCTCAATAAAACTCTACTTGTTTAACAGGGAAATGGTTGATGAAGCATGAAAATTTGATCTTACACTTCATCTATATTCTTTTTTCTTTTACGGGGCCGCGAAGGCTCAGTTGTAGAGCGTTCACTTCTGATCCATGGGATACATGGTTCGATCCCCGCTCATGCCAAGTAAACTTTGTGGTGGACAAACACCGTGTGCGTGAATTTTTTCGAGGTTCTCCCATTTCCTCCCTCTTTCTTCATTCCACTATTTCATTCATTTCTCGTCATCACCCTCTCCTTTAGCCTACCCGGCATAACCATGGGACGTAAAACTAAAAGATTTCATTTCATTTTTTTCTTCCTCTTATAAATAATATCTAGTTTTATATAGGTGGATGTACTTTACAATTAATTATCGTCTTTTTGGGTACAGAATAATAAATATCCTTTCAATAATACTTACGCGTAATGGTTTCTAGTATTGCCCCCTTCCCCCGCCCTAAAGCTTGAACTCCCCTTAACAAACATTTCTGGGTGTGAGTAGGGTTACACATTACAACTTATCCAAAGCAAAATGTAGGGATACTTTGTGCAGCAAATGAAGATAAAAATGTACAGTAGTTTTCCTGTTCTAACTATTACGATAAATCTTTCTAGTGAAGAACAAATCATGTTTATCTACTTGATAAAAAGAAAGTGTTGTAAGTCTTTTTATTTTGAAGACTGTACAATAATTAACTGTAGAAACTAAATTCCAATAATAATAATAATAATAATAATAATAATAATAATAATAATAATAATAATAATAATAATAATAATAATAATAATAATAATAATAATAATAATATAATAATGTAAGTAGAAGCCATAGCCATCAAAACCAGTATACGCTACTGCAGAAACTAGGAAGGAAGGTCCCTGATTCAATGTTCTGGAGGAAAGACAATATTCTGTTGGTGGACTATCTACCCCGGAACACTAGTATCGCCGGCAAGCATTATGCTAATTTACTGGACCAGCTGTACGAGGCAATTAAAATGAAACAGTGGTGACAAAAATTATTGAAAAGGATTCTCATTTTACACGACAATTCCTCAACTCATACGTGGCACATTACGACTGCCAAATTGAATACCCTGAAATTCTACATGTTTAAGGAGACAAGATAACTATGTAAAAAATACATTAATGTATAAAGAAGAAATAACCACAAATGTATGGCACTATCTTTACCAGTTTTGTTTCTGACAATCAGACCTTAAATAAAAAACAACCCTCGTACTTCAAGATCTATATTCTCTTTTGTAGTAAACAGAAGCACCGAAATTATAATCTTGTAATTTAGAAGTGAAACAAATACACTACAATACAAACGGAGTGATGGTAATCAGAACATTAATGAAATCTTCTTCTCCGAAAATTAAATATAAAAAAAAGAAAGAAAAATCTAATTGAACCTGCCCAAGCTCAACTGCAAAATTTATTAATATCATTATTTCTGACAGGCCCTTTTGAATGCATATTAAAATATTCATATAGACATAATGCTCTTACCTACCTAGAACATCTCGATTAATTTCACAAACAATTTCAAGGTATATTCGCCTCTTCTTTAACGTGACTCATTAAGTTTCATGTCACAGAAGTTAAATGTTAATTAAAACCTCTAACTGTTTACGTTTAACAAACTTTTTTATTTATTAGTTTCGCAATCAACCATATTTCTTATGCAATTACTATACACAACAAACCTTCAGGCAGCGATATCTGCTGGTGTCAGACAGGCGTACGTAGCGACATCTATTAGAGTAACTATTTACTATTAAGAATTAACGTGACACCGAGACGTTTTCTGTTTATTATAATGAGTGTTTCGTGTGGAGTGTTGTACTGTATAGGGCGGAAACGTGGACATTACGTAAAGATGATGAAAATCGACTGGAAGCCTGCGAAATGTGGGTGTGGAGAAGAATGGAAAGAATTAGTTGGGTCGAGCGGAAAACGAATGAGAGAGTGTTAGAAATGGTGGGTGAGAAAAGAACACTTTTAGATAGTATTAGGAAGAGGAAGAGAAACTGGTTGGGACATTGCCTAAGAAGAGATTGTATCATGAGGGACGTCCTAGAAGGTATGGTGGCGGGAAAGAGAGGGAGGGGGCGAAGTAGACTACAATTAATGGATGATATTAAAACAGAAAGATCATACGCGAAGACGAGAAGTTAGCGGAGGACCGTGGAACATTGAAGCTTCTCAGCTGCGGCAAGTGACCTGCCAATAAATGCAGAATACCTATCATGATGATGATGATGATAATGAGTTTTTATTGTGTCCTTTATCTTTCTGCAACTAATATTACAAATCTTTTCTTTTGAGACTAGGATATGTTACTGTGATAAATCTTACTTTCCAAGCCAATATTTCATTTGTAACCCCAGAAAGTAGCACAGGAACTGTGTGACCTATCTCATGTGTAACAAAACATTCTCATCAAAGAAAACTCGATAAATTTTCCATCGCAGGATAAATACGAGGGAGAACCCAAAAGAAACCGGATTGAAAGCGCGCGACCGTTCCTAGGCATAGTAGGAAGTTCTCCCGTTAGGTGGGTCTAGTAGAAACCTTCTCAAATCAATTGCAGAAGCGGTGGTATGCGTAGAAGGTTAAGTTTGATCGTAGTGTTCTTTTTTCTCAACTGTTCTGCAAAATCGTTATGGCAGATATAAATGAACAAAGAATGTGTTTGAAATTTTGCTTTTTGATTGAAAAACCGACAACGGAAGCTTACCAAATGCTTCAACAGGCTTTCAAGATGTATGCTATGAGCCGCACACAAATTTTCGAGTGGTTTGGGCGCTTTTCATGAGGTGAGATGATGATGATCATACTCGTTCTCAAAACGATAAAAACATTGAAAAAATCCAACAAAAAATCAACGAAGATCGTCGTTTCAAGAGCCATGAAATTTCAGAACAGACAGAAGTTAACTGGAGTTCATCCAAGACGTGTTGCCTAAGTCTGTTCCTCGCCTGTCATACAGCATTTAAAAAAATCGTCTGAATTTGAGCTATTTAGGCTCTCAGAGCTAGGCTATCGTTCTCCATCCCCGTATTTGCCAGATCTAGCCCCGTACACTGTTTTTCTGTTCCTGAAAATGAAAAAAGAAAGAAAAACCTAAAAGGGAGGCATTTTCATGGTGTGGAGGCTGTTAAAAGAGCTTCCTAGAGGGCACTGGGTACGATATCAATGTAGAAGAGTTCCAGAGGTGCTTTAAACAGTGGGGAAGAAGACTCGAAAAGTACATCGCATCCAATGGAGAGTATTTTGAAGAAGACAGAAATTTGTTTACAACAAAAGTCCAGTTTCCGTTGAATCTCTCCTTCGTAGAGTAAAAATATTATACAAATCAATCATAATTCAGTTTTCACGATTTATCACAATGACCCATATCTACAATACAGGGTTGGCAAAACAAATGCTTTTTTTTTAAAGATTTTTCTTGTTTAAATAACTTGCTTTAAATTACATATGTATTTATTTAATTACATATGAACAGAAATAAGTCACAAGAGTGTGTGCCTGTATAGAGTTACACACATTGTTAAAATAAATGGACAATCTCAACAAACTACAGAGTAAAAAGGTCTAATTTAGTCCAACTTAATTTCACCGAGTCAGAAATATAGCGACTTGATACAATTTGCTCATCAATAAAATCATCATCATCTTTTTTTTTTTTTTTTGTTTTTTTTTTTTTTTGTTTTACGTCCCACAGTTATTCCGGATAGGCTAAAGGAGACTGTATGATGAAAAATGGATGAAATGGTGGAATGAAGGAAGTGCGAGGGAACGGTAGAACCCCGAGGAAACCTACGCACATTGTGTTTGTCCACCACAAAGCTCAGTTGGCACGAACTGGGGTTGAACCAGGGATCCCGCGAATCGAAAGTGAACGCTCTACCACTGAGCCACCACGGACCTTCAGATGATCTGCGATATGTGAAAACGTCACCATTAAGTTCACGTGATTTATGGCATTGTTACATTTCATCTTTTTTTCTTTCTTTAGCATCATTTCCCCCTGCCCCAAGAAATAAAATTTGCTTAAACCTGCTTAAATATGAAACGACTTTGCCTGCGAAATTTAATGTCACAATGAACTCTAGGCAAGTATGGCTATAGATGTTGATACGTTCTTTTTTTATTTGGATACCTTTTTCCTCAATAACCTTTTAACATTAAAAATGTATATGGAACAATTCTTTAATAACTTAATTCTGCGTACCTACTTATTATCTTTTTTTTTTTTTTTCTTTTTTTTTAACTAGCTGGAATACAGATAAGTTTGAATATTTCCGTTAAAAGTTATAATGATAAATATATGCCTCCAATCATACCCTTCCTTTCCTAGTTACGTGGTGACCACAAGGAAATAACGGAAATAATCCTGTATATAACAGATAAGTTTCATAATGTTCATGTGCAATATGAATTCTAACCATTTTTAGAATGAAACGGAAGTACTACTATATTTGAAAAAGCCACAGTTTCCTTCGAGTGCTGCAATTACCGACTGATAATGCAAAGAATGCTAAAAGGGGTTCTCATCCCGTCGATAAGACTGAGATTTTACTTTATGTGGAGTAGAAAAAATGAAATGAAATCTTTCAGTTTTACGTTCCACGGTTATGCCGGCTAGGTTAAAGGAGACGGTGATGAGAAATGAATGAAATGGTGGAATGAAGAAAGTGGAAGGAAACGGAAGAACTCCGAGAAAACACACGCATATGGTGTTTGTCCACACAAAGATCAGGAGTAGAAGATCAGTGTTCTGTTTGTTTGGAAGTTAATGCCCTTTTCAGCACAAACATAGACTTGTAAATCTACGTGGGATTCGAACACGAGACTCCCTCCGGGAATCTAACACGAATTTGAGCTCCTCCGTGGCTAAGCGGTTAGCGTACGCGCCTTTGGTGTAGGAGACCCGGGTTCGATTCCCGGCGGGAGCTCATGTGGTCCGGATTCCATGTTAATCAGTAGCTCCACGTCTTATATAGCCTTGGTGCTGAACGGGACGTTAAACTCAAAATCAATTCAATTGGAACACGAATTTCCCTATACAGAAAATAAGAGCTCTAACATTTTATCTACGGAGGGAAAGCTCGTTGTCGTTAAAGAAAATTGAAGATTTTTTTTTTTAAATAATATTTTTATATGTAACAGTTTCCGCTGCTTTTGTATCCCTGTTACAAACTTTATACTTCTTATATTTCGGTCCGCGCTAGGGCCACGGTCGCGCACACTTTTATCTCAAACTGGAAGAAATTATTGAGCCATTATGTAGTTTTTTATTCTGTAATAATAATAATAATAATAATAATAATAATAAAAACACAAATATATTTACACTTGACAATTACAACTATGCTCATTCACTTTTAACATGTAAAACAGTATTTCTGGAAAGATTCTTCTTGAGATAGTTTCACTTCTCAATACTTGCTTCAAGATATACAATTTTTTCCTTGAATAATCCAATTCTGTATATAAAACACCGAAGCAAAGTGAGTTCATTTATATGTTTAGACTACTGTCAATTACCCGCTTTGCTGCGTTAAAATAAGGAAAGTAGTAATATGTTCCGTTGGTCTGCAACTTTTTACAATTACTCAAGTGCTTTCTGATATCGGACATTTTAATATATCTCCCCCTACCCCAAGTTGCGGAGCTGATTTTGCATTTAAACGGTATCGGAAGTGTAACTGTTCATCTAAGCGACCCCGACAACTATGGATTCCACAGTAATATCGGTCATATATATATATATATATATATATATATATATATATATATATATATATATATATATATAGGGTGGTAGGAAACTCCACCGACAAACTTTGGGAGACGATTCCTTATACGAAATGAAAGAAAAAAGTTCTAATAAACATGGGCCGAAAAATGATGCCTCCTTTCAAAGTTATGATCCATTGAAAATTCGAAAAATCATTTTTCAAAACTCCCTAATTTAGAAACTTCCTTTTTACAGTTCCTTTCACCGATAACGGAGGATGGATCTAAATATCGACGTTTCAGTATTCACCGGTACCAGTGAAACGAACGCACCACTAGTACTTAAAGGAGAATTCCTATACTTCAACTTCCTTTTTCCAGTTCCTTTCACCGATAACGGAGGATGGTAAAACATGGATATTTAGATAGAGCGTATACGAGTTCCTGTGTAATTCCTTAAACCGCTTGTGATAGGTCCTATAGTTTCTAACTTAGGGAGTTTTGAAAAATGATTTTTCGAATTTTCAATGGATCATAACTTTGAAAGGAGGCATTTTTCGGCCCATGTTTATTAAAACTTTTTTCTTTCATTTCGTATAAGGAATCGCCTCCCAAAGTTTGTCGGTGGAGTTACCTACTACCCTGTATACAGGGTGGTCGTGCATGAATGTCGGAAAATTCGTGAGATGAATCTACAGGTAAAAACAAGCAAAAAATGTCATATGAACATTGGGTGAATGCGGCTTCGTTTGGACGCTAGAGGCGTCTGAAATGTCACCTTCCGAGGCGGCGATTTGCAATATCTCAAGAACGGAGAGAAATACGAATGACGGGTCAAAACATGTCAAAGGAAACCCCATCCGAAGAATCCAATTATGCATAAGTTGTGGCGAAACAGTGGCGGCGCTAGAGGGGGGCACAAAGAAAGTGAATGAAACATGGAGAAAAGTGAACAATTTACACTGAAAAATTGTAGGAGGGGATGTTACTTGGAATATGCAACAACAAATGTTAATGAACAAAGGCAACAACGGCTAGTCTAGGGACTTTATGGGAGGCGGATTGTAGGAATACAGTATCTTTGTAATGGTGAGAAATAGGAATGTCGGGTCAAAAGATGTTAAAGGAAATGTCATCCGAAGAATCCAATTATGTATAAGTGATGGCGAAACAGTGGCGGTGCCAGGGGAAGCACAAAGAAAGCGAATGAAACATGGAGAAAAGTTGAAATTGGTGAAAACACAACTATTTGAAAGCAATCAGGAAACAAGGAATACAACTCTAGGTGTACTGTATGATACATGTCCGACGACACAGGGCACATAGCTACAGTAGGTGGAACAAGGGGGCGTGCAGAGCGTCGCGTAGTAGAGTTAGTTATAGGAGTAGTGAAAGCGTGGGTAACGAGAGCGTTCGCATCGAAGGTGCAGAGGACAGCGCACAGTTCATTCGTACTGAATGGGGCAATTACAGTAACGGCACAAGCGTTTTAGTGCTACACTCTACAGGCAGGGCAGTAATCCATGTGTATGTGAATGTGGTTTACTTTGTGTCGTGTGAAACAGTGTTGATGTTGACAAGCGCTATGTGTAATGCACCACAATGAATAGGGTAGTATACACTAACGCCGAAATGGCAGATATGCATTTGATGTACGGCTTAGCGGAAGGTAATGCAGAAGAAGCACGTAGGTTATATGCGGAACGCTACCCAGATCGACAAATTCCAGCACCGGGGATGTTTATTCGTATTCATCAGCGATTGCGGGACACTGGGTCATTCCTTCCCAACACAGACATTCCGAGACGACGACGCGTTCGAACACCCCCCCTGGAAGAGAGGGTACTCCGACATGTGACCCGGAGCCCGAGTATTAGTACCCGACGAATAGCAAGGCAGGAAGACGTTTCGCATCAAGTCGTGCTAAGCATCTTGCATAGTAATAATCTCAGACCATACCACGTACAACGAACGCATGCGTTATACGATGGTGACTATGAAACCCGACGACGTTTCTTTCGTTGGTTATACCGCCGCTGCCCTGTATCACCAGCCTTTCTAACACAGGTATTGTTCTCGATGAGGCATTATTCACACGGGATGGCATCACAAATTTCCCCAATGACCATCAATGGGCACTCAACAACCCGCATGCAATTGTAGAGACGAAGCATCAACAGCGTTTTCAATTGCATGTGTGGGCTGGTATTATTGGCGACAACGTTGTGGGACCACATTTTTTACCACAGCGATTGAACGCAATATCGTATCTCCAGTTTCTGACTCAGAACCTACCTATTCTGCTTGAAGATGTGCCACTGAGGACACGACAGTGTATGTGGTTTATGCATGATGGCGCCCCTGCCCACTCATGTCACACTATTCGTGCATATCTGAACAAAACATTTCCACGCAGGTGGATAGGTCGTGGTGGCAGACAAGCATGGCCCCTACGTTCACCCGACCTGAATCCCCTAGATTTTTTCCTGTGGGGTTACGTGAAGAGTCTCGTGTACACACGGCCCCTGTATGATGTTGAAAATCTTCGCCAGCGTGTATGTGCTGCATTTGCCACATTACGGCAAACACCAGCGATATTGGCACCAGTCAGACAATCCTTACGCCATCGTATAACTGTCTGTCTCGAAGAACAAGGAGAACATATTGAACAGCTGCTATAAAATGCCATTATGTTGACCATGGTAAGTATAATACCTCTTGTTTTTACAGTACACTGGGTCTCATCTTCCATACGTGTTTTTTACGATCTGCACGTTTCATCACTATGAGTGTTTAACAGTTTCTTTGCAGCTCCCATGCGCCGCCACTGTTCCGCAGTACGTGTGCATAATTGGATTCTTCGGATGGGATTTCCTTTGATATCTTTTCACCCGACATTTCTATTTCTCTCCGTTAAAATGATACTGTATTTCAACATTCCACCTCTCATAGTGTCCCTACAGCGTAGCCATTGTTGCCTTTGTTCATTAACATTTGTTGCTGCATGTTCCATATAACATCCGCTCCTACAGTTTGTCAGTGTAAATTGTTCACCTTTCTCCGCATTTCATTCACTTTCTTTACGCTTCCCCTGGCGCCGCCACTGTTTCGCCATCACTTATACATAATTGGATTCTTCGGATGGCATTTCCTTTAACATCTTTTGACCCGACATTCCTATTTCTCACCATTACAAAGATACTGTATTCCTACAATCCGCCTCCCATAAAGTCCCTACAGACTAGCCGTTGTTGCCTTTGTTCATTAACATTTGTTGTTGCATATTCCAAGTAACATCCCCTCCTACAATTTTTCAGTGTAAATTGTTCACTTTTCTCCATGTTTCATTCACTTTCTTTGTGCCCCCCTCTAGCGCCGCCACTGTTTCGCCACCACTTATGCATAATTGGATTCTTCGGATGGGGTTTCCTTTGATATGTTTTGACCCGACATTCGTATTTCTCTCCGTTCTTGAGATATTGCAAATCGCCGCCTCGGAAGGTGACATTTCAGACGCCTCTAGCGTCCAAACGAAGCCGCATTCACCCAATGTTCATATGACATTTTTTGCTTGTTTTTACCTGTAGATTCATCTCACGAATTTTCCGACATTCATGCACGACCACCCTGTATATACTGTACATATACTGTATATATATATATATATATATATATATATATATATATATATATATATATATATATATATATATATATATATATATATATATATATATATATATATATATATAGATAGATAGATAGATAGATAGATAGATAGATAGATAGATAGATATAGATATAGATATTCAGGGTGTTTCAAAACAACACCGACAACCTTTGCGAGGTGATTCTTGACACCAAGATATGACAAAAAGTATAGAACAACCTGGGTACACAAATGCTTCCTTTCGGAATTATAGACTGCCAAAAACATGAAAAGAAATGAACTTTAAAGGTCCATAGGTTCAAAACTATGGGAGCTACCGTAGTCGGTTTAAGACTTCTCTTAAGAACTAGTATGTGCTCTATCCAAATATCCATGTTTCAGAATCCTGCGGTACTTCCACAACAATTTTTATAAACTAGTTGGTAAGTACTTCAAATCATATGCCCGTAGACAAACTCTCTCTGTAAAAATTGTTGTGGAAGTACCTTACGATTCTAAAACATTGTTTTTTTTTTATGTTTCAGACAAAAACGGTAAAAGAGGGCGAAAAAATGAAATCTTTGAGTTTTACGTCCCACGGTTATGCCGACTAGGCTAAAGAAGACGGTGATGATGAGAAATGAATGTAATGGTGAAATGAATAAAGTGGGAGGAAACGGGAGAACCTCGAGAAAACCCATGTACATTGTGTTTGTTCACCACAAAGCCCACTTGGCGCGAGCTAGGTGTGAACCAGGGATCCCACGCACCAGAGGTGAATGCTCTACCACTGAGCCTGTATAGAAGAAAGCGGGAAATGATTTTCTGACACACCGGTAGATTTAGTGTTCCAAGAAATGATTCCATATCCTCTCTTAACATCCTATTCAAATCAGGTAAAAATCAGCCATTTCTTATTTCAACGTTAATCACCACACAACGGAAACGGTAATAGATAGCGAGAAGCGCTTTCCTGAAATGCATGCAGCGTTCCAACAATATGTTACATCTTTATTCTTATTCCTCTGCTAAAATACAGAGTTCTAGAAATTTATTATCATTTTCTCTTTGAATATTGATCTCCACACAACAGAAGTGAAACCGGTAATATAGAACAAGAAATGGCCTTTCGATATTACCCAAAAGAAGAGTTTACCTCCTTCATCCTTATCTTTCTATTAAAGTACCGATATAAACCATTTCAGGTTTTGGGATCAATCGCTACTACGAAAAAAAGTGATAATCAAAAGCGGGTTTTTGCACCAATTTAGTGTTACAAGAATAGGTTCCCACTCCGCCCTTTTTTGTAGTTTTTGAAGTATTTTAAATTTATTTTTAATATATTTAATTAATATTTTATTAGTATTTATTTATTTACTTTTTTTTATAGGGAAAGATCGATGAATTACAAGATAAATTTCTGAAACTATGAACTACAAAAATACCATTTGCATAAAAGGATTTATTCTAATACATCTCCTAAAATAATATAGATCTACATTTTAATTTACAATGTAATTTTTAGTTTTGTGACTATTTCTTTAGTATACGTCCCCCACTATTATTTTATAATGTAGATTATTGGCAAAAATGCTTTTTTGCAACTGGTATTTTGGTTAGTTAATACTTTCAGGCAGGGTTGGCAAAAACCATAGTTTTTATTGAAAAAACCAAAAAACGCAATTTTTTTTGTTTAAACCAGGTTTTGTTGGTATAAATACTTTGCTCTATGTATTTATATCACATATGGACAGAAATAAGTTTGTTTCACCTTGGTGCTATTATGCAACAACCGAGTTATGCTGGAAAAAGTCACATAAGCTTAAAACTGAGTCCAAACCGTTTCCAAAACAAATTGTCCTGCATTTGAACTGGAAACCAGGACTAATTGGCCACAAATGCGATATGTCTGCCGACTCACTTACAAAGGACTCCTGATAAAATACGTTGTACGGATCTTTATATACTTTTAATATAATTGTCTAATTGTCAAGAGTCATTTGAGGACAGAAAGATAAACAGTTGCACAAGTAAAACCATTATACATAATTACAGATGGACAATTTCAAAATACTTCAAAGTACAGAAGAACTAATTAATTCAAAGCTAGTTCACTACGACTTTTGTTAGTCCAAGTTAAAGAAATACATCGACTTAATTTGCATATCAGTAAGAAAAGTGAATAAAGATAATAATTATTCGAATCCACTTTCGCTCAGACACATTTATACATAAATAGATACCAAAGATACTTCTGATTTCAGAAAATGCCTCTTGTAGGGTTTGTATTCCCCCCTTTCAAATATGGTATATCGATGAATTTTATCAATAGTAAACATTATTGAAAGGAAACAATATTTAGAATTTTTCTTTGATTGCAATTGCATAACAATAATAATGAACTTAAAAAAAATCACAAAAGAAACATTCATAAACTTATATAAAAAAAAAAAGTTGCTTTTGTAGTATTATCTCTTTGAGTAATGAATGGGGAGTTTAGATCTGAATATAATACTAATAATATGCGGAAGTGACACGTGATAACCTACAAATGTGTGGTCATCAAGATTTTACGAACACTCACACTTTTACGAACATTTTTCGTTTTTTGGTTTAAAGGTTTTTCTTTTTTTTTTCAAATCAGCTGGTTTAAAACAGCCAACCCTGTTTTGAGATAATTTATTTTGTTGTAGCTCATCAAACTTGGCCTCTGGTTGGTGGTATTGGTAGTAGTACTCATCCAAATCTATCATTAACTAACCTACTACTACTATTGCTATTGCTACTGCTACGGTATTACAGAACTTCAACCGAATTTGAGGGATGTAATATTGGGCTTAACCCTATAATAATGGAATAATGGGCTTTTGTTTATTTCTATATAGTAGTGCCATTAATGTAAATGTGACGTATAAATTGCAAATTGTATTACTTAATAGTTGTTAATTAATAATAGCTTTAATTCTTTTATTGGGTTAACTGCTGTATCGCCGGACAAGTTTTAGGAAATTTACTGGGTCAACTGGAGAATTTATTTAAGTTTGTGAGGAAGAATGAGTGAAAGTCAGGCAAGAGAAATAGTAATAGTTAAGAAAGTGGTTGTTTTTGATGTAAGCAGCACTGTATGTGGAGGCGAATGGACTATTTCGCGGAGAGGTACATTTGTTTTATTATATGGATCCATAGACTGTAGAACAGGGTTGGCAAAAACCATGATTTTTATTGAAAAACCCACAAAACACGGTTTTTTGGTTTAAACTTTTTTTTAAAAAAAATTACAAGAAATAAGTTTGTTTCGCCTTGCTGTTGTTATGCAACGACAGGATTGTGATGGAAGGGGTCTTATAAGCTTAAAGCGGAATCCAAACAGTTTCCCGGCTTACATCCGAGAGAAATTGTCCTCCATTTGGACTCGAAACTAGGACTAATTGGCCACAAATGCAATGAGTCTGCCGACTCACTCACGAAGAACTCCTGATAAAAATACGTTGTACTGATCTTTACATACTTGTTAATATAATTGTCAAGAGTCATTTCAGGGCAAAAAGATAAATAGTTGCACAAGTGAAACCATTATACAGAATTACATATAAATCGGGAAACCCCGCGTTAGCCATTGGGAAAATCCTATTATTACTTTAAGTGCAAAGCAAATCCTGTTTTTCCTTTGCATGTAAAATCTAAGGTCAACGTATCATAATCAGTACGCTAAAACTGAGGCATTAAATTCCAAATTTAGTATGTAGATATCATTCAATAAAATTAAAACGAAGTCCAAGCCAAGCTAATGTTGCAAGCTACGTAGGCAGTCGATAAATTTTGCCAGTGTCTATCAATATATTTAGGCAACCTTGTTTCTTTATAAAGCAACAAGCATTCAGACAAACAAAAACATACAATTTGGCTTCGTTTCGTATGTTTAGGCTTAACATCTTTATGTAATACCGAGGTTATAAAGAAGACTTCCGCTTTAAAGTGACATCCAAACAGCTACTTGGTTTACACATGAAAGAAGGGTTGTGGTTCGACCGAGAATTGAACATGGGACACCTTGATTAAAAGGTGAAAAGGAGATAAAACTAATGCAGATGGTTTGATATGTGGAAACGTCACCATGAAGTTCACAGGATTTAAAGCATTTCTTTCTTTCTTTTTGGTTCAAACCAGCTAATCCTGCCGTAAAATGCACAGAAAACTTCGGGCAAGTCTTTAATTTTCACATTTCATGTCGAGAACAGAAACCAACGAACCCCTGCGGGGCTTCTAACCCGTTCCTTCTCCTCCTCCTCCTACTACTACTAGTAGTAGTACTACTACTACTACAACATTTTGGTACTTTTTTCGATTTTCAAATTGGTCCGGCGATACAGCACTAATGCCCTTTTATTAACTGTCATTTAGTAATAGAGTATTTTTTTTTACTAATATATATATATATATATATATATATATATATATATATATATATATATATATATATATATATATATATATTTAATTTATACTATTCTTGACGAAGTCTATTGCAACTATGTTATCTAATGACTAATAAAGTACTCTACTTTCTGGTTTTTAAAGGTTAAAAGAAAATCTGTCTATTAACCCACCTTCACCTGTGTGCGGACCAGCATTCTAGAACCTTTCCTGCATGATACTATTATCAATTTATACAACGAACGGTACGATGAAGGTAAAGCTTTCAATTTCAACTGTGCCAATTCTGGCTATGTTGTTGATTTCCCGTACCTTCCTCGAAAGGAGGGACAAGTTGTTGCGGCCGAGATCTTTCAATTGTTAGATGCGGAAGCTTTACCAGAATGAGTTATTTCACGGAATTCGATGTCGTCTGTCTTGTTAGCCATTCTAAGTAGCCTATGATATTCACTCGTCAAGCCCAAACGATGGAATGAGAAATTGACAACACAGCTGAGAACATTCACTTCTTTTACGTAAGCAAAGGGAGGATTTCCTGTCAGAGGGTGGAAGGGATGGGGTCGAAGTATTTCGCATATTTTCCGAGGGTAGAGATGAGATAGACTCTAATAGAATATTGGCTTTTTAGGGCACCAAGAAGAAAAATGAAATGAAATCTTTAAGTTTAACGTCCCACGGTTATGCCGGTTAGGCTAAAGGAGACGGTGATAATGAGAAATGAGTGAAATGGTGGAATGAAGATAGTGGGAGGAAACGGGAGAACCCCGAGAAAACCCACGAGCACGGTGTTTGTCCACCACAAAGTCCACACGGCACGAGCTGGGATCGAACCAGGGACCCCAAGCACCGGAGGTGAACGCTCTACCACTGAGCCACCGCGCCCCCTGGCACCAAGAAGAATTCTGCAACTAAATGCTGCACATGTAGCAAAATGTGGTGGTTTGGATACTCCAATCTAAACGGAAATTTCACTCGCAATGTTGTCACGGACTGCAAGATATTTCCCTACATCCTGATTTTCACAATATTAATCTCACATTCATTAAATTGCATGACGTTCATTGTTGTATATCCACATCTACCTGTATGATATGGTACACAAAATCGAGACTGCATTGAATTGGGTGACTACTTCCGTGCTCGGAAATTAATTCGAACTTTACCTTACCGTATCCTATCCATTTACTCTTCCTACTTCATGCCATTGACATTTGTCAAAAATCCCAGCGCATTGCACAATTACGCACGTAGTGTAGCGGATGTTATTTGTTTACTTCTTACGAAGTCATAGTTGCCAACATCATGCTACTAAATCCGCTAAAATTGCTGCTGATAATGCGATGTCAATTCTTAAATAAGGATTTGCGTCAACGCAATGCAAAATTTGGATTTAGTTTGCGAATTAACACAGCAGCTATTAGGACTTTGTGCGTATTTTGCGTAGTGGTATTGTACGCTGCTTTTTGTAAAGACTGATACGAAACGAGGCCCACGTTGCTGCTCAATAAACTCGATACGAAAGGCAGGACGGTGATTGAAAAAAAAATCGAGATTTCAACGAATTTGCACGCTTCACGGCTCCATATCGGTTTATGTACGATACGTCAACCTGTTCGTCCTTATGTATATAGCGTACACCGCTTAGATGTCATACTGTTCAATGTGCCTAAACCAGTGTTTGACTTTATTTCCAACCTCAAAAGTAAGGGTAGTTTACTGAAGGGTGAAAATTGAAAGTTGTCATTGTTTTGATAACTGCTGTAACGATTTTTTTAAAAAATAAAACAATATTTTATTAACAACATTATAATATGGTATATGTCACTTTTCTGAGGAAAAATCCACCGAGGTAGCTTATTCTTGAAGATTAGTGTTTTCAGATGATTTTCTCAAAAACTGCAGTTGATTTTGTTCGTATTTCATAAATAAATCTTTCAGTAACAACTATGATATGTATTGAGTTGAGTTTCAGTTTAATGTAACTTTCAGCAGCGAGGCTATATGAAATGGGACCTTCTGATTAACGTGGAATCCGAGCCACACGAGCTCCCGCTGGGAATCGATCCCGGGTCTCGCACGCCAAAGGCGCGTACGCTTACTGTCAGGGTTAGTTTTCTTTGCACAAAGTTCTACGAAAACTTTTACTTAAAATGTTGTTCATATTTCATAAATAAGTATATTTCAATAACACGATTGCAAAGCAAAATGGCGTAAGTGATTTATCGTTAAAATGCACATGGGGTAGTTTATGCTTGGCGGTGACTTTTCTTCCGACGAAGTTTTCCGAATCACCTATTATAATTTTCTTCATATTTCGTAAATAAATGTTTCCATAATAACTACAGCATGGCACACTTTAATATAATATATGAAAGCGTAGAAGTTTAATGTAGCTTACCCGTACCTTTCATTTATTACTGCAGCTTATTTTAAATTAAGTTTTGATTGTAAAAAAAAAATCACTTCAATACATTTAGATTCAAATTTGCGGACATCCGACTAAGGAAATACATTTCTGAATTTCGATATTTTCTATATTTTAAATTGGCTGTGACTTTAGGAGAAATAGCTTCCGAGTACTGCAGCAATATTAGGTCAGTACTTCCTTTCTTCACTTCTATTGCTACTCAACGCGAACTTATCTTTTTTTTTAAAAAAAAAAAAAAAAAAAAGAGAGAGAGAGAGAGAGAGAGAGGCTGTTGTATTCGGTTGTTTTCAGGATATTTTACATATAGACAGACTGATTTCTGATTAGCAAAATCGGATTCTGTGAATTAACGCTCCGCTCTTGCAGCTACTTTGATAATGACGCTGAAATGATGTCTCCGTTTATCTGTAGCGTGTTCCAAAATAAAGCATAATCAGCAGCCGCATTCTCATTCAGAATGCGGATGCGCGCTGATATCGTATTGAAAAGAAAGGAAAAAAAAACAAGGGCTTTGAACCATCGTTTGGATGAGTGGAAGTTGTCATTTCGGCTTTTTCGTTTATTGAATTCAAATAAATGATTCATACAACGAATTTCAAGTGACTGAACGGTTATCTTCAATATGTTAAATACAGTGAATCATAACACTGGTATACAAATTTTGATCAAGGTTGTGCTTATGTTGGTCTTTCGTCGGTTTCTTAATGATTTGCACCCGCTGAACCCGAGTATGGCAGTTATTTTCCCGTAATGTCAAAATTTGTGATAATATAAGCATATCAGATTTTATTAAAACAGTAACATATTATACAATTGTATATTACGAGAACATTGAACTACAAGCATAACACAAACATTATAGTAGTGCTTCTGTTGATTTTTCATTGGTTTCTTAATGATTTGCACCCGCTGAACACGAGTATGACAGTTACTTTCCCGTAATGTAAAAATTTGTAGTGCTATAAGCATATTAGATTTTACTCAAACAGTAATATATTATACAATTGTGTCTTATAGGAACATGGAATTACAAACATAACACATTTTGGACATCAACTTTCTGGGTAACAAAAATCTACATAACAATACATAAATACTAAAATATATGAATATTACATTTCTTATAAAAATTATATACAAAAGTACTGAGATTGGAGGAAAGTGTTCATCAAGTACTGGAATTCCGTAGTCAAAAGTGAAAGTTAGTGGTTCTTTTTCTTTTGTGGGAAAAGTTTACTTCGTCATGGACTAACCCCCAAATATAATCACCCATCATTGCACAGTCCCACCTTTCTTGGTATCTGCTTTCCATTACCTCAATGCCCTTATGGAAACGTCCCCCTGCTCTTCGCTAACATCTCCTTAATTCTCCCTAAAGAAATCCAAGTACGAATGTAGCATATGTAATTTTAAAGATGGTCAAGTGCTAATATAGAGCATTGGACTAAGGAAAAAGTTGGTCAAGTGCTAATATAGAGCATTGGACTAAGGAAGAAGTTGGTCAAGTGCTAATATAGAGCATTGGACTAAGGAAGAAGTTGGTCAAGTGCTAAGAGCATTGGACTAAGGAAGAAGTTGGTCAAGTGCTAATATAGAGCATTGGACTAAGGAAGAAGTTGGTCAAGTGCTAATATAGACCATTGGACTAAGGAAGAAGTTGGTCAAGTGCTAATATAGAGCATTGGACTAAGGAAGAAGTTGGTCAAGTGGTAATATAGAGCATTGGACTAAGGAAGAAGTTGGTCAAGTGCTAATATAGAGCATTGGACTAAGGAAGAAGTTGGTCAAGTGCTAATATAGAGCATTGGACTAAGGAAGAAGTTGGTCAAGTGCTAATATAGAGCATTGGACTAAGGAAGAAGTTGGTCAAGTGCTAATATAGAGCATTGGACTAAGGAAGAAGTTGGTCAAGTGCTAATATAGAGCATTGGACTAAGGAAGAAGTTGGTCAAGTGCTAATATAGAGCATTGGACTAAGGAAGAAGTTGGTCAAGTGCTAATATAGAGCATTGGACTAAGGAAAAAGTTGGTCAAGTGCTAATATAGAGCATTGGACTAAGGAAAAAGTTGGTCAAGTGCTAATATAGAGCATTGGACTAAGGAAGAAGTTGGTCAAGTGCTAATATAGAGCATTGGACTAAGGGAGAAGTTGGTCAAGTGCTAATATAGAGCATTGGACTATAGGATTCAGAGACTTGGACATTACGGTAGTTAGAGAAGAAATATTTAGAGAGCTTCGAAGTGTGGTGTTGGAGGAAGATGAATATAAAATGAACTGAGAAGGTAACAAAGAAGGATGTTTTAACCCATTACCCGCCAAAACTCTTGTATCGTTGTTAATGTCATAAAATGTGTTTATTCATAACTGTGTGAGATATAAAGACGCAAAATTAGTGATAAAATAGAAATAGCCGATATAGTTCAGGAAATACAAACCGTCCCATTTTTGGGACAATGGCAGAATACGTAAGCATTTTATATTTGTATTTCACAAAAGTCCTTGAAATTGGGAAATTTATGAAATTGTTCCAATTGAATACACATTTGCACACTTATTTGTTTTACATACACGTAATTCTAAATTACTTTATTGTTATCCTAAAGGAGTTTGTGCACTTATCTTTATGCATTTGTTAGTTCATCTCCGTTATGATTCCGTTTCACAATGAGAATTTCATTTTCTTTATCAAATCTATGGTCCATGAAACCACGATATATTTCTTTCTTCATCTGATTGCTGTTCATCAAATGGCAGGGGTCGATCTCATCACTATCTTACTTTTCTAATAAATTCATAATTTCACCCACTGTGAGGGCAGGCTTATACAATGTCATAGTGTACAACGAAATACAACATTCGTTACTTACTACCAGCATCTAATAATACCTTCAGAATTACCAATATTGGATAAGACTAAACTATAACTCACATAGGAAACAATACTAACGTAACCAGCCAATGTCCTGCATAGCAGACGATCATATTACTTTGAGATACATGTTGTCATAGGACAAACGTTATTTTATTGAATATGCGGTACAAATATTACGCTAAAACGGAAAAAAGTTTGCACAGCTGGAAAATGCAATTTCGACATAACGTGGCGCCATATCTTGGGCATCGTATTATTAAAAGTTTGCAAGTAACTTCTGTATCATGCAGAAGAGACTGTAAACAAATGAAAGGAAATGAAATATTTGAAGAATATCTTTCGAAACACTTTCAAAAAATAGTAAAAAGAACCGTCCCAAAAAAGGGAAAATGGCTGATAATGGGTTAAAACGGATAGGAAAGAAGAGGGCGCTTCTAGCGAGCACCCTTCGTAAGAAGGCTAATTGGATTGAACACATGTTGCGGAGAAATTGTCTTCTTCATCCCGCCATAGAAGGCAAGATGAAAGGGAAGCGAGGAATAGGAAGAAGAAGAACACAGCTCATCGATGATTTGAAAGATAGAAGAAAATATTGGGATTAAAAGAGAAAGCTGAAGATAGAGAAACATGGAAGAAACATTTCCAGGCCTAAATCTAAAACTTAAAAAAAAAAAAAAAAAAAAAAGTCCCAAAACCTGCCAAAAGTCAGAATACTTAATAATAATAATAATAATAATAATAATAATAATAATAATAATAATAATAATAATAATAATAATAATAATAATAATAATAATAATAAAATCATGTATTCTTCAGTAAAAATAAATCTTTGTTCTTGAGCGCAAGATACTATTGATGCATCTCTTAAAAATTATTTTAAAAATGAAAGGAAGTGAGAGGTATATAATTCCAGTTGCAAAGAGCGTTGCCATTTTATCCAGTAACATTGAGTATATGGCAGGGAACTTCTATTTCTTAATATAGACATTTGAATTTATACCTGCATCACTGCTATTTTGCCGTATTGTCCACTTCCAGTTGCAACCAATTTAGCAAACATATTTGCCGATGTCAAACGTTTGAGTATATGTTTGAGGTTGGTGTTCTGTAATCTTATTGGCCGAGCATATATGACTTCAGAAATTTTGTGTCAGTCGAGGGAAATTTTCTTAAGGAAACCTAACAAACGCTGCCATTGAGAAGCCAGATGCAGTTTGCTGTGAGGACAGTCGCAGTGTGTTTGTTTCTTGTTCAGGGAGAGTAAAAATGTTTGACTATCGACCGTGAGACATCATTACGAAAAGAGATTCGCTGGCACATCCCTGTCCCAAATAGCTGATTGAAATATCCCTACATTTAATTTCGAAAAGTGACAATCTACATGAAGCGTCCGACATTTTGCTTTGGAAAATTGGCAGCCCTAGGTTTGAGGTCCTTACTCCATATAATCATGGGCGCCCGTTGGGGGGCATGGTGTAGCCCGGGCCCTCTCTTGACTCACGAAAATGCATACGTAATATAGGAAACCATGTATATTAAATATCATAAATGTCAGACGTAATATAGTAACCAGGGAGATGCCCCCCCCCTTTGAAAATTTTCTTTGGACGCCCCTGCATATAATTTAAGGTGTTAGTATAGGTAAACGTTTATTTTTACATAATAATTTCCTCAAGGAGGAGTTAAAACCCTGAAATCCCCCTTACGTTCTAAACTGCTCATATATTTATCTACTAATAGGTTTATGCATTCATGCAGGAAGTTCCTTTGTGATCTACTAACTGCGTATTTCTCCTGAAACTGATTATCACAGGATTTCCTAAATAAGAACGTAATACATTTTAATCAGCTTTAACACATGAATTAAAAAAGAATAACGAATTTTATTTTGTTATGTGCTTATGTAAGGAGATGATTGGTTAATTTAAAAGAAAAGTCCTCTATACTATGATGGAAATTGTATTTTTTTTTAAAAAAAAAAAAGACACTAAGATCGGTCCCAAACAACGGCGTCTTTTTGGTGGATCATAGCCCTAACTAAAGTGGAACGGTCTGCCAATAAGGATTCGGCTCTTGGAAAGGAAATCTTTCAGTTTAACGTCCCACGATTATGACTTTTAGGATAAGAGAGACTATGATTAAAGCAAGTGAGTGATGACGGAAGAATTAATGGAATGATGAAGTAGGAGAAAACGGAAGTAGCCCGAGAAAACCCACGGACACGATGTTGTTTACCAAAAACTTACCTGGCGGGTATTGAACCAGAAACCCCACGCACCAGAGATAAGCGCTCTCTGAGCCACTGTGCACCCAATTCGGTTCTTGGGTCTAGCCTAGAACTTGGGCGATTGGAACGAACATCTTCTAGGCTAGGATGAAGAGACAAAGCATAGGATTTTATTCAGGAATATGCACCCTATACTTTTGTCAAGTAAAGAAATTTAAAAAGTATTTACGTTCTCAGAACTTTAGAGGTCCCTCCTTGTGTGTGTGTGTGTGTGTGTGTGTGTGTGTAAATAGATAATGCTATTTTTCGCATTTTAATAGTAATCTGAAGAGCTATGAATAATACAAGTTACCTTCCAATTGCTCAACTGCTTCTAGGCTAGACCAAAGAACCAAATCATAGGATTTATGGGATATTATGCCCCTCTGCTCCTGCCAAATAGGGATATAAAGAAATTTTAAAATATTTTTGTTCCCAGGACGTTAAAGAGATTAAATTTTGCAAGTTTTATCCCATTTGGACTATTTTTGACGGACATATCTTCGACCACCCTTGTGTGTGTAAATATAATTTTTTCGCGTTTTAATTTTAGGCCCAAGAGCTATGAATCCTGCAAGCTTTGTTCCAATCGCCCAAATCCTTCTAGGCTAAACCCACGAGCCGAATCCTTACCACACTGAATTTGTTGTTTATAGAGTAAACCATAAAACAGGAGGTATAATGCCCTCAGATTAGAACTGGATTATTTAGTCTGTCAGATTTGAGAAACAGAAAAGTAGATTACCGACATCTCTCTTCACCTCACTAAGGATTTGAGTTGTAATAATAGTGCTATGTTCTTTAAACGAATCTACAGTCTCATCTTGGGTAAGACAAATGCAGAAATTGTTATATGAAGATAGGATTTTAGGATTTCCCTTTTTAGGATCCCTTTTTAGGATTTCTACTTTTTGAGGTAAATTTTAGATTTTCACTTAAACAGCTATTCCTTCCTTACTATTTATCGTAGGATCATGGTTCATACAAGGTACACACAATCCGTGCGTAAAGTTTCAATCTGATATCTTGAAAACTAAAGGCGTATTTTTTTAAAAAATTTGCCTTTAAAAAATACGCACCTCCGCCCCCACTTGGCGCCGTCAAGTTGAACATCCGGTTCCAAATGCATCTGAGGTGTCTTTTAGTCCATCCTTGACTTGACCAATAAAAATCCCGGTTTAAATACCTTTTATAGAACCTAAATAAGCGGTCAAAGACGATACTACGCCATGTATAAAAATATACCATAAATCCTAAAAGGGTTAAAGTTTGGATTTCGGCTGAATTACAACAGCATGACACACAGATTACCTTGTTGAAGGAAGAAATGCCTACCTTGAAACGTTCACATCTGTTCAAGCATCCAAATACAACTCAAGGATTTCAAACCAACGGCCAAACTTCAACAGAACCTAATATTTGTAAAATTCTCATGTTCTACACGGGATATCGCGGACCACATCCAGATCTGTTATATCCTAGATGCTTCAGATGTGGAATTATAGTCAGACCTGTGCTACAAAGACGTTAAGTCTCAACTTTGGGCTTAAACGAACAAATGTTGAGATCTGAGTTCCTGCTACAATGGTCACACAGCAGGATAGAATGCTCCCATTACAATGGAGGTTAAACAAGCGAAGCGAAAAACTTATAATATTATAATCTATTATAATGAAGTTGCCGGCGGGTGTTGCCAAATTATATAAGTCAGTTAAGGATGACATTCATTCAAAAATCTAACCACATTCGAATCTTCAAAGAACCAAAGGACAAAGTCTATCATTTAAAGCAGATAGACGAAACTTCAAGAAAGAGGAAAAGGACGTGAAGGCGTTTGTGAAAGAGGTAAAAGTATTGGACCCAAATTTGTGGAGTTATAGCAGCCAGGGGGATATATTTTTCTTGTTGACTGTACAACTAATTGGAATTGCTTGAAGAAGAGAAACAAAATTATCATCTGCTGCTTGAGAATTTGCTTTGTTACCACATTCACAAGCGTAGCCAGAATTTTTCATATGAATATGAGCAACGGTAATTAAAGCAGAATTTTTCATACGTAAGTGTAGACAGAGGTAATTGAATCATAAATTGGATGGTATAGAACCAGAGTGAACCAACTCCACTTTCAGCTGATTTTGAGATATTGGTATTTTCTGGTTCTTGAGTTGACACACTGTTTGTGTTGGTAAAAGGAACACACTGTATCACTCGTAAAGTGATGTACTGTCGTGTTAAAAAAGTGAAGCTTACAGTAAAGCGCATAAGAGTGGAAACTTTACATTTTTCCGTTTTCTACTTCATGAGTTTGGTTCACTCTGGTTCTACACCGTCCAATTTTGATATGGGTTCGCACTAGAGGCAATTAAAGCAGGACTTTTCATATGGGTGTCCACAAAGATAATTCAAGAAGAACTTTTCATATGACTATGCACAAAAGAAATTAAACCAAACCTATTCATATGGGTGTGCACAACAGGGGCGGATCCAGGGGGGCGATCGGGGCGATCGCCCTCCCCCAGAAGAGGAACCGACGCTCTTAAAAGTAGCTCTAAGTAGCAGTATTACAACCCACCGCCCCCCAGAAGTCCATCCTGGATCCGCCCCTGGTGCACAAAGTAATTAAATCACAACTTTAGAACTGGACTTTTCAGCAGAAATGTCCTTATGTGTGTTCACAATGGTACTTAAATCGTAACTTTTCATGTGGGTGTCCACAAAGATAATTCAAGAAGAACTTTTCACATGAGTGTGCTCAAAAGTATTTAAAACAAAACTATTCATATGGGTGTGTAGGTACAAAGAAAGTTAAAGCAGAATTTTCATGTGGGTGTGCACAAAGGTAATTAGAGCTGAACTTATTATATAGGTATGCACAAAGGTAATTAGAGCTGAACTTTTCATATGGGTGTGCGCAAAGGTAATTAGAGCTGAACTTTTCATATGGGTGTGCGCAAAGGTAATTAGAGCTGAACTTTTCATATGGGTGTGCGCAAAGGTAATTAGAGCTGAACTTTTCATATGGGTGTGCGCAAAGGTAATTAAAGCGGAACTGTTTTCATATGAGTGTGAAGAAAGGTAATTAAATCATAATTTTTCATAAAGGTGACTTGAGCTGAACTTGTCATATGAGAGTGCACAAAGGTAATTAAAACAAACGTTTCATAAGGATATGCACAAAGGTGATTAGAGCTTAACTTCTTATAGGTATGCACAAAAGTACTTAGAGCTGAACTTTTCATATGAGTGTGTACAAAGGTAATTAAAGCGGAACTTTTTTCATATGGGTGTGAACAAAGATAATTAAATCATATCTTTTCATGAAGGTATACTGTGCCGCGATGTGCCATCAGTTTGTAGCTCAGAACAATCTCTAAATACTCATAAAATGAATGTGACAATTGGGGATGAAACAGATGCTCAACACGGTACTTAACCGTAAAAGTTATGGTTGAATTTAAATAAAATTCAAATGTTTCAATTTTGAGAATGACTAGTTGTGGGAAAGATGAGAGAGAGAGAAAAAAAAGGATTAAAGTATGAAACAAAAGATGAGCACTAGCCTGATATTCCAATGAGACTGGTGTCATCCTTGTCATCTGGGTAGACGAATGGGTTTACCTTGAAGAATCTGGAAGCGCTGGAGTCAGTCAACAATTGGATACCAATCCTGTTGAACTGCCAGGGGCGTCGAATTCTCTCTTCACGATGTGTCTTTAACGATGTTCTCCCTCATCTCCATTCCACTAGTCAGGTATCTAACTCAAGTGAATCAGTGGCGATGAACCTACAGAATGGTATCTCCAACAACTATAGTTAAATCAGGATAATGGATAATAAGATAAGCCTTGATATGTATGCGTTGTATATAATTTGTTACTGAATTTATAGCCAGTTCTGTCTAGGTACGCAACGCCAGTCTTTTATTCACTTCTTTCCTATAAACTGAGTTGCCAACTACAGCATGTTAAAATATCATTAGCAATCGGTGAAATATGAGCTTTTGAATTCAGTTTAATATGGGCACACGTATTTTTTTTTTTTAACATAATGAGAAAAATTGACGTGAGGAGCTTTTGCAGATGTTAAATAAAGTAGATATTCCGTAATAACATAATTTGTAATAACATGGATGATATAAATTCTACAATCATAATCATAATTTATTGCATCCGTTCATCGTCATACAACGAAATTGGACATGTCATTTATATATATACCAGAAACTTCAAGTTCATAATCAGCTTGAATACATTTCATACATTCCCAGTCTGTCACCCCAGCCCTGTGTGGGAGGGGTGTTGTCACAGTCTATGTGTGCGGAGAAGCATAAATAAATCTAAAGTTCAAGTAGATAATAATAGTTCCATTGAAGAAAACGCCAGAAATGCTACGCCAAGAAAGAAGACAGGTTCATCCACACCGTGTGAGAAGAATGATAGTATTTGTCATATTTGTGAAGGAAAGTTTAGCTAAGACTCCAAAGGGAAAGAATGGATCAAGTGTGATATGTGCCAAGACTGGTATCATGTCTTTTGGGTGAACATTCAGTGCCCTGAGTTCTTTGTTTGTGATTTTTGTAGCAGATGAATGTCTAATTATTTACGTCACACTAATACACAGGACTCTTGAAATGAACTGTTTTACGTGATGTGCAACTATCTTTTGCTCATTATTGTAATCATTTACGTTTTATTTCTTCTTTTGTACATGGTTTTGTATGTGCTTTGTACTTCATGTGAAAATATTAAAAAAAGAAATGCTTCTAATATTTGCACTATGAAGTGCTCATATTACCCTTGTACTACGGAAAATATGAGCACTGCGCGCTTACATTACTAACCTGTTTATTACTCACGAACAAAAGTATGCATAACCTTGTACTTTTTAGCGTTTGTAGACCAAAGATCAGACTTTCTTTTGTTGCAAATTTTTACTTTCAGCAATACATAATTTTTTTAGATATACCAGTATTTTCATTAACTATGCTCATATTCAACTGACATCCCCTATATATATGCCAAATGCCAAATGCTCCTTCTTGGCCTCTTGGTTAGCGTACATACGTTGGGCGTGAGAGGCCTGGATTCGATTTCCAATGGGATCTTAGGTGGTTCGAGTCTTACATTAAGCTAAGTGTCCACGTCCCATATAGCTTCGTTTGCAAAAGAGACAGTAAATCAGAATTCCAGTGTCAATTTTTTCTCTATGCTGGAGCACTTAATGAGAGATAAAAGAGCCAAAGAAACAATTTACGGAATAAATCAAAAGGTGAATTCTAACGACTTTGGTCGATGGGGCTTGGGCTCCCCCAGTTTTGAAAGTTTATTGTAAACTCATGATATACCTATGATAATCTGGGTTCTGGCTTCCACCCCCCTTAGTTTTTACCTTCTAGATTCACCGCGGGGTAAATTAATATTTTTGCAGAAGAAAGGAAAATGAAGGAAGGACAATAATTAGTTTAGTAGATAGGAATAACATGATGACAAGCAGTCTAATTAATTAACTTGTGTTAACTTTTGAACTAACGTTTAAAACGTAACTTTGAACACTTCCGTTGTAAGTTAAAAGTGCGTTGTTTACATTTCAATTAATTTACTTTGAAATAATAATAATAATAATAATAATAATAATAATAATAATAATAATAATAATAATAAAAGGCAAGTATTATTTCTTCACTCTGTACAGGATGGTGGTCGTGCCGGAGCGTAGCTTTTAAACTAATAATCCAATCAAATAATTCAGTAATTTCAATGCTTACCGGACATGAAAGCCGGATGAATGGCAATCCTAATGTTATGAGTCTTTCAAACTGCTCATTCCTGATAAATTTGAATTCCAAGCAATGGTTCATTTCCTGAGTCTGAATGAAGCACGTTTCATTAAGATAAGACAAAGAACTAAAGACCATGTCACTGGTAAAAAGTGGTCACGCTGGATATAATTTCTACTTGTGCTTTTTATTCTAATTTGAAGACACTTGTTGGAACGAAGCAGTCGGAGTCAAATAAGAAGCAGGAATTAAGAAAATAGAACAGGTGACTATTTTTCAATACCTGAGTAGTATTATTAGTGACAGTGCCGGATTTACGTATAAGCTAAATCAGCTATACTGTAGCTCAGGTCAGCACTCTCTTGGGGGCCCAAAAAATTAAAGAAGAAACTGATTGTAATGCAATTTCCAAATAACAAGAAAAATCAAATAAGATAAAATGCACATGTAACAATGGTGGTTTGTATTAATTTGTATTAGGCTTTTATAATGCAAGTAATAGGACTCTATTTCTCAGCCTCACTTGTAATGAGAACCCTGTTATCCAGCCGCTGTTATAATGGAGCCCCTGTTTTTAAAACCCTACTTGTAATGGGCCCTTCTTTCTATTTAGATATCTATTAGGTTCATAAATTAGCATATAGCATATACTTAAATCTAAAAAACGGCGACATTTTGTCGCTGAGCTTGACGTATAAAGGACCTCTAAAGCTTGACGTATAAAGGACCTCTAAAGCTTGACGTATAAAGGACCTCTAAAGCTTGACGTATAAAGGACCTCTAAATCTTGACGTATAAAGGACCTCTAAAGCTTGGCGTATAAAGGACCTCTAAAGCTTGACGTATAAAGGACCTCTAAAGCTTTACGTATAAAGGACCTCTAAAGCTTGACGTATAAAGGACGCCTAAAGCTTGGCGTATAAAGGACCTCTAAAGCTTGGAGTATAAAGGACTTCTAAAGATTGGCGTATAAAGGACCTCTAAAGCTTGACGTATAAAGGACCTCTAAAGCTTGACGTATAAAGGACCTCTAAAGCTTGGGGTATAAAGGACCTCTAAAGCTTGAGGTATAAAGGACCTCTAAAGCTTGACATATAAACTACCTCTAAAGCTTGACGTGTAAGGGGCCCCTTTTAATAGCTTAGGGCCCCATCAAACCTAAATCTGGCACAGATTAATGATGATATGAAGTGTGAACGTGAAATAAAAGCCATCATAGGAAATGGATAGGGAAAGAAGATTTTAGGAGGAAGAAAAGTCTGTTTTGTGGGACCTTGAATAAAGAGTTGAGAAAAAAATCATAAAGTACTTTATGTGGAGTATTCTGCTATATGGGTCGGAAACATGGACATTGCGCAAAACTGACAAAAAACAATTGGAAGCTTTCGAAATGTGGGTGTGAAGAAGAATGAAGAGAATTAGGTTGGTCGGGAAACGAATGAGAGAGTGTTAGGTGGCGGAGGAGAAAAGAACAATTTTAGATATTATTAAGAAGAGGAACTGTTTGGGACAATGACTAAGAAGGAATTGTATCATGACGGACGTGCTACAGAGTATGGAGGCAGGAAAGTGAGGGAGAGGGCGAAGAAGACTACAATAAATGGGCGATATCAAAACAAAAAACTCGGTATCAAGAAGTTGGCGAAAGACCGTAGAGTATGGAAGCTTTTCAGTTGCAGCAAGAACCTGCCAATAATGGCAGAATACTTATGATGATGGTGGTGACTCCAAAGGCATTATTTTAAAACATATCCCTATTCACAGGTTCACAAGAAATATGACATAAAAGTTTTGATCTTTGAAGTAGTGCTTATGCCAGTATAAAAGTGCCCAAGCACATTATAGTTCCACTTGATCCAGTATACAAGATCCTGTATCCTATGGAAATATTTTCAGGCGTACACATCTATGAGGCATCTAGAAAATGGTCTTAGTTAAATTTAGGATATAAATAAACATAAATATCCTAACTTAGAGGAGATTTTGCTCCTGATTCCACCGTCGGATATATTTGAAAATGATTCAATTAGATTCAACATCCTCAAATAAGAGTAAAAAACACACCCGTAGAATTATATCAAAGGCTGGGCACACTTTGAGGCAATTTTTCTCGTGATACCCACGAATAGGTATGTTTAGAAATAATGGGCCTTATGCAGAGTCGTTTTGAAGCGCGATTAGTACCATACTAAAAAGTCTCCTGCAGTAGTCTGTAGTTTAGTATGACGCTAATCGTACGTCGAAAGGACTCTGCATAAGGCGGAATGTCATTAAATTAAAGCACAATTAGAAATTTATCCTGGCGTGGACAGTTTTTTGTTAATTGCATGATCGTTAGTTTTTTTTTAAGTTATCGTGGAGTAGATCAACAGATACATAAATGCACATTAAGTGTTTGGTAAAATGTTTTTTACGCTTGCTTCAATTATATTACCAACACAAACAACTAAAAACTTGTCCTATAAACACTTGAAATCTTCATATCGGATTTTGTCGCGATCACAAACTTTCATTTATAATCTAACAAAAGCAGTGTACATTTTAATTCCCTTTATAAACATCCTGTTGACGTCTCGATATCAGGCTCTAAAATTAGAAATTACTTAATAATGACAACACCTTCACGCAACTTCCTCTTATTGCAAGCGAATTAACTAATCTTGTTAAGACACTGAATGCATCCCAATTATTTTAGGAAACTTTTCAATTCTTATGACCACAGTGTAGCAAACATTTAGCAAACTTGCGGGTACATTCCTTACTAATTTTTTACCAACGAAACGCAAAGTTTGCGATTTAGTTTGCGGTAATCGAAATAGCAGTTATAATTTTTTTTTTTTTTTTTTTTTTTTGCGTTGATTTGCTGTTCGGAGAATTTTCCGAAGATTGGTACGTAATGGGGCCCTTGGTCCTAGGTTTGATTTCGCGGAAGGTCGTAATTTTCAATATTGAACAATTGTTGTGAAGCAATTATAATGGTATTTGAACTAATAAGATGAGGCAAAGTTTATTTACTTAATTAGCCGGGGGTTAAAGTACAGAACAGGGATATTTAATTAGGATTACCTCCGTGGGTTCTCTCGTTGCCTCCCATTTTCGTCATTGTACCTTTATTATCTATCTCATTATCACCGTATCTCTTCGTATTAGTGCATAATTGTGCGGTGTTAAACTAAAAAAGAGACAATAGTTGAGACTCGAAAAGGTCGTGAAAGAGATGTCTTGTCTTGGAAACAAGTTTGTAGCCAGTGATTTATCCAGAATTTTGAACTTAGGGGGGTGTTAAAGAAATCTGGGGGTGCAATCTTGCATTAAGGTCGTATACTATCATAAGCTTGTAATTTTTTTCTTTTTTCTAACAAACTAAAATTTGTTGATGCAACGAAGGTTTGCATTGGATTTCTTTCTCAGCCAGAACCAATTAGCGTCGACTTTCTCATGCTTGGTGCGACGTCGAGATGAAATTGTTGGCAATCGATTGATCAAACGTTGTTGTGACGATCACAGGCGTGTAAAGGTTGATTTCCATTCATTCTTGCATTGCGTGCTTTGCTTGAAAATTTATCTGTCGAAAAACAAGAGTTCAACATCTTTTAAAAACCAAAATAGCAAGATTTTTAATTGTCTTCCCGTTCTGCCTAATGGCTCTCCAGTACTTTGTAGAAAACATTTTAAATGATCTTATCTTTAGGCAGAAGCAGAATTCCCGTTCTGCCTAATCTTTCGAAACGAAGACTTCTATCCATGGAGGGATTTCTTCAAGATAATTTTTCTTTAGTAATTGTGACAGATTCTGTAAGAAGAATAACATTTCTTTAAGTTTTATCATAAATTTTAGATGTTATTCTACTTGTTCTTCTTGGAAAAATAACTAAATACAGTTCTGTTATTAACAGTGTTATTCACATCTATTTCAGTAAAAATGAATGCGATTTAAATAATAATAATAAAAAAAACTACCTGCAGAGAAATTGAAAATTGATTGACTCAGTTGCAAGAAAGTCGTTTGACATTGTAACTGAAACGAAGATATAACAAACTTACTTCGGTCTAGTATAAAGACCGAATATTGTATTCATCTTTCCAGTAATTCACCTCCAACATGCTAAGCCTCGCAATCAGGGGCGGCTTTAGGATTTTAATTTTGGGTAGGCCCGCTCCCTCGGGTATGGGTACATATGCACATTTGATTGATTAATGACAATAGGAAATTACTTTTATAGCAGTGGTTGATGCTGTTTATTAAATAATTATCTACCATTAATATAATAAGTGGAAAATACATTTACTCTTTATTGTATTTTTTAGTGTTTATATATTCTTCAAAATTTTTGGATAGGCCCGTGGCTACCCGCTAAAACCGCCACTGCTCGCAGTACATAAAAGATGCCACAATTCCCATCCTCAAGAAATGTTTGGCCATATATTAAGCAAACAATGCAAACGGATGCGTAAGACGGTCCTTATCCCCGATCATCTGACCTTTTGATTTGATTGAAACTACAAAAAATATAGGATCTCAGTATTTCAATATTGATATTGATATTTTGTAATGCTGCTATTTACATTGACATTATAAATATGAAAATAGAAGTATTTATGATACTATTGC
The DNA here is from genome assembly GCF_964235325.1 of Thermobia domestica. Lineage (NCBI taxonomy): Eukaryota > Metazoa > Arthropoda > Insecta > Zygentoma > Lepismatidae > Thermobia > Thermobia domestica. The sequence goes on along the minus strand of NC_137468.1, from coordinate 190,761,659 downwards.
ATATAGTATAGAATTATGTATATAAGACAAATCAGCTGATAAGGTGATGCCGAAAAAGGAGTTGTGATGTAGAACACTAACATTCTTTCTTAAGAGTCGCCTTACGCATCCTCTTGCGTTGTTTACTTAATATATGGCCAAACATGTCTTGAGGATGTGAACTGCGGCACTTTTTACGTACTGCGATTCTTAGCATGTTAGAGATGAACCACTGAAAAAATGAATAAAATCTTGATATGAAATAATTTGATATGATACCGAATTAAGTTTATTTTATGTTCGTTTCAGTTGCAATGTCAAACGGCTTTCTTGCAACTGACTCAATCAATTTTCCATTTGTGCGCAAGTATTTTTAAAAAAATCACATTCATCTTTACCAAAGTAGATGTGAGTAACACTGCTGATAAAGAACTGTATCCTCGTCATTTTTCCGAAAAGAACAAGAATAATAACATCTAAAATTTCTGATGAAACTTCAAGAAATAGTTATTCTTCTTACAGCCTCTGTTAGAATTACTAAACAGATTATTGCGAATGTAGGAGAAAATTCTAAAGGACAAAGCCCGAGGAAAATTCAGACAAAACGTGCTAAATTCAAGCGACAGAATCATAGGCGGAGATCAATAAAATAATGAATATATATATTTTTTTATTTCAACCACAATGCATCTAAAATGTTATCTGAAATTCTTCACTTTACGGAAATAACATTTTTTAAAAAAATGCTGAAAACCCAATAAAAGACGTAAGACTGTTATAGTAAGTATATATTTCACATTTCGATCTTCGCTTAAAAAAAAAAAAAAAAAAAATCTTGATCACTATTTCAGAATTAACCCTTTTAGGATTTCCACTTTTCGAGGTAAATCTTAGACGTTCACTTAAACAGCTACTGATTCCTTACTATTTTGCGTAGGATCATGGTTCATACCCATTTTTTTTTTTTTTTTTTTCAGGATAGAGCATACTATCCACCGGTATTACTCGCTTGTCCGTATTATACACCAAAACATGAAAATCGGTTGAAAAAGAATATGTTTCGAATTTTTTGCGGTTCTCTGGCCCAGGCCTGGGTTCACGTAGGGATCTGACTTTTTTTTTTTTTTTTTTTAAAAAAAAGAGTACATTGTAATATACACAATACTCGTGCAAAATTTCAATCTTGTATCTTGGAAACTAAGATCGGGAGAAATTTTCGAAAGTCTGAAGGTGACCCATGTTTTTCATTTCTCTATATATACATATATGGTATATAAAAATAATTCAAAAATGTACTGCGTCATTACTATTTAACCTAGAGTCATAGTTCAAACGTCCTTTCCTTCAGTGCAATAAGCCCTTTTCTACGGCACCACTCATAGCTCCGTATCGTAAATCTGAACCGGAAACATCGGGAAAAACCGGAATTTTTTTCTGAAAAACAAATCACCTGCTCGGAACACCTGCGTCCCTCGGGCCCCACTCGGTTTCGCGTAGGGATCTTTAAAAAAAATTGACAAATACCAAAAGGTACATACAATCCGTATGCAAAGTTTCAATCTGATATCTTGAAAACTAAAGGCGTGAAAAACTTTTGAAATTTGCCTTAAGGTAAAATGAAGTCACGCTCCTCCGCCCTTGTTTGGCGCCGCAAAGTTGACCATCCGGTTCCGAAACGCATCTGAGGTGTTCTTTCGTTCATCCTTGACTCGACCAATAAATAAAGACCTAGCTTAAATACATGTTATAAAACCTAAATAAGCGATCAAAGACGATACTACGCCATGGTAAGTGCTTGGGGTTCCGGGCTCGATCCCAGCCCCGCCAAGTGAACTTGGTGGTGGACAAACATCGTGTGCGTGGGTTTCCTCGTGGTTCTCCCATTTTCTTCCACTTTCTTCATTCCACCATTTCATTCATTCATTTCTCATCATCACAGTCTCCTTTAACCTAGCCGGCATAAGCCTGGGACGTAAAACTCAAAAGATTTCATTTTACGCCATGGTAACAAAAGTTACCAAAAATCCTAAAAGGGTTAAAATAAATATGTATACATTATACAAAATAAAAGACTGCTATATGCTACCACACAAGAACGATTTTTTAAAATTAAATAGCATCACAGTTACTTTTCGTAATTAAAATGAATAGTATTACTGAAATATGCTAAAATAGGAATACCCAGAACTTTCCATATGGGTATGTGTGAAAGTAATTAAAGCTAATCTGTTTATTTATTGTAACATTTTTATGTTTTATTCAGTTTTCAGCATTTTAAAAGAAAGAAAAAGTTATTTCAGAGGAAAAAATACAGATAACATTTTAGGACAATAGAAATGAAAAAATAATCATATAACGCGTGTACTGATACATCCAACATATACTCCTGTGATTTTGTGCTTGTCAGAATTTTCCTTGCATTTTGACAGCTTGGATTTAGTTCCCACCCTCGTTACTACAGCCATTTTATACATGAGTTTCGATCTGCATACAAACACGCTAGGAGTCAAGCTTTTCGGTGCTGCATATCCCTAAAAATTTCCTCCTTACATAGAATTCCCTATCTCGAAAGATTAGACAGATCGGGAATTCCCGTTCTGCCTACAGATAAGATTATTTAAAATATTTTCTACAAAGTCCTAGAGGGACTTTAGCAGAACGAGAATGAATCTTTTTAATATTGCACCCCCTACTTGGGGGGTGTAAGGAATTTATTTCCGGGGGGTGTCCGAAAATTTTAGGAGGGTGCTGGGGGGATGTTAGGGGCTGTAGGTAAATCACTGTTTGTAGCCAGAGGGAGCAAGGTCGAGTTAAGCCCAACCAAACAAAGTCAGCGTCGGACGTGTTGATTTGGATATGTAGATTGTAGAATTACTTATTTTCCAAATGTAGACGTGTCTTTTGTTGAAAATGCACCTATGTAATGTTTAAGATAGGGTTACCATTCGTCACGGAATCGAGATGTGCGTGCCGGAAATACTTCTCAGAACGCTTAAATGTCCCGGATTTCAGAGAAGAAAGCATTGTTTGCTTTTTTCACAGGATTAGGTATATAAATATTCTCCTCAACTTCTGAGTATGGTAATTCAAAAGCTGAAAAAAAAAAAAAAAAATTGAATACATAAAACAACATTTCCCAACCTTTTTCAACTTGCGGCACACTACGGGTGTAACTTGAATTCTCGCGGCACACTCTTAGATATTATTATTATTTGCAATTATAAAATACCATGGTAATTTTTTTCTGTGATTACTGATCATCTTCCCACAGAAATGAAAGCTCGATCACTGGTTTTCCCCTATGCTAACTCATTATGCTTATTTTTTATTCTAATTTTATAATAGAAAAAAATTGCAATGAAATATAGGACTCAGATTTTTAAAAATACGCTTTCTTTTTCGAAAACTGTATCCAACTTTTCACTAAGAACGAAGATCACTAAATAACGAACGAACAAACAAGTGTCTTGTACTTTTAACTTTGCTGTTTTAACCATTATTATTGCAATTATTATATATTATTTCATATTGTTGCAATTACACATCTTGTAATGCGTCGAAGTCAAAACACACCTGTTGAACAAAGTGTTGTTCTATCATTCACGTGCGAATGAGTGTTCTACGAACATTCACTTGACGCGTACCGTTACAAGTGCTTCCATTTCTCGGTATTAGTATGACTCTCAATTGAAGCGTAACATAGCAGCTAACCGTGGAAATGTGTACGAGCCGAAATACTGTCTGCTACACAGTAATAAATGTAGAATAATATATTACAATTGCAGTAATTTTGTCCATGGTAGAAATTCATAGTAATGTGAAATACAAAAATATACATTTTTTTTACTATGTCTTGCAATTTGGTTGATATAGAATTGATAATTTTGTTTCGATTTTCTCGCGGCACACCAATGTGCCGCGGCATACCGGTTGGGAAACGCTGACATAAAACATAGATTTAATTAAGTTCAAGATTTAACTATTTTGACATTGAACAAAGCACTCGTTTCTTTGGGCCAGGGATAAAAGGTTTTACTGTTCAATCTTTAATACTCTCTTTCAATCTAGGTGAGGCCGCGGTGGCTCAGTGGTAGAGCGTTCACTCAGAGCTCAGTGCTAGGGGTCTCGGGTTCAAACCCTGCTCCCGCCAAGTGAACTTTGTGGTGGACAAACACCGTGTGCGTGGGTTTTCTCAGGGTTCTCCCGTTTCCTCCCACTTTCTTCATTCCACCATTTCATTCATTTCTCATAATCACCGTCTCCTTTAGCATAACCGTGGGACGTAAAACTCAAAATTTAATTTCATTTTTCTCTTTCAATCTACATCTTGCTTCTTAATTATTTTAATCTATAATCTTTGAACGATATTTATGGTAATTTTCCGCTGACCCTTCAAGAAGAAAAAAGTTTGTTTTAATTAATAAAACTGAACAGATAACTATGGGAAAATTTTGGAGTATTAGTAATTTAGTAGATTCTCGAATTTTCATTTTTGAAATACGGCAACCCTACTTTAAGAGAGACATAAGCAACTTTTCTAAATTAAAAAAAGTTAAAAAAGTGTGTTTTTTGGAAATGTTTCTGTTTCTACTCTTTCCAATGTAGATGTGTTAGAAAAGAATATGTAACGTGTGAAAAGCATTTGAGAACAAAGTCACTTCCGCAGGCAATAAGGAACAGACACGGAAGAGAAACCATATATATTACCTTGTAACATGCTGTAGCTTGTATGTTATTAGTTTCTAATGATCACACCCACAATGGACGACATCTTCAATGAAACCACCGTGAGACGTAATGATAGTCTCTACACGCTGTCGAAACCGCATGCCTGCTGTGATGAGTTTAGGGTTGGGAATATTTTCCATTTCATGAACAGCATCTGCCTGAGAGCCGCAATGATGTTGTGCGGACTTCTCAACCACGCCTCGTATGTAATAGCCCATTGGGTTAATATCTGGAGAGTTGGAGGTCACATGATGGGAGTAAGATAATCATTCAAATTATGAGGTAGACATTGTTCGGTGGTATAGGCTGTATGGAAAACAACAGAGTCCTGAAGAACATGCTACAACCGTAATTCAGGGCATGACAACCTGTTAAACACCTCGGTGTAAGCAACGGTATTAACTGAAAAATGTGGAGGTATAAGGTTGCATTCACTGTGCACGACCTCCAGAACCATCACTGTGCCTGCAAATTTGGTGTGCGTGATGGACATAACCTTCTGGTAGGTTTTACACAGCCACCGACCACTTTTGCAGTTCAACTTTTGGCCCTGGACAAAATTTTTTCTTTTCTTTTTCATCAGATAAAATACAGAACATTCTGAGCTCCTGTGGATGTTTCAGCTTGTTAAGAAGCACATGGCTCTGGTCGGCGGGTTCGCTTTGGTTCTCTTGGACAAAACCCGTCCTCTTCGCATCACATACGACTTAGAACGAAAGAGACACACGTCGGATGGTAGCCTCGTCAACCTGTAGCCCTCTTGCGTGTGAACGCATGGACTTTCCAGGATTCTCATTTATGGCAACTTGGACAGAGCGGATGCATTTGGGCTTGCTGATAACGTCAGAGAGCGAAATGTCGTTCCCTGTGGGGAAACAGCAGCCACATCACCCTTGACAGAATCCAGTTCTCTCCCAGTTCTGAAGATATTCAGGAATGCAGGGACCGGGCGATATTCAGGAATGCAGGGATCCTTGAATTTGGGTAGCCTTCAGCTAAGGTGACGTACTTCTTCATTTTTTTCAGTTAGCCTAAGTTCTCTTCTTTTTAAGTTTTACGTCCCACGGTTATGCCGGTTAGGCTAAAGGAGACGGTGATAATGAGAGATGAGTGAAATGGTGGAATGAAGAAAGTGGGAGGAAACGGGAGAACCCCGAGAAAACCCACGAGCACGGTGTTTGTCCACCACAAAGTTCACTTGGCGGGGGCTGGGATCGAACCCGGGACCCCTAGCCTAAGTTCTTCCACGTTTACATACAAAAAAAAATTGTAATGATGACGTACAGGATACTGTGTCACCTTTGATGTGTGTTCTCAAATACTTGCCATACCCGCTATGTTAGATCAATTGCAGGAATTATACAGTTCCTTGTAGTTAATGAATTCACTCCGCTTGGAACGTATTCGCTCCAGTGATGGAATGGACTCACTTGTTATCCGGGTCTGGATGTCTCTTCTCAGACCCAGTCTGACTCGGTGTGCCGGCGACCTGGAAGCAACCAAAATATAAGTTTTGCATGCAACATTACTGCATGATTTCATAATGGATTAATGATGCCATTACTCGAGCTAGAATATTATTTTGTTTGATTCTCAGTTTGACATTTCTTAATCACGATACCTTCATGGGAAAAATATGCTACTTATCTTTGCTGTAATTCTTACATGTTTATACTTTATTAAACCATGTAGTTATCTTTCAGTGCAATGTTTTGAACATTTAAATTACATTCTATGAAAATGTTGAACATTGTTTACAAAATCTTTCGTAGTACATATTTTGTAAATTAGGCCTACCATTGCAAACGAAAGACTAACAGGAAACTAGTCCTCCCCGCTGCTCTAGCCTAGTCTAGTGTTAGGGATGCGTTCGAGTCGAGTCGAGTCGAGATTTAAGCCTGTCTCTACTCGACTCGAAAATATGTTGCTGTCTCGACTCGTGTCTCGACTCGACAGTCTCTGTCTCGACTCGACTCGAATTCGAGTCGAGACGTCTCGAAATTCGAGTCGAGACAAAATATACGAGTTAAAATATACATACACATCAGCCAGACCGTTATGACTACCTACCTAATTGTTAGTATATCCACCTTTTGGCATGAATAACAACGGCAGCGGGTCTTGGCATGGTCGCAATGTTCCTCGGTGGGTCGCTGGAGAGAGTTAGCACCACATATGCACACACAGGTCATCTAATTCCCGTAAATTCCGGGGAGGGGGTGATGCACCCTCACGTCACGTTCAATCACATCCCAGATGTGATCGATTGGGTTCAGATCCGAAGAGTTTGGGGGCCAGCACATCACTTGGAACTCGCTCCTGTGTTCCTCGAACCACTCCATCACACTCCTGGCCTTGCGACATGGTGCATTATCTTTTCGAAAAATGCCACTACCGATGGGAAACATGGCCGTCATGAAGGGGTGTACGTAGTCTGCAAGCAGCGTGCGATACCTCGGCCGTCATGGTGCCTTGCTCAAGCTCCACTAGACACATGGATGCTCACCTGAATGTTCCCCAGATAATAATTAAGCCGCAGCCAGTTTGTCTCCGTCCCGCAGTACAGATGTCAAGGAGCTGTTCCCTATGAACACTACGGATTCGCACCCTCACATCGTCATGATGAAGAAGATATCGGGATTCATCAGACAATGCAACGCTCTGCCATTGTGCCAAGGTCTAGTGGCGATGGTCACGTGTTCATTTTAGTTATAGTTGCCGATATCGTAGTGTTAACATTCGCCATCGTTAGGAATGTGTGTTCAGACTAGTATTGTGAAGGTCTGTGAAAAAAACGGAAATTTTGGGTTAAAAAAACAGTGTTTTTACTGTTTTTCCGAGCTGGGGAAAAAACGGAAAATTTGGGTATTATCAGAATCATCATTTAATCACAGAATCATTTTAGTTAATATGTTAAATCAAACATATATTTCATAGAGATATTTTGATTGTTCTATGTAAAATTCCGGAAATTTTGAAACCATTAGAAAAAATCGTTTGTTCGGAAATATTGGCAAAAACAGGAAAATGTAGTTTAAAAACTATTTGTTAGCCTGAAGCTAGTAATCTTATTTGCTGTAACATGTCTGCAACATATACAGTGGGAAGTCGAAAATCCGAACTAATTGGGACCACAGGTATTCGGATTTTCAAATTGTTCGGATTTTCGAAAATGACCAAGAAAATGCCATTTAGGCTTACATACTGTACGGTATGTTCTTCTATCGATACAGTGGTTATTCAGTACATACAGTAATTACAATCCTACCGTACGTAAGGCTACTTACATTTAATGTTTCTGAAGAACTTGCTTGTACTCTAAATAACACTGTTCTTGTAAATCACACTTAAAACTTATAGGCCTAAGAAAAAATAAAAATAAAAATACATGACAAACAATTACATATAAATGAACTTTTGTAAAAACACTGACTTCACATAACGTCGATGGACACGCTATTGTTTGTTTATTGCTAGCGTTAAGCCAAATTGTAAAAAGCTTCTAGGGACCGCATTCAGATTTTTGACGTTAGGATTATCGACGTCCTATTGTATATACAATGTATTTCGCTAACGGAAAAATACTTAAAGCAACAGGTTTTAATTCTACTTTACACACATATACCGCACAAGTGAGTAAATTTGAGCAGCGAGAAATATATTAAATGAAACTTCCGTTAGTTATTATCACAGACTAGCAGAATATCCATTCTTCGCACGGGGAGAATACGTTTCATTTTGGACACAAACTGCACCAAAACTGTCACTAATGAACTTGTGGAGCCCCAAAACTATGAATTTGACATTAATATCGATAATTTTCAATTATCTTTACATGTCATCATCCTCCTTAGAGTACTAATGGGGCTGAATTTGTGGATTTAAACGGCATCTTCTGCTCATCTCAACGAGTATGGATGTGAGGCCATTTTCGATCATGTATATATATATATATATATATATATATATATATATATATATATATATATATATATATACAGAGGCGGATCCAAAGGGGCTACAGCCCCCCTCCCCCTTCACACTCAAGTATACACTGCATAAAATGGGCTTCAATCCTGCTTTACACTGGATAAAACTGCAAACTATGGTTTAGCCCCTCCCTTGATCATATCCTGAATCCGCCACTATATATATATACTGTATATAATGCTCAAAAAAATTAGGGGTTCAGCTGAAGTATCACACAAGACCTTAAGATAGTGTATGAATAAGCTTGTGTTTGACTCATATATATCATACAAGAAGGAATGCTTTAAGATACACTAGAAAAATGAGGCACATACTGGAGTTGGGGCACGGAAAACCTTGTTCACATGGCTCATGACACAAGACGATTATGTGTGCACCTCTCGAACTACCCATAAACAGGCAAAGCAACAACACTGATTGTTCCTTAATATGTCATATGATCACTTCGAATAGCCAACAGAGCCTCGCACCTGCGTGGCATGGATTCAATCAGATTATCGATGAGTTCTTGGGGGATGTTGTGCCACTCATCCAGAAGAGCGACTTCCAGCTCTGGAATGGTTGTTGGATTTACTGGCCTAGCGGCAATTCGTCTGCCAAGCATATCCCAGACATGCTCAACTGGAACGAGATCCGGAGAGCATGCTAGCCACTTCATCCGAGCGATACCCTCAGCATCTCATCCCCTAACCGAGCTCTGTGAGGACGAGTATTGTCATCCATAAAAAGGAACGAATCACCAATGGCACCAGCATAAGGAAGAACAAGAGTTTTCATGATCTCATCCCTATATCTGAGAGCCGTCAAAGAGCCATTTCGGATGATGTGGAGCTCAGCACGCTCACCAATGCTGATTCCTGCCTACACCATCAGTCCACCACTATGATACTGGGATCTTTCTCGCACAAACATGGGATTGTGTCGTGTTCCACACTCTCTCCAGATGAAAACACGTCGATTATTAGGCTCTACACTGAATCGAGACTCGTCAGAGAACAAAACATTGCCCCATTAATTGCGTCCCCACCCACGATGTTCCTCCGCCTACGCTCTTCGATCAACACGGTGTCATGCAGTTAATGGGACACACACCATAGGCCTACGTGCGTAGATACCACCTTCTCGAAGGCGATTGCGGACCGTTTGAGTAGATATTATGCGTCCTGTTGTTGTTCGGAAGGCTCGCGGTAGCAGAGTTGTATTCTGGTTTCGACGGGCTGTTAACAACAGATAACGATCGTCTCTGGCTTTAGTTGCTAGTGGACGGCCCTGTCCTTGTCTTCTTCGAACACTTCCAGTTGTTTGAAATCGATTCCACAATCGGGAAATCACACTTTGTGCCACTCCTATGGCATGTGCCACCTCCCGCCATGACTGACCAGCTTGCAACCTCATTGGGGGCCGCGGTGGCTCAGTGGTAGAGCGTTCATCTCTAGTGCTTGGGGTCCCTGGTTCGATCCCAGCCCCTGCCAAGTGAACTTTGTGGTGTACAAACACCGCGTGCGTGGGTTTTCTCGGGGTTGTCCCGTTTCCTCCCGCTTTCTTCATTCCACCCTTTCACTCATCTCTCATCATCACCGTCTCCTTTAGCCTAACCGGCAAAACCGTGGGACGTAGAAACTTAAAGATTTTTCCCGGTCCGCATACAATTATAGCTGAATTTGCATATCATCGCTAATGGAATTGTCACCATTGATTTCAGCGACTGCGAAAACTATGGATTTGACACTAATATCGGTCATTTTGGATTACTTTTACTTGTCCCGGTATCCGATCCCCCCGGTGACCCCCGGCCCGAATAGGGTGAATTTGTAAGTTAATGTGATCAGAGTTTCACCATTGATTTCAGCGACCGCGAAAACTATGAATTCGACAGTAATATCGGCCATTTTCTACCACTTTTACATGTCCCTGTAAGCGCCCCCTGAGACCTCCTGGTCCGAATTAAAAAAAAAAAAGATTCGTCTTGATCTGGGGCCTGGACCAGGGTACCCCTGACTAAAATTTGATAACTCTCGGTCCACTCGTCTGGTCCCCAGGCCGCATACAAACAGACAAACACAAACTATTTATTTTATATATATTAGACTAGATAGATTCTTGCAAATTATGCCAGATTTTCATATTATCTTTCCGAACTAATTTTAAAGACCCGCTCCTACTTATCTTTATATATATACGCAGTATCTCTATATTGATATCTATCTATATCTATACATGTATATAACAAACGTAGGAATTACACCATCAATAACGCTCCTGGAGGACCCCTTTCTCAAAAAAAAAAAAAAAAAATGGTGGGGAAACACTTGTAGAAACTTCATTTTTCGTGCCAGACGATTACCGAGACCTGGTGAACAAAAAAAAAAAAAAAAAAAAAAAAAAAAGCGATCGAATTAAAAAAATAGTTCTCCATAATAGTATTCACTGAGAATATTGTTATAAAATTTAAATTTTATGGGTAAATAAGTAGACTTTGAATACATCCACATCGTATCCACTAAGTTGCGAAATTGTGTACCTCCAGACATGGGCGGCCGAAGAAAATTTTCTAGGGGGGCATCTTCAATGTTTGCTATATTAGTCTGGCATTTAATGTGCATGATTTGTTATATTACGTGTACATTTTCGTGAGCCAGGGAGGTTCATTCTTATCAAACACGGAGATTATGAAGGAGCAGATCTACTACACAAAATATAATAAAAACATCTCTTTCGGATTTCTATCATCTCGCAGTCCAACCCCGAGACGGAAACATAAGAGATAGGCTTTTTGTTTTTAAACAAGATAACGTGCCTAGCGAATGCTTTACATTGTGAAGATTATATTAGTGAAAATTAAACGAATATAATTTTACAACTTAATATACATATCACTAAATGTTGAGCTCCCCGTTGCTATGTGGTTAGCGTGCGCGCCTTTCTCGAACGAGGTTTGATTCATGGTAAGAGCTCATGTGTTTGAAATCCGACTTTAAACTGTATGTTCACGTCTTGTAGAGCTTTGCTCCTGAAAACGACGCTAAACTATAATCTAATTTAATATTACTAAATATTAAAAAATAATGACTTACCAAGGTGACGTCAATTTGGCAGTCATCAAATCCATTTTATACTTTCACTTAATCCAGTGGATATTAATATAACAATTACAAGACACACGTCATCATCTTCTCATGTATCTGCATTATTTGATTCATCCATAGATTTGTTATTTGTACGCATCATTCATTTTTGCATTTTCGGGAGGGTTCAGGGTTCTTTCTTCATTTAAAGAGTCGGTTCTCTGTATTGGAAAGAGAATCAGGGGAAGAAATATATATAAAACATGCCGCTTCCGACGCAGCACTGAAGCATTTCTTTTAGCGGTCATACCCCCCTCCCCTCTGAAGTTGTAAAGTGAGAAGGGACAGAAACATCCCAGACACTCAGGGTTCAGTTGACAATAATAAAACTATGGGTAAGTAAACATCTAGTTGTACAGAGTCACGTTTTGCTTATTTTTGAACATTTCTGTGAATTCAACAATACAACAGCGGAAATACTAACTGGTTTTATTACTCCAACCATCGCTTCAACTAAGGGTAATTCCCAACGCTCAGTGAGCCATCTAAATTTTCGTTCTTTTTCTGTTCTCCAAAGGAAAGAATGAGATTTTGCCAAGATGCTAAAGTCAAGATGCTAGATGCTAGATGGGAGTGAATTATGCTAGATCTAGCACCAAGATGCTAGATATGGCTTCACTGGCGGGCTTCGATATCTACAGAACTTTCTGCCAAAGCATACAAAAAAAACACAAAGCACAATAGTTTCGATAACATCTGTGTGGTCCTTCGGTAGCCTACACATCCGGTAAGAAGCTCAATCCAAAGAGTAGCTTGCACTGCACCCGTAGCCGGCTTGTATAGATAATTGAGTTCAAATTTTCAAGTATCCATTTACTGAATGCCCATATCGTGTATGCATGCATTTGCATGCATTATTTAATAAGTAAATAAAGTACACACACAATTAAGTATGTCAGTGATAAACGGTGTTTATTAAAAAAAAAAAAAAAACTCTCCAAACAATGAAGATTAATCTTAGACTGGAGAAATGGTTATCCTTCGTTTTCATTATCATTTGGCCATGAAACAAACGCCTGACAGATATACAACCCCTATATACAACTATGTGATGTTGAAATAACTCGTAGGGTATGATGCTTTACTTTTTCAAAAATTTCAGTACTTCTAGTGAAATGATATCTTTAGTTTTACGTCCCACTTTTATGCCGGTTAAGCTAAAGGAGACGGTGATGATGAGAAATGAATGAAATGGTGGAATGAAGAAAGTGGAAGGAAACGGGAGAACCCCGAGAAAACCCACGAGCATGGTGTTTGTCCACAACAAAGTCCACACGGCGCGATCTGGGATCAAACCAGGGACCCCATGCACCGGAGGTGAACGTCCTACCACTGAGCCACCGCGCCCCCACAGTACTTCTTGTGTACCCCTATAAATGCAATAAAGAACTAATGGCCATGTTTTTTTTCTTTTTTTCTTTTTACAAAAATATTCAATTAGAACTGGACAATTTACATAAAATTTGGAATCGACAAATGAAAACGGCACGTTTCTAGCACTTGTGGGTTCGAGGTCTCATTGTTGAAAGGATTGGAGACAAACATATAAACTTTTCTGTGAGGAGAAACATATACGCGTAAATCTAGTATTTTAATATATAGATAATAATTGGAATAGTTTTATTTTCGAGTGCTATTTTTTAATATTCGCAATATTGAAATTTTTGAACTTAAATTTTTCCCGTGTTTGAAAAAAAAAGATATCATTACTAGTAAAATTAACCTAATACAAACATATTTACTTTTTTCAATTTTTTCAGAAAATCGAAAAAAAAACGTTTTTTTTTTTTAAAAAAAGGTTCAAAATTTCCGGAAATTTGACAAAACTAGTTCAGATACACTTGTACTTTGCCCAGCATTAAACTCTGATCATAGTTCCGATGCAGTTCGCCGCCTGTTCTGTTTTACCAATCTGCCCAGACTAGAACGTTCGACATCTGTAATGAGGTGGGGGCACCCAACCCCTCGACATTTGGACGTCTTTTCCCCTTGGTTTCGCCACTTGCTGAAGACAATCACCACAGCACTCCTCGAACACCTGACAAGTCCTGCAGTTTCCGAAATACTCGTGCCGAGTGTTTCTGAGAGAGCACTTTCTTCAAAATAATATTAAAAATTATAGAAAAATTTTCGAGACATTCGAGTCGAGTCGAGATTTTTAGCAGCTGTCTCGACTCGACTCGAGTCTCGACTCGAAAATTCGAGTCGAGAAATACGTTTGTCTCGACTCGTCTCGAATTTTACAAAGTGTGTCTCGACTCGAATCTCGACTCGAATTCGAGTCGAGTCGAGTCGAGATTCGAGACATGTCTCGACTCGAGCGCATCCCTATCTAGTGTACTCTATTCTATTCTGTTTCAGTCTATATTATTTAAAATAAACATTTCTTGTTGGAAACAGACTCCATGATGATGGTAGTTAAATTTACTAAGCTGATCTTCTATTTGAATACTGCACTCATAAATCATGTTTAAGTCGTATTAGTTTAAGGTTACATGGACAGTGCTAAAGTATATGGTCAAACAAATCCCAGCATGAATTGCTTGATTATTGTCAAATACAAGAAGTCAATTCTCGAACAGTAGCGAACACCTATTCCATTTCGTTAGTTATCACAGTTTTGATATGAAAACTAGAGGTATAGTGTTCACCTCTGGTGTATGGGGTCCCTGGTTTGATCCCAGCCCCCGCCAAGTGAACTTTGTGGTGGACGAGCACCGTGTGAGTGGGTTTCCTCGGGGTTCTCCCGTTTCCTCCCACTTTCTTCATTCCTCCATTTCACTCATTCCTTATTATCATAATCTCCATTAGCCTATCCGGTATAGCGTGGGACGTAAAACTCAAAAGATTTTAAAGGTTCAGTGTTCATATTTGGTCTAGGAATTAATTCGTGCGGTTGGTACGCACACATTGAAGCTGTAGTACATACAAAAAATACATAAATACCTTAAGAAAAATATTGTCCATCGCTAACCACCACTTTCGCCCATCTGTCAGGCAATGTACGGATTCCGTGGCGAAAGAAGTCCTCATCCTTGGAAGCGATCCAGTCAGAGACCCATGTTTCGATATCTTCTGAAGAAGTAAACCGCTGTCCAATCAAATCGTTGTTCATGCAATCGAACAAGTAGTAGTCCGAAGGAGCAACGTCTGGTGAATACGGCGGGTGGGGTAAAACTTCTCATCCGACATTTTCTAAATAGGTTTTGACCGGTTTTGCGACATGTGGGCGAGCGTTATCATGTTGAACAATAAGTTTATCATGTCTGTTCTCCCATTCTGGTCGTGTTCTGGCCAGAGCTCGCTTCAAACGCATTAATTGTCGTCGATAACGTTCTCCATTCATAGTTTCACCCGGTTGCAGCAGCTCATAGTACACCACACCTTTCATATCCCACCATATGCACAGCATAACTTTTGCACAGTGAATATCTCGTTTTGGTTGTGATGGACCTGGTTCACCTGGTTTCACCCAGGCCTTTTTTCGTTTAGGGTTCTCGTAATGGATCCACTTCTCATCACCCGTAATAATTCGATGCAGAAACCCCTTTCTGCTCTGTCGTTGAAGCAGCAATTCGCAAATGGTTTTTCGTCTTTCAACGTCTCTGTCTTTCAATTCATGTGGAACCCAATGTGACATCTTTTGAATCATTCCCATGGCTTTCAAGCGTTTGGAGACTGTTGTTTGATCAACGCCTAATGCTGCTGCAAGTTGTTCCTGCGTTTGACACGAATCCTGCTCGAGAAATGCTGTCAATTCTTCGTCTTGAAATTTTTTTGGCTGTCCAGCTCGCTCTTGATCTGCCAAGCCGAAATCACCACTTCTAAACCGTGCAAACCACTTCTGACACGTTCGCTCAGCTAGAGCATGGTCACCATACACTTCCACCAAAATACGATGACTTTCAGTCGCACTTTTCTGCATGTTAAAGTAATGCAGCAAGACACCCCGCAAAAACACTTTATCAGGCACAAATTGCGCCATGTTCACTTAACTACAAACTGGTGTTGTTGACGCTTTAATCCACTGCCCTATACTACGAACGATACGCGATGACAGGGGTTTGCAACACATGTGTGGATACACGGAACTGTGGGACGCTCCGTTCGTTGCGCCATCTCTTGTCCACCCGCACGAATTAATTCCTAGACCAAATAGTTTGAGGGAAAATGTCCCTAATCTAAGGAAATTTCGTAGGCAAATTAAATTTATGAAAAAGGGAAAAGGGATTTTTTCGATAAAATGTGAAAATTCAGGAAGCTTCTAGCGTTGATTGATTGGCCAATATAAATAAATGCTTAAATTTTTCTGTTTTTCAGAAGTAAACCAATGCAATAGCAATAGTTCGTGTGTGTGTTCAAACTAGCATAATTCGCATCCATTATTGCCTATGTATATTTGTGTGCATTGTTTCATTTTCTTTTAAAAAATATAGAAACAAAGCAAACAGCCATTCCATTTGTAACGGAGGTTACACTTTTACTACTGCAAAGTGATATATTATGCAAATAAAACTTGTGCTCTCCGTGTTGTTATAGACCAAACCAGGGGCGTATTTACGGAAGGGGCTTCCGTAATCCGGGCTTAAGCCCCTCCCGAAATCTTACTTACTATAGTAAAGTATATAAAAAATCTTGCAGAATTTTCACATTTTCAGGCAAAGCCCCCCCCCCCGGAAACAAAATCGTAAAAACGCCACTGGACCAAACAATGCATACCCATGCCACCATTTATACGATAAAAGTACATGTGGAAATATCACATCGTTGTGGAGGAAAACCATTATTTGTTACGTAACGGAAGTTACATTTTTTTGGGAACAGATTTAACTCTTCGTACTTCTGCACTCAGAACTCTGGTTCCTTGTAGCACCGAAACTATTGCTGTTCGATTTTTCTGTTTATTAAAAGATAAAACTAGGAAGTGAAAGAAAAGTTGTGAGGAGAAAAAATAAAATTTGCTTTATTTTTGATATGTTTGTTGTGTAACGGAGGTTACATATGGTTTGTAAAGGAGGTTACAAGTAATTTGAAATCAGTTACTGAACTACTCCTAAGGTAATATTTAAATATATAGTAATATAACTCGGTTTATGTTCCTACAATAATTATTTACATCATACATAGAACTGTAGGTAGTTTATAAACATGTATATCTTAATGAATGTTCGTCTTATACTAGTACCAAACAAGACAGAGACTTGAAAGCCGAGATATGATATCTCTGTAATACCAAACCGTGTGTATATAGAAGAGTGTATTACATAGCACAAATTATACAATAGTTTGTTTATAACTGATACCAAGGTCAGGATTTCCACTCAAGAGCAATACAAAGTATTGTGCAGTGAAATTGGAAAGTATTAAAAACTATAGAACATAAGATACAAAATAACCTCATGTTACGGAAAGAGAAATGAAACTGTTACTTGCGTAAAATAATTAACAGAAATAAATATACTTCATCAAGTTTTAAAGGTTGTCTCTTAAAGATGAAGGTACTTTGTCTGATTTTAATCAAATATTCACTTTTCATGTTCATCAACTGGACGCGAAAATTTGTACAGTATCCTGTTGCGTATTATCTTCAGATATGCAGCAGGTAAATTTTGTCTATTTGCTTGTAGCTAACTTATTTTTCATTATGTCCATCAAACTGAAACAATGTACCGTCACCTCCACACAATTTTAGTAATGCCACCCGAACTTTATCATCTTCACATCCAGTCTGACAGATGCCTGCATACTTACAGGCAACATTACTTGTAGCGTCACACTTGAAATCAATCAGAATATAATATTATGTGCTGAGAGGTCGAATTCCGATATGGTTTTTTCAACTGATGGTCCAGGAACGCGAGAATAGCTCATTTGTATGCTAGACAATGTGCCATCATCACAACCACTATCATCATCGTCATCAGTGTAAACATCACTATACTTAAAACACCTTTGAGATAATCTTTGTATGGTTGGTTGCTGAGTCGACCTCGAAGAAACGTATTTTGTTTAAGTTGGACTTTGCGGTAAGATCAACTAGAATATTATTGTCATCCATTTTCTCACAGTGATAGAAATTCCGTATTCCAATGATATCAGTTCCTAACATCCAACGTTTGTTCAGGAGGAGGCGAAGCATTTCTTCATCAGCTTGAGATATAAAAAGCACATTAATACTTTTAGACAAATTGGCAGCATATTCATAGAAGTTTTGTCCAAACAGTCCTTTCGATTTGACCATCTAAGGTATCTATCAGTCCCTTTCCATGTCCTGGTGCAAAGGTGAAGTTTTTATTTAACTAAGAAACCTATTGTTTCATTTATACATGAATTTACATCATTATTTTGTGTAACGGAGGTTACATCGTGTCAGTGTCAATTCAAGACATGTAACCTCCGTTACACCTTTTGAAAAGGAAATAATATATTTATAAACCAGTTTTTGTAGGTGGGACATTAGTAATGTCTTCATTATTACCTTCCGCAGGTTTGGTGCAAATAAGACACCTATGTTCGACTTTACATGAATTCATCAATATATATATATATATATATATATATATATATATATATATATATATATATATATATATATATATATATATATATATATATATTGTAACGGAGGTTACATCGTGTTGTTACGCATCAAACCCTGCATAAGTTTAATACAGTAGGTGCTTTGACAATACTAACTGCTTTCTTGGAAACTACAAATGTGCTTGTTTCGTTCCTCCCATAAATATGTTACTTTACTTCGTCCACTAAATTGATACAAGTTAGCCAAATTGATTTTGTTTGAACGGAACTTTGACAAGGAGCTACTACTTTCATTCAGTGATACAAATATATATAACAAAGAGGTACAATAAATGCACTAATAAGTTGTTTTTATACAATATAAGGATGCCCATTCCAGTGCAGATAGCATTATTCCTCAGATTTCATATTTATTTTTCTTGGGAAATTCCCACTTTTCGTGGAACGGCTGCAAATGAATAAAACAAATGTGGTTGATACTTCTTTTAGCTAAAATAATCTTACCATATAGCTTCTATCATAGGAATTGAGCACTCAACGCACTGGGGAAAATTCGATAAGAAAAGGAAAAAAAAAAATGACCGAGAAAAATTTTCTTAAGGAAACCTACGAACCTAGAAACCTAAGGTTGTCTCATCTCTAAAAGGTATAGTAAAAGTGATATCTCGTCGTCGGAAAGCGTGTCTAGTTTCATTCAAACACATCTGTCTCGTCTCGTCTCTTGTCATGATAAAATTCTCTTTTGTCACATCTTGTGGGCAATTCTATGAATGACGTTTTCATTAATCACTGATTACTTTCATATTATTTATCGAATTTTGAATTTTGAGTGACAGTAAGTCAGGAGAAATGGGGTAATCATGAGAAAAAAGAAAGAAAAAAACGAAATCAAGAAATTTCAACTGATTTGCACGATTTCATGACTCTACATGCCAAAAATAGAACTTTTGGATTTGTCTATCTGGTCGTCCATTTCGATCTAAATATATATACTCGTGTAGAGAGCCATACTGTTCAACATATCGAGATCAAATTTTAAACTTATAGTTGTTATAAGATTCTACAGGTTTTTTTTTCGAATTTTCCCGAAAATAAGACTATAATAGTATACTGAAGGATGAAAATCAAAATTTTCCATATTTTCTTAAGCGCTACTAACGATTTTGTTCATATAACTTAGCAACTCTATAATATGGATCATTTTTTTTATTTTTTTTTTTTAAGTAGAAGATTAAAAGAGATAGTACACTCTTCGGCAGGCGCGCATCGACGGGGGTCCACTGACTCCGGACCTCCTCAAAACTTCCTAACTCAAGGTACACTCATGTCCAAAATGATTGTCGCATATCTATAACTGTCTTCTTGTAAGAATATAATTTGATAATGAGTTTGCAGGGTACTTTTAATACTGATACTATGTGTATAATCGCTAAATGTATATTTGTGGTAAATTTCACAGGAAAAGAATTATAAATACGAAAATTAGAATGAGTGAAACAAAATGTTGCTAAATGAACAAGTAAGTTTTATTTTCGTTTTATTGTTCTTATTTACTGCTCTTTTGACATGAAATTTGCCATACATGTCATTGCCGATTATACACATACTAACATTATAAGAAATACCGGACAAATTCGTTATCAAATTATATTCCTACAAGAACATATTTATAGACATGCGACAATAATTTTGGACATGAGTGTACATTTGTGAACTTTCTCAATAAAACTATGCCTGTTTTAACACGGAATTGATTGGTGTAACATGAAAATTTGATCTTAAACTTCATCTGTACTCTTTCTCTTATAAAAACAATCTAGTTTTATCATATGTTTTCTGAAAATATAGATGGAAGTATTTTATAATTACTTATTGTCTTTTCCGATGCAGAATAATATTCGTTCAATACTACATAGGTGTAATGGCTTATAGTATTGAACTCTCCCAAAACTTGAGGCCGCGGTGGCTCAGTGCTAGAGCGTTCATCTCTGGTG
Organism: Thermobia domestica; assembly: GCF_964235325.1. Taxonomy (NCBI): domain Eukaryota; kingdom Metazoa; phylum Arthropoda; class Insecta; order Zygentoma; family Lepismatidae; genus Thermobia; species Thermobia domestica. The sequence continues at coordinate 190,741,303 of NC_137468.1, read as the reverse complement.
ATTGGAGTCCCGGGTTCGATCCCAGTCCCCGCCAAGTGAACTTTGTGGTGGACAAACACCGTGTGCGTGGGTTTTCTCGGGGTTCTTCCGTTTCCTCCCACTTTCTTCATTCCACCATTTCACTCATCTCTCATAATCACCGTCTCCTTTAGCCTAATCGGCATAACCGTGGGACGTAAAACTCAAATATTTCATTTCACTTTTCTCGCAAAGCTTGGGCCGCTCCCCCCCCCCCCAAAATGTGGGTGCACGCTTGCTCTTTTGGGTTTATTGTTTCTAGGCGATTTTCTCGGAAAGAACTCAGGAGAATTTGTTTATATTTAATAAATAAATATTTTATTAATAACTTTATAAAATAAGTAAGTCTTTTCTCCAAAAAAGAAATCACAACCGATAGTTTAGTCTTGGGCGAGTCTTTACGTAACATACATTTTATTTTATTTTTTTTAAAAAAAAGTTATTTTGTTCATATTTCATGTATACTTATTTTTATTAACAATTCAAAAGCATGGCTGAAGTCATTACTAATTTTTAAAAATACAGAAGGAGTAATTTATTCTTGGTGGATGAGATTTCGAAGATTTCCGGAAATGCCTATTATAATTTTGATCATGTTTTAATATTAAAATGCTAGCCGTATATGGTTGTCTCCAACCCTTTCGACAATGAGATCTCGAAAATCACAAGTGCTTGAAATGTGCCGTTATTGCTGGTCGATTTCAAATTTTGTGTAAATTGTCCAGTTCTAATTGAATATTTTAAAAACTTGGCCGTTATTTCTTTTTTTTTTTTACATATTTTAGGGGTACACTAGAAGTGTTAATATTTTTAAAAAGTAAAGCATCATATCCCACCAGTTATACATTCCAATACAAAAAATTGTATACAGGAGTAGTATATCTCTCAGGCGTTTCATTCATGGTCAAATTATAATGAAAAACGTAGGATAACCATTTCTCCAGTCTAAGATGAATCTTCATTGTTTGGTGTGTTTTGCCCAATGAACACCATATATCACTGACATTATAATTAATTTCGTATGTAATGAATTTGCTTATTAAATGCGGCATGCAAGAAGAAAGAAAACACTGATCATACATGAATTAGAAATTCCAACCGGAAGTAGGCTCAATCTTGCAAAGAGTGCGAGGTATTGAATTTTTTTTTTTAAATGTCCCCTTTATGGTACCCCTTGCCGATTTTTATCAAGACGCCTTTCACTTGTGTCTCTAAAGAGACATGTATTTATGTTGTGAGCAATTGCAAGGAGATTCATAATCATGTGAATGATGTGCTGTGTAGATACCGCAGATTCGCCTAATGTTTTATTTTATTAAAAAAAAGTTCCAATAATAACTACAACATAACCTAACTGAAGAAATGAGACAGTTTACTGTGGTATCCAATTCCTTTTATAACATTTTGAAAAGATATCATTTTTGCTGTACTTCTTTTAATTAAACAATGTTAACATTATTGTCCATTGTTGAAATATTGTACCCTATTACCGCAGGGGCGGATCCAGGACCGACTTCTGGGGGGAGGGTTGTCATACTGCTACTTTTAAGGGCTCCAAACTTTGGGATGGGTTTTATTTATGTATATAAAATAAGAAAGTTTCCTCTTCTGGGGAGGGGCGATTGCCCTGCTATTACGAAACCTTGAGACCAATGCACAGTGTAATTTAAAACAAAAGTGTATGACAAATGAGCTAGGGAATCGAATCATCTCCTTTGATTCAACTATAGCCGCCTATAAACTCATGTGTAAGTTTATATGTTAAAAATATGTGCCGATAGTTCATTCGCTTCGCATATAATATACTCTAGCAATCGTAATACGTATATGTATATGAGAGCAGAGATATTGGACTGCAGCGCAAGTTTTTATCTCGTATGCGGTAACGTTTCTCGGAGATATTACTCCATTTCCGTTGCTCTAAAATGTCATCAAAGTGCAAAATAAAGAGGGGGGAAATGGAGACGGTGTACTGTACACAGGAAGCGCCACATCGAACCTCGGAGGAAGTCCCTTTGCGGTTGTTTCAGTATCACTAGCAAGTACAGTAAACTATCGCCTTTTGTGGTTAAACGGAAGATTTTTTTTTTTTTTTTTTTTTTTTACGTTATGAAATAGTTAAAAAAAAAAGGGTTATGCTTATTAGAGTCAGCTTTTCTACGAAGAGATTGAACTACTTACTCCAAATTTTTAGAATCAAACTAGGGCGAAAACAGATGTAACCTTATTTTTGTTTAAATTAAAAGAATAGTATACTCTTCGCTGATCTAATTTGAAGTTCTTGGTATTTGAACTACAAACCATCAGACAGAAACTAGTCTCGGCGGATGGTTTGAGCGAAATTTTCTGGCGGCCAATCTAATCTTCTGGAAAATTTGCTATCATTTCCTCTTCCTGCCAGGAGCTGTGTTTTTAATTCTTGCATGGTGCAGCGTTGCTGTCAGTCTGTTAGTTGACTCCATGGGGAACATGCCGCGCCTACACTACTAAACTGCGCAGTCCTTCCACAGGACTGACTAACGGCTGGGCTTTCCTCACCAAATATCAACTACAAACAACATTCAAGTCTATCTTTCTTTCTGTGGTACACGTAGACTACCCGAAGACTGAGTTCCTATATACAATAAGAGACTGTGATTAAAGATTGCTTTCTCACAATGAGAAAGAAATCAATTAAAGCCTGGATCATTCAGGCATTTTTACTGTTAACGTTAGCGGTTCTCGAATCTTCACAGCAAGAAGAGAGACAAATTGAAACAGGAGATTCCCAACACAATTTGCAACACGACGATGAAGAGCTCATGCAGTAAGTACCATTTTATAATGACATTTAGATCATTTGAAGAAGATTAAAAGAGAATTATAACAACTATTATTATAATTTGTTATAATAATAATGATATAAAAACTTTTTTACGTCCTGAGGAGGTTTTGTTTGGGGGGGAGGCAAGATCTTTTATATATATGGAGAGAGAGAGAGAGAGAGAGAGAGGATAACTGACACTCATGTCCAAAATGATTGTCTTCTTGTAAGAATATAATTTGATAATGATTTTGCAGGGTTCTTTTAATACTGATACTATGTGTATAATCGGGAAATGTATATTTGTGGTAAATTTCACAGGAATAGAATTATAAATATGAAAATTAGAATGTGTAAAACAAAATGTTGCTAAATGGACAAGAAAGTTTTATTTTTGTTTTATTGTTCTTATTAACTGCTCTTTTGACATGAAATTTGCCACATACATGTCTTTGCCGACTATACACATACTAACATTATAAGAAATACCGGGAGAATTTATTATCAAATTATATTCCTACAACGACATATTTATAGATATGCGACAATAATTTTGGTCACGAGTGTACATCTCCACTAGTCTAGTGTGTATCTTAGCGTGTGTGTACAATTTTCTGGTTAGATCCCCAATATGGGAACATTGAACGTACTACAATGGTTAGATCGTTTGTGCCTATAGCTTTTATATGTACTCTAGGCATTATCTAACCTAATGTTTAGATACAATAAATATGTGGAGAAAACAGTTGCACCATTCATATGACTGTAAACTTCCTCTTTTCCATGCACAAATGGAAAAGCTCAGAAGTGTATGCCTGTATTTACTAAATACTTCAATAGTAGTCATACATTATTGATCATTTTTCTACAATATCTTAAAATCAGTCATTTAAAATACAAACAAATTAACAATTAACATCCATCTCTATTCAGTTCCAACCATGTTTCCCTATATGTTATCTTTCTAATAGGTGTATATGAAACTCAGCCCCTGGCTGAGAACTGAAATGCAACAAAAATATAGCACTTTGTCATATTCTACAACATTATTTTAACACTATAATATAGTAAAAGAGATAAATAATGATTAACTTATTAACATGGATTGATAATAAAATAAACTCTGACAGTGTAGTTTATCAATTCTTAAAACACTGAGTAGCCAAAAATTAAAAATAAAGATGAAAACAACTAGTAAGTTATATTAAAAATTCTAAAATAAAGTCAAATTTTAAGATACGCATCTATTATAATTTGTTAAAAGTCTAGAGATTAAAATATGTTTTCTATTATGTGGTTGCAATAAAATGTTTACCTTTGTAGAGTCCATTGGAACTTTAAAATCCGCAATTTTTATATAAAAAAAATGTAGTCCGAGCTACATCGGTTGTCAAGTATCTTTTCTACAAACAGGGCCGTGCCGTGGAAAATCAGCGCCCGGGCGTGAGTATACGACGTCGCCCCCATACATATATTCCAAGCAATTTTTCCTATCTTTTTTCCTTTTTTCTTCCGAATTTTTCGCCTCCTTACTTCGGCGCCCGGGATCGTCGCTTCGCTCACCCCCCCCCCCCCGGCACGGCCCTGTCTACAAACATAGAGTTAATTATTTTTCTCCTATCAGCTAGTGGTTCCAGTTTAAAATATGTTTTCCAGTATTCATTAGTGCTAGAGTAATAATCCAGTCCTAACCTAAAACAAAGCATTCGAAGAAAACACTTCTGGACCATTTCAAGTTTGTTCACGAGAGTTTTTGTAAGGCTGTTCCAAACCACCTTTGCATATTCTACTTTTGATCTTACCAGTAATTTATATAAGATTAGGAAAGCATCTGACTCACAAAAAGCAGGCCATTGATTAAACAGGTAACCAATTATTTTTCTTGCTTCATTACATATGTTCTATGTATGATTACTAAAGCGTAATGACCTGTCAAATGTTACATCTAAATCTTTCATTAGGTTAGCTTTCTGTATTATAGTACCTTGTATTTCGTGTTGGCTCACATAGCATTGTAATTTGTTACTGTAGGTCGTACACGTAGTTTTTAAACAATTGATATTCGTAGTGTTACATTTGCACCATATAATGATTCTGCTGAAGTCTTCTTGTAGGCTAATATTGTCCTTAATAATAATAATAATAAAAATGACATGAAATCTTTGAGTTTTACGTCCTACGGTTATGCCGGTTAGGCTAAAGGAGACGGTGATGATGTGTAATGAATGAAATGGTGGAATAAAGAAAGTGGGAGGAAACGGGAGAACCCCGAGAAAACCCACGCACACGGTGTTTGTCCACCACAAAGTACACTTGGCGGGGACTGGGATCGAACCCGGGACCCAAAGCACCAGAGGTGAACGCTCTACCACTGAGCCACCGCGGCCCCACGAATAATAATAATAATAATAATAATAATAATAATAATAATAATAATAATAATAATAATAATAATAATAATAATAATAATAATAATAATAATACAGTGACGAAGCGAGATAGGAAAAGTTAAAGTAATATCAGTAATAAGATATTAATTTTGATGTAACACTACTTTACAAAAAGAAAAGAAAAGAAAGAAAGAAAGATCACTAATGGCTTAAAAAAAATAGTTTGTCACAGAATAGCATCAAGTGGTCGGCCACGGACTACAGGGAACTATTCCTCAAGTGAAAATAAAGCGAAAACTATATATAATTGTATGCCTTTCGGGTCCTCGCCTGGAGACGCGAATTGCACTATGTGGCAACTTCGCAGATGAACTTAGAAAAGCAGTGGCGAAGCGTAATCCCACAAATAGGGTAGGCCTGATACACTAATAACACAAATAATATTTAATGTATCATGAAATGTTTAAAATTATAGTCAGAATTCTATTTTCCTTGTTGAGTTAAACAAAAAAAAAAAAAATAAAATAAAATAAAAAAAAACTACCACATCTATTTATTTTAAAGAACTTTCTTAGCTGTATTTCTAACACTGTTAGAATTAAATTTATGTACATGTATACATAGTTTTGTTGTTGTTGTTTGATTTTACAAGGAAGAATGAATATTTATATAAGCAAAATTAGGTGGAAAGTATATTATTATTATTATTATTATTATTATTATTATTATTATTATTATTATTATTATTATTATTATTATTATTCAACAAATATTTACATGAGAAAAAAACGCAATATTTATTAATGGAATATTCCCATTTAGCTCCACTACAAATATTTCAAAGTGCAGTTCATATTTTCTTTTGTCTGGGATTTGTAGGAGGCTGAGGGAAATTTCCTCCTCACTTGCTGTTTTCAATTCCTGCATATTTGAAAATGAGTTAACTGTCAAATTTCTTGGATAAGCCTTTGATACTTGCATTTCCCACTTTAAAGTAAGAACAATGTCGTACTTATTTAATGCATCACGTGATAATGACTTCACTAGAAATGTTAATGTTCAGAAGGAATTTCATTTGTATAAATGCAAGATATTTAATATTGTATTCTATGCAGTGGCATATTTAAGAGGGTGCCTTCAGGGCTTAAGCACTCACCGAAATTTTATCGCAATTTTTTATTGCTTCATATATATTGCAGAATTTTTACATTCCCAGGAATAAAGTTAAAAAGAGATCCTCCCGAAACAAGCAAAATCACCCGAAACAACATCTTAAACACCTCTCTGATTCTATGAAATGTAAAACCCAACTAAAATTACACAGAAATATTATTATTTTATACTGTAAAGTAGCGTTTGGTAAATGTATGCATATGTTTAATGTATCAAACTTATGTTCTACAAGCTATTATGGTCCAGGCCCCATGTAGGAAAAAAAAAACAGCTTCTTTGAATAACTCCTGAAAGTATATACCTAAATTAACCCAAGTTATCGCTAATAGAAATACATGATTGTACACAGAAACTTCCTATTCTATGTTAAAGAAATCATTTAATAACATACTAGCACTGAAAGATGCCTTCAACGCTGAAACTACTCCCAGAGGCGAGCCTTCGCACCTTCCAAACAATGCGTGCAATCCCCAGCGACAATAGCTTCGCTTCCTGAGCAGCATAACCCGTAAGCCTATCTAGCGAGCTGGTGAGGCTAAGACTAGTGATGGATAAATTCCCGGGAAGATATTTTTAGGAAATCTTCCCTGGGAAAATTCCCGGAAAGATTCCCAAAAATGGGAATATTCCGGGAATTTATGTACAAACACAAAGAAAATTGAATTCTATTACTATATTATGATTTCAAAGGTAAATTTGTTTCTTATCACCATATATTATACCGTTACATCCAATGTATATATGTTACATCTTAAAATGTATATTCTGAATGTATATGTCTGTATTATGTTATTTTGTTAATATTTTATTATATGTAGAGAGTAAGCATAAATGTATATTTACTTACAACATGTTCTATGCAGGTAAATATGTGGAAAGAAATGGTATAGAAAGTCCACATACGTTTACACCGCTAATCAGTTTAAATTTATATGTAAGTGGATTTTCTAAACCTGACTCTACTACTGATATTATAAACATATTATATTTTTAAATGTTATAAGCAAATTAGGTTGCGTAACTCCTAGAAGAGACATGTCTCACCATTTTATCAACATTTGCACATACATATTTATGTTCATAATATTTGCAAGATACTGACTTATCTTTATAACTTAGCACGATAGTATTGCCACACACGACCTTTCTTCCTACCTATTTCTCGAAATTTCATGTTAATTCACATGTAAGAGAAGTCCGAGCACCTCTTCAGAAATTCGAGTCAGAGACAAGAGACAGACCGACGTATATTATTAACGGTGGTTCGGGGTGTATTAATAGTACTTCATCTGTATTTCTACATAATTTCTACATTACTTTACAAACTGGTTCCCTTTCATCATTTGTAAATTAGTACTTTCCTACTTTTCAGTGCAAATGGAAATTGAACTTAAAATATCATATTATTAGTTATATAAAGTACTATCAACGAATTTTATTTTTTTAACCTCCAAATTTTTAAAAGCCTATAAGTAAATAATAATAAATGAAAATGAAGCATTAGTCGCATGGTTCTTATAATTTGGAAGATAAAGTAAAGAAATGGAAATAAATTCCTTCCCAGGAATTTATATGCCAGGGAAAAACCCGAGAATATTCCCATTTTTTTATTTTCCTTCCCACCGGGAATATTCCCACTGCCCATCACTAGCTCAGACGGAAGGGTCTCCAAGTGTTTCCAACATACTATTTTGTTACCGAAAAAAACGAAATGTTGAAGTATTGACTATTTTTTTAAGAAACCAAAGATAAAGAAAATATACAGTAGAAAACAGGGTAGGCCCGGCCTCAGAGCCTCATAGTACGCTTTGCCACTGCAGAAAGATATACCAATCCATCAAATAGTTACATCGATTCTTTCTAGATGACAGTTAAAGTCGATACGGATTGATACTAGCATCACTTCTAGCATAACAATCGATATAACTGTTTGATGGGTTCGTAGAACAATGTTATTGGTTGCAAGTTAATCTGCGACGTTGCTACACAGCGAAGTTTTGATTTCCCATAGTGGCTGAAGGAGGCCCTGGATGGTACCATTATATAGCATTTCCACTTTACTTTGACCTGAAGAATAACGCTCTGTTGTCCTTGGGCGCCATTTTTAGAACATACCTGGCATACTTTCAACATTATATATATATATATATATATATATATATATATATATATATCACTTTTTTCAAGTTGTCTACCAAAATTCAGAAAAGGGCGAGAGAGATCAATCATATACTATTCATGCAAAACCCTTTAATTGGCAAGAATTGTACAACTCCCCTAAAAATACCTCCTTTTGTTTTTGTGGTTGAAACGCGTCTTCCTGACCATGATTTTGTATTTTTTTTTTTAAGTTTCTCTATATTTTGGATACAAAATACAAGGTATTTATTTCCATGTAGCATTGCCTTATAAAATAGCTAATGATGTGTTGCAAGTAAGCAGCATTGGACTTAATATGGTCGATTATAATTAGGAATATTTCTCAGAAGAAGTAATTAACATCACTTTCGTTGGATTATCTTCCTATAGACCTAGAAACTACAAATAAGTTAAATCGGGGCCGCGTGCCTCAGTGGTAAAGTGTTTAGCTCTGCTGTCTGGAGTCTCTGTTTTGATGTCAGCTCGCGCCACGTAGGATTTATGGCGGATAAAAACCGTATGCGGGGGATTTCTCTGGGCTTATTCGTTTTCTTGCATTTTCTTCATTCCTTCATTTCCTATATTTTTATCATCATCGTCTCCTTTAGCCTATACGATACAAACACGGGACAGAAAACTGAAATAAAGCAAACTTTCGTAGAACTTGTGAAATAAAGCTTCTGCAGTACTGAGTTTGACTGATCGATGTTGATAATGCTTACAACTATCTTAACAAGTGATCTGCAAATCGTTTATAGAATATTGTATGAAAGCAATAAGCCAATTAAACGATCATTGAAGTTTTCATTCCTGCGTATAATGCAATAGAAACCGATGTTGCTTCTAACAAGGAGCGGACATGAACTGTTATCCGGACATCCGAATCAAACCTAGTTTCATTCGATAAACATAACAAAGATATGTTCATGCACAAAAAAATTAGGTGCCATGGACAACGGAGTAAGTCCCTGGAGCCGATTAACCCTGTTACAGTAAAGAAAATCGTAGACTCGCAGTGAAATAGCTATTGCACCAACAAATACGAATACACGCTTTCCCCACATACCTATTCTGTGTATCACTATTATGTTGAATTCACTAAATTTAATTGTAAATACACTCGTACACCCCTAAACACACCACTTCACTCGTATATTACACTGCAAAACAATGGAAAAGGTAAAAGTTGTTTCTTATTACTCTCTTTTTAATCAATATTCCTTACTATTAGAAAGAAGAAAAGACATTTTAGGAACTGTCAATTTTTGTGCAATTAAAGAATAACTTGTGAAAAACTTCTTTTTTGAGCCGTTGTAGGAAGTGAAAGTATGCTGGAGTTGTTGTGCTCCAATAGGTTAATTTTGGGGTTATTTTCGGTGGCAATTAAAACCCAATTCTTGTGACTTCCTTAACTCTACGGGAAGACAACCAATACGTATTCACGCAACGGCAAATATTATGATTTTTTCTATGAACCAGTAATACATACAAAAGCTTAACATTTCCAAATGAAACTATATATCTCAATGGGCTACTTCAAGAAGTGAGGGGGGAACTGCCCCCTCTACCCCCCCTAATCGCCGCCCATGCTTTCGACAATGAGATCTCGAAAACCACCCGTGCTAGAAACGTGCCGTTTTCACTAGTTCATTCCAAAATTTTGCTAGATTGTCTAGTTTTCATTCAAATTTTCAAAAACCGTGTCGTTATTGTTTTATTCAATATTTTAGGCCGTTTTGAGCCCATAAGATTAATGTTGCAGGCCGAAACTATGGTGTTAGGCAACCAGTAGAGAAGTTACGTATGACGGGTTGATGGACACTGCAGGCACTTTGCTTACACCTGAGTGGCAAAACTTTGCATACTGGTAAGTTTAAAGGCGTCAAGAGAGGCAATAAGGCGTACTCGGCCGAATATGGATTTATTAGAAAAAATATTTCCACTTGATACCGTGTTACTTCTATATATTTGCTACAAGCACACTTCAACATCTATGCATAGCAATTCACTTCATTTGTGAGTCTCCTATCTTCTACTTGTGTGAGTAAGGAGACATGCACAGTGGGAAGGAGATTCATGGTCATAACAGAACGATGCGCTGAGTAGACAGTGAAGTTTCAGATAGTTTCCATTTAAAATGACATACGTCGTATTCTCGATTTGTTAATTAAATATTTGGGTACATGGTGGCTCACTGGTAGACCATTTACCTTTGATCCGTCGATTCCCTGGTTCAATTCCCGGTCAAGTAAGTTTGTGGTGGACAACATGGCTTTTCTCGGGGTACTCTTGTTGTCTCCCACTTTCTCATTCCATCAATTCTTGTATCATCATTCACTTGCTTTAATCATCCGTCACCTTTCACTTCAGGGCATAATCGTGGGACGTTAAACTAAAAGATTTCATTTCATTTTTTAAATGAAATATTTATGTATGAAATATAAATAAAGGACCCCGCACTTTTCTTATGGAAAGTGGATTTCGGCTAATGTTGTTGAAACTTCGCTGGTTGATAGTTCTTAACATGTGGATCAAAAGTCTGAATGGGCACAAAGACCGAAATCCACTCCTTCCCCCCCAAAAACCGCCTCCAAGTAGCTGGGGGGATTGAACTTATTTCAGCATGTAAAACAATTTGTTGTTTTAATCAACTCAACAAGGACCCCAAACAACCACATGTTAGACTATCGAACTACCCCACTTGACACCGCCCTTTTCCCCCCACATATCCCCCCCCCGCGAATTACCTTACGGATGTTCCATATTATTGTAGTTTATAGTTGCGCGTATCTGTTGAAATACCTACAGTTTTGGTCTCACCGATGATATAATGGGTTTCACGTATCGCTGATTACGAATCTGAGGTGAGAGTTCTAGAATTCAAGATGGAGGATCAATATGGCGGATCAAAAACACGAAACTCCTGAATGTAGCCACAAATAGCTGTTTACTAGGGTATTTTGGGTCGTTGGTTACGAATCTGAGGTCAAAATTCTTGAATTCAAGATTGCAGATCCAATATGGTGGATAAAAACGTCGAAGCCACAAATCGTAGTAGACTAGAGTGTTTTTAGATCGCTGTTTAAGTACGCAACATTCCTTGATACTTCAGCCACCATGTAGAATTATTCTGCACCCTTGCCCTTTACCAAAACCCACCACAGATATCTTAATGCTGAACGGTGTTAAAATAATTCATCAATTATCTGTTCATTATTTTCATCATTTCGGTTTGCAGCATCTAATGTGGTACTTAGCAATGAGTCATCGGGATATCTAATATTCTGTAAATGTCGTGCATGGCCTAAATACCACAAGACACTTGCTACGTGCGCACATGTACCTAATGTACGAGCACCACTTTGACATATACAGTAGTAACCTTGAATAACATTTTGATCATAATCCTGGTCATCTTCATCATTGGCTACATATGCTATGAAAACTTGATGCTTAGTTGCATTGCGGAACCTTGAGTAGAGACGTATGCGCAGGAATCCCGGTTCAGTTACGTTTTCGTCAAGCTGGAATTGCTCATCCTTATCTCGTATTAGTTTATCTTGGACGTAAGAGGATGAGAGATCTACCTGATATGTGCCTACAGTCAAATCTCGTAAGTAGTTTAACTTAAGTACAGAGAAATCAATTAGGCTTTGATCATTCAGCGGTACCCATTGACCGTTACTTCTAATAAGATTATCTACCTCCACTCTTGTTTTAACAACGTTCGGCATGATTGACCTATTTCCCATTCCTCTAGCTAATTCAATGGTTGCATCTTGCATGAAAATAACGGGATGGTATCTGTTCAAAATAGCTCCAGCTATGCGATAGAAACTATTCAGTTTCTTTGCATGTTGCAGATTCAATCTTTGTGCTAGAAACTTAAAAACAGATCTTAGATGCCCGTTTCTTGCCTCGACTATCCATCGACTTTTAGTAACTAGTCGAGAAGTATTCGCTTCTTCTGTTGATAGTTGTCTTTCACGTGGTAGTAGGAGTGCGGGCATTCTATGATCAATTCCTAAATATTCCAGTAAAGGAATTGCATCGCGGTATCCTCTGTCTACTAACACAATGACCAGGATTATGATCAAAATGTTATTCAAGGTTACTACTGTACATGTCAAAGCGGTGCTCGTACATTAGGTACATGTGCGCACGCTGCAAGTGTCTTGTGGTATTTAGGCCATGCACGACATTTACAGAATATTAGATATCCCGATGACTCATTGCTAAGTACCACATTAGATGCTGCAAACCGAAATGATGAAAATAATGAACAGATAATTGATGAATTATTTTAACACCGTTCAGCATTAAGATATCTGTGGTAGGTTTTGGTAAAGGGCAAGGGTGCCGAATAATTCTACGTGGTGGCTGAAGTATCAAGGAATGTTGCGTACTTAAACAGCGATCTAAAAACACTCTAGTCTACTACGATTTGTGGCTTCGACGTTTTTATCCACCATATTGGATCTGCAATCTTGAATTCAAGAATTTTGACCTCAGATTCGTAACCAACGACCCAAAATACCCTAGTAAACAGCTATTTGTGGCTACATTCAGGAGTTTCGTGTTTTTGATCCGCCATATTGATCCTCCATCTTGAATTCTAGAACTCTCACTTCAGATTCGTAATCAGCGATACGTGAAACCCATTATATCGTCGGTGAGACCAAAACTGTAGGTATTTCAACAGATACGCGCAACTATAAACTACAGTAATATGGAACATCCGTAAGGTAATTCGCGGGGGGGGGATATGTGGGGGGAAAAGGGCGGTGTCAAGTGGGGTAGTTTGATAGTCTAACATGTGGTTGTTTGGGGTCCTTGTTGAGTTGATTAAAACAACAAATTGTTTTACATGCTGAAATAAGTTCAATCCCCCCAGCTACTTGGAGGCGGTTTTTTGGGGGGAAGGAGTGGATTTCGGTCTTTGTGCCCATTGAGACTTTTGATCCACATGTTAAGAACTATCAACCAGCGAAGTTTCAACAACATTAGCCGAAAGCCACTTTCCATAAGAAAAGTGCGGGGTCCTTTGTCTAACTCGCTTTTGAGCAAATCATCCGCAAATATCTCATTCCTAAAGTAAATTACAACATTCTGTAAACTTTTCCATGCCTCATGAATTATGTCATATTATAGGATCGTTAATAAAGCATTTATGTATGAATTATGAACAAATTTTATTGTTAGTATTTTCTTGAGAAAATTGTCCGTAAAGGAATTACCATAAAAGTACAAGACCATTGTTTTTTTTTAAATGTTAACAATGACTTACTGAACATTATATTGTACGTTTGTAATGGAAGATTTTTTTTTTTTTTTTTTTTTAAGAATTACGAACAAAATCACCTGAGTCATTTCGTGAGAAAATTATCCCTAAAGAACTCACTTCTTACATTAAACTAACCCTGCTGGATTTTTCCCAGAGAAACAACTTACACTATGTTATAAAGTTATTAATGAAATATCAATTTGTCAAAAAGGAACAAAATCGTTAGAGCCTTTTTTGAGAAAATCACATTTTTTCTTTATTTTAACCTTTCAGTTATAACTACCTTTATTTAAGGGAGTAAAATGAAACTCCTAAAACCGCCTGTAGAGAATTTTATGGAAACCTTAAATTTAAAATTTGGTCCTTAACTTGAGAGAACGATATGTTCTCTAGACCAGTGATCGCCAAACCGTCGATTGCGAACCACTAGTAGCTCGCGAGGACATTTTCGGTACATCGCGTTAACTGTCTGGTTGGCATTTGGCAATAAACAATAAGCAACAAACAGAGCAATAAATAAATGTAAATTTTTAAAAAATGTTGGTAGTTCTTTTGGTTGGTAGCTCGCAGCACGATTTAAAAACAGTTTTGGCAACCACTGTTCTAGACGAATGTACACTCATGTCCAAAATTATTGTCGCATGTCTATAAATATGTTGTTGTAGGAATATAATTTGATAACGAATTCGCCCGGTATTTCTTATAATGTTAGTATGTGTGTAATGGGCAAAGACATGTATGTAGCAAATTTCATGTCAAAAGAGCAGTAAATAAGAACAATGAAACGAAAATAAAATTTCCCTATCCATTTAGGAACATTTTGTTTTACTCATTCTAATTTTCGTATTTATAATTCTTTTTCTATGAAATTTACCACAAGTATACATTTCCCGATTATACACATAGTATCAGTATTAAAAGTATCCTGCAAAATCATTATCAAATTATATTCTTACCAGAAGGCAGTTATAGATATGGGACAATCATTTTGGACATGCGTGTACATAAGAACAAATGGTACAACGAACAGACAGATATTGAAAAATCCTTTTTCAGTAACTAGGGGTCATAAAATGTGTAAATCCGTTGAAACTTTGAATGTGATTTTTTTTTTAAACGAACATTCTCCCCTACCGCCGCTCGAAAATAATTTTAAAAAATCGAAATTATAATGCTTGGCCGCTAGTGACAATATGATGTCAAATCTTTAAATAAGTTCATTTTTCAGAATTGTAAGGATAAGTTACATTTTGATTGTCGAAACATCTTACAGAGACATACTGGTCTCAACGCGACAGTCCTCTACCTCTCCTACAATCAATCAGGTTTTCTTCCAGAAAATTTTGTCCGAGGGGACAAAATCAAATTAAGGGGTCTTCACTGGAACACTAGTTTCTTATATTGACAATAGCAAGGTATTTTTTCTTAGCCACGAGGGGGCTCTGTTGGTCAACTCCGGGAGAGCAAGCTCTCCATTCTCCCAAAGTATGCCTGAAAGAAACACTTCAACTGATTAATAACAAATGCACTGACATTACAGTTGATATTGTTTATATTACAACCTATCTCTGTAACGACAACATTTGTAAATACGTATATGCTGACATGGACAATAGTTCGTATCTTACGATATTTTTTCTTTATGGCCAGACCTGAGCACTTAACACGACCCGCTCGGGAGAGTAATACTCCCGGAAGTATGCTTTTTCGCGCGCTACCCTAGCCAGCTGTTTTAAGCTGGGGACAAAACGAGCCCTGCGGGGATTCTAACCCCTTCCTCCTCCTCCTCCTCCTCCTCCTACTACTACTACTACTACTACTACTACTACTACTCATACTTCTACTTCAACTACTATTACTACTTATCTGCATAAAAGTAAGTAAATCACTTTTTTGAGTATATTATTTTCATCTTATTTTAATGAAAAAAGTGTTATGAAATTTTTAAAAAATCCTCGAGACGAATTTGAACCCATACCAAAAGCGATTTTCATTACTAACTTGTAGCGGTAGCACACTTAGGCATGAGGACCGACAGCAGCAAGTGTTTGATTTCTGCTATATATATGCTACGTTGCAAGAAACGGATAACGCCAACCAATCAGAAACGTGCATTTAGTTCCTACTCCCGCGAGTGTTATTCTCCCGAGCTAGTCCTCATTTTACTTGTTAAGTTTTGTGGCCAGACATGTATAAACATGTTTCTCTATACAGTTCTGATCAGTGATGCCAACCTGTGGGAAAATCCCATATCGTGGGAGTTTTAGACCTTATTTTCTCGGAAAGAGATAATAAGCATCATATATGGGATTTTTCGAGAAGATCGAAATTTACGGTTTATTCATTTAGATATTGTAAAAAGTGACTAACACAGAGAAATATATATATATATTTAAATATTATTGCAAACGTTTAATTAGTATAACATGGGAAATTCGCTCCTAAAATGGGATTTTTTGCCTCTCGACATGGGATTTCATATTGTGTCAGGTTGGCATCACTGGTTCTGATATAATACGTAAAGCCACTAATAGTGGATATATTCTCAATTATAATGAAATAATTTTGTGAAAAATAAAAAGGTAAATGCAGAATGTCTTCGGAAAATACACGAGTTTAAATATATTTTATCTTGACTGTTATTAATGTAAACATTTTATCTTGAGTGACTAAACTACGTTTTAATTAGTTCTAGAAATTCTAATATAACGAACTTAGGGCGAATATATATTGATGTTATATCTTATATAGATGCTTGGAGTATTATCTAGCCTGCCGAAGAGGATATATTCCTAAAAATATGAATATTTTATTTTATAGATCAGATGATTCGAGTTTTTACAACAACCTTCCGAACTTCTTAAAGTTTGGTGAATGGGGAAAGGCATTCTCTGGAGGAAGTGCGTCTTACACACAAGAAGCAGGATCGTAAGTTTCTTTTTTCTTTTACTAATTTGTCTGAAGAAACGCTGTAGACATATTTTTTTCTTTTAATAATAATAATAATAATAATAATAATAATAATAATAATAATAATAATAATAATAATAATAATTTAAAAACAATGTTTCTTTTAAATAAAGGGTACTAAAACAAGAATGTATACGCTTCGTGGACATATGATAAACACATGTCATCATACACGGGAATCACTGCACTTCCCTATCTGTAAAATCTTTATTCCTCAATCTTAGGAAGAGCATACCTAGTACTTTTTGTTTTAATATAATTTCTTTATTTTACACCATCAAAAAAATTTTATATCCTTTTTAGTTGTGAATAAAAAATTTAATTAAAATATTATTATTATTATTATTATTATTATTATTATTATTATTATTATTATTATTATTATTATTATTATTATTATTATTATTATTATTATTATTATTAAAATTAGTTAATTTATTATCTGTAATTGTGTTGTCTGCTAAAGATTAACTCGAAGCTATGTACAGGGTGTTTCAAAACAACATCGTCAACGTATCGGAGGTGATTCTTGACACCAAGATATGACAAAAAGTCATATCTGCCTCACTTGTTCCATGTAATATTGAAGTAATTTTTCTTTTTTAAGTCACGGTAGAGTGACACTGTTTGTTTATTTTCATATGGACTAAAACTTTTCAGTTTGGAACTTCATTTCAACTTTGGAAATTATCGTTTTTACATTTTATCTTTTTATTTTCATGTTATCTACATTTTGGTTATTCTATTTTTTGTTGCAGCCATGTTGTGTAGTAATATTTAAGTGGGTATAATACAGACGATGTAAGTAGTTGCAAGATTTAATACAGATTTCTAGTAGTATCCTAGACTTGGCGTAATTACCTGCACGTGTTGGGAAATACGCCACTTTGTAACACTTTTTTTCTTTTATCTTGGGTACGAAATAGAAGTGAAAGGCATCAGTACCACATTTCTTTTTTCTATACGCAGAAAAGGATACTCTGCAACGTACATGTCTTGTTCTTCGTCTTTCATGAAAATTAAGTCCATAAAAAAGCCAACACCCTTAACATGGCGTATTTACCTGCACCTACCTTATACAGTATAAAAGTGGAAGCCGTTAAAGCAGAAACTCTCTCCCTTCCCACTCACTGCTACAGATTCAATTTCTTTCCTTTTGGAGCCAAAGCAAGTTGCTAAGAAGTTAAAAATCTAATAAGAGAAAAATATCTTTACTATTTTTGATTCCTGTAAATAAATACATACATAATATACACTAATACAACAACACATTAAGCAAGGCTATTTTGAGAGTAATATAAAATACAATCACAAAATATAAAAATAACACGTAACAGTTTCAACACACTAACTATGTCTTCATCAGACTTTCCACGCGTTTCAACTCTATCCCGGAGAAGTAGAATGTCTACACCCTGTCCAGAAAAGGCCTCTTCTTTGGACGAGACAGCAAAGAAGCACAGGTGTCTGCTCGCGTTGCCTTCTGACCCAGAGTCAAATCATGTGAGACACATTGAACTAACTTGTAGTGCTTCCCAAGTTGATGTAGGTGCTGCCGACTAGTTTCTCCACCCAAACTGAATTGTAATCCCAGTTCTTCACATGTGTAGTCACTGTTCGCTTCAATTGCTGCCTGAAGATCTTCATTTTATACATGTGTTGATCTTCCGGCACGTGGTGCGTCTTCGAGTGTTTCGTCACCGTCCTTAAACATGTTAAACTACTGCTGCACTGTCCGCGTAGTCACGACACCCTCACCAAAAACCTGGCATATCTTCCGCCCCGCTGCAGCGGCGTTTGACCACAGTTTGAACTCGTAGAGTATACACGCCCTTATGACACTCTGTGGAGGTCCCATATTCACTCTGTCCTTACGCAAGTTCATTATGTAACTGAACTGCCACAACCATTCAGTATGTTGGGTATACCGACACGAACAACTTACTTTTTCACCTTATCATCTTCCGCATTCAACTCACGGTGTGAGGGCGAATTGAACACAGACCTCCACAAAAATGGACAGCACTTTCTTGGTTACGTTTATAAATCACCACTACTATTAAACCTCTGATAACCAGATTTTTTTGGTTGATTGAATAGTTAACGTCCCCTTCAGCAGCTAGATTATGTGACATTTGGACTTACTTAACGTGATGCGAACCACATGATTTCTTACTGGGAACCGAACCGGGTCTCCCACACCGAAGACACGTAATCTAACCATCCAGCCATAACCAAGCTCTAACTATATTTGGTGTAATACTATTCTCATGCTAACTTATGATCAATAATACACAGAAATTTGAAGAAAAAACATATTAATTGAAATTCATTTGTATATCAGTCTCGGAATAGGAAAAACAGCAAGATACAGTACTCAGGATGAATGCATACAAACGTTTTATAAATGCATTGTTTAAACTTTTTATTGTCATTATTTTCTTTTTAGTCTTTATTCAATATCCTGAAATAATAGTAGTAATAATTATAATAAATTATTATTATTATTATTATTATTATTATTATTATTATTATTATTATTATTATTATTATTATTATTATTATTATTATTATTATTATTATTATTATTACTTCTAACTTCCTTAACCTGTTCCACTCTAGACTCTGACTACTCTGCTCCCAAATACCAGATATTCAACATCAACAGAACATACATTTTTAATATAAACTGACCCTCTCGGCATTAATATAATAAATATGACAAACTGTTATATCTCAAGATGTCCAGTAATTGAAAATTATGAGAAACACGTTTGCCTCGCAATACGAAGGAAGAACAAAAGTGAATTCTTAGAGATAACTCGTGACGTATGAAGTTGTCACTCGTATTAGCTCACGCAAACATCATGAAGTATGCACTTACGTCAGTGGTACGGAAAAGGTTAACTTGAAAATACTACACGATTTCAATGTGTGTGTTTATTTATTTCTTTATTTTTTTTTTTAATAAAAGTTATATTCTACGAATTATGGACCTAAAAAAGCTATGTATAGTGCATTAGTGTATCTCTAGAGCAGCGTTTCCCAACCTTTTTCAACTTGCGGCACACTTCAGGGTAACTTGAATTCTCGCGGCACACATATTATTATTATTATTATTATTATTATTATTATTATTATTATTATTATTATTATTATTATTATTATTATTATTATTATTATTTGAAAATATAAAATACTGTAGTATTTTTTTCTGATTACTGACATCCTTCTCACAGAGAAGAAAGCTAGACCCCGTGGTAAATCATTATGCTTATTTTTCATTTTAATTTAAAAATAGAAAAATATTACAATCAGATATAGGGCTCAAGTTGTTAAAAATACACTTTTTTTTTCGAAAACTGTATCCAACCTTTCATTAAGAAGGAGGATCACTAAATAACGAACGAACAAACGAATTTCTTTTACTTTTAAAACACAAATATAGGTAATTCGTATGCATGTTTACTTTGCCGGAAGGATTGAATAATATTTTAAAATTCCAAGTTACGAAATAGTCTGCAACAATAAAGAAGCAATAATGGTCATAACAATGATAACAAATACTCTTTTTTTCAAAATTAGAAATGTACAGAAAAATGTTCTACAGAAAAGTAACACAGTATGAAACTTTAAATTTTAGATTCATAGTAGTAATTTGAAATACAAATATACCTTTTTCTGTATGTCTTGCAATTTGATTGCTATAGAATTAATAATTTGGTTCCGATTTTCTCGCGGCACACCAGCGACCCATTCGCGGCATACCACTGTGCCGCGGCACACCGGTTGGGAAACGCTGCTCTAGAGCGTTCTTTTTTTAAAAGATATAAGTAAGTTAATTAGTTTTACAAATTAAAAGATAGACTAATGCGAAAATTATGTGAAAATATTGTTTTGCCATGAGCTTCACGTCTCTATGCAACATCTCAGAGGTCTATTTAGAATAGAAATTCATGAAATTTAAGGTTCCAATATTTGACTGTAAAAAATAAACAGAAAACAAAAATAACCAAAGCATTGTATTGCTATTCTCAGGTTCTCAAATAAACAAATGACTGTATTGATAACTAAAAATGGAAAAAATAATGAAATCCTTCAGTAACGTGCTACGGTTATACCCTTTAGGCCAGTATCTCTCAAAGTGTGGGTCGCGGGCCGTTTCTTTCGTGGGTCGCGAGTTTTTCCTTTTAATTGTGAAAATTTTATTTTGATGCAGAAACATAAGTTGTAAAGTAAGCGCCATTCAGGAAATGAAAATTGAAAACGTTTGTTAATGGGGTAAAGAGTAAGTGGTTACTCAGAACCCTGTCCTGCTGTACAATCAGTAGAGATGCTGGGTTAGGATGGAAAGAGAATGGCTGAGTCAAAATCTGTCACGGGGTAGAGCATTGCGTTGAAAATAATGTTAGCTCTGTGTTACCTTTATATGAAAAAAATTAGAAATATGATTTACAAAATTTAATTGGTTTGAAATACCACCGTAAAAGTAGGTGGGCCACAAAGTACTTTTTAATATTTAGTGTGGGTCGCGGTAACAACAAGTTTGAGAACCACTGCTTTAGGCTAAGGGAGATGAATGATAAAGGCAAGTGAATGATGATGGATATATTGGTGGAATGGGAGTGTGGGGGGAAACGAGAATACCCCAAGGACACCCACGGAAACAATGTTATCCACCACAAACTTATTGGTCGGCAGGGACGTACGCAGTGGGTGGGTCCTAGGGGTTCGGACCCCCCCCCCCCCGAAATCTGTAACTTTTTGTAAAGTTAGTCTAATTTTAGGGGCAATTTTACAATTTTTAATATAATTTAGAATGAAATTGTGTTTGGACCCCCCGAAAAGCTTTGGAACCCTCCCGAAATAAATTCCTGCGTACGTCCCTGTTGGTCGGGGATGGAACCAAGTACTCCACACACCAAAGGCAAACGCTCTCCCACTCAGTGGAGAATTTTAACAAAGCAGCAAGGCTATTTGTCACGAGTTTTAGTGGAAGAAATGGGAGTTTGGGAAGAGTGTAGCCATATTTAGCCTCTGTTTCAAAACTTAACATTATTTAATGAATTAAGGATATGAACAAATGCAATTTTAAGATTACCTAAATTGTTAAGTTGATCAATTCAACCATATTTAATATTTACAGAGAGCATCAATCATCTGAGTCCGCTGGACAGACTCATTATCAAAAAAGAGTTTTCAACGAAGGCTCTGATGCTTCTTATCGCAAAGGCTTCCGAAAGACCAGTGGATCCAGCTACAGTTACTCCCATGGCAGCAGTAGACGTGTTAAAGGAGGACACAGGAAAGGTGGGAGTTCAAGATATTCCTCCAGTGCTTTCGCCAATTATCAAGATGAATACGAGGGAGGTAAGTACAAAAAATATTCTCAGTTTTACTATATCGTAATTGGATAAAGTTTACTTGTTGCATGTGAAGTAATTAGTAACTTGACGTTATTTCTTAAAGTTCTGCCATGCAGTAATTCGACTTTGTTTAAGTTTTTCTGGATACACGGTGGCTTAGTGGAAAAGCGCCTATCTCTGGTGCCTGGAGTCCTTGGTTCGATCTCCAGCTAAGTATGTTTCTGGTGGACAAGATTGTGTCCATGGGTTTTCTCAGAGTACTACACTTTTCCATGGGGGCGCGGTGACTCAGTGGTAGAGCGTTCACCTCCGGTGCTTGGGGTCCCTGGCTCGATCCCAGCTCGCGCCGTGTGGACTTTGCGGTGGACAAAACACCGTGCTCGTAGGTTTTCTCGGGGTTCTCCCGTTTCCTCCCACTTTCTTCATTCCACCGTTTCACTCATTTCTCACTATCAGCGTCTCCTTTAGCCTAACCGGCATAACCGAGAAACGTTAAATATTTCATTTTACACTTTTCCATTCCACCAATTCTTTCATCATCATTCACTTCCTTTATTCATCGTTTCCCTTAGCCTAAAGGGCATAAAAAAGGGACGTTAAACTGAAAGATTTAATTTCATTTAAGTTTTACTTAGGAGGATGTGAATTTAATAGGGGATGACAGAAGAACACTAGAAAAAAATGCTGAGATCTTATTAAATGCTTGCTGGAACATGGGTTTAGAATTGAATTGATTTTAGTTTAGCGTCCCTTCCAGCAGCTATATGAGACGTGGACCTACTGATTAACGTGGAACCCGAACCACATAAGCTCCCGCCGGGAATCGAACCCGGGTCCCCCACGCCAACATGGGTTTAGAAATAAATGCAGAGAATACTAAATACACGGAAGTTCGTCGGGACCGTAATACGGCAAATTATGGATGCGTTAAAATATTAAATAATACTTGATAAAGTGGATAGTTTCAAATATCTAGGATCAATATTAACAGACGAAAATCATATTCACGAAGAAATTAAATGTCGACTAAAAGCAGGGAATTTATGTTATTATTCGGTTCAAAATCTCTTGTCGTCGCGAATTCTGTCGAGAACTTTGAAGCTTAAAACATATAAAACGATAATCATGCCTGTTGTTCTGTATGGTTGCGAAACATGGTCGCTTACTCTGAGGGAAGAACATAGACTGAAAGTATTTGAAAACAAGATCCTGAGACGAATATTCGGACCCTAAAGGAACGGGAATGGGGAATAGCGGAAACTTCATAACGAGGAACTACATAATTTACCCAACATTGTTAGGGTCGTCAAGTCTAGGAGGCTTACAAGGGAACCTTCCGAAAATGATAGTTGCAGAGAAAGATGCGACCTATGCCAATTGAAAGAGCTGTAACAGAGATGTTCATTCCCAAAAAAGTAGCTGCCCATAGCAATAGGTTCAAGAAATATAAGGGGTGGAAGTTCGGGAAAGAGCAAGGTTGGACAAGGGGGGGAAAGTGCAAATTCCGCAAAAAAAAAAAAAAAAAAAAAAAAAGGAGGGCACGGCAAAATACAATGCTGATAAGTGATGAATAGAATGAGACTTGCCACAATAAGGAACAAATAAAGGCCACCAGTGATGTTAACAGTGTTGCCAACTGCAATGAAAAGTGCATGTTTTTGCAAAGAGTGCAATATTCAGTGTCAACCTGTAATGTAGAACATAAGATATGACGTGTATAATCAGTGGTACAATCTAACAAAATAAAATATAAAAAACAGAAGTTCGAAAAACACGGAAAAGACGAAGTTGGCCTTAATGCGCCACATTTGATCACGAGCTGTGCATATTAGAATGAACGAAACAAGAGAGCACCAACTATGCAGGAAACCGACGTATCTAGAGTCGAAAAGAAAAACGAGTTTCAAAGTTGGCAACTGGCCATGAAAATCCAGACAATTCTAATATAGTTAGGCCACTCGCTTCACAAAAAGAAAATTCCGGCTACAGGCATTAGCCTTCGCATCATTTGTACATGCTCGTCAACATTGTACGTGCAATTGTTCGATGAGACAATGGTCCAAACAGAAGATACATTTGCAGTGAACACAGCGGAATACTGCCAATCCGTCACACATGGTACAATGATCGCCTGTGAATGTCTCGAAACAGTACTCTAGAAGTGTCGGAACCTTTGGTGGCCTTTCTATCTCATATCCACACCTATAGAAAACAAACATAATCCATGGCTTGATTTGCTGTGTGCTGCTGTCTGCAGTACTATCACCGCCTATATGATATATCCAGAGTGTCCCACCTAACTCTGCGACTGAAATAGTTTCAAAGCGAAAAAAATGTGACACATCCAGTTGTGCAGGAATGTACCCGTGTCAGCGAGCGACAAACTTCTGTGAGACGCAAGTGCCCCCAAGACCCCCATCATAGGGTCCCAGGGGCCAACTTCAAAATTTCAAATAGCACCATCGGTCGAGTTATATTTCTTTCGATAAATCTTCGAATATGCAACAACGCATATCAGAAATATTTACTACATGGGATTTCAAAATGACCGCCAAAAATATCTGCTTGGTGACAAGAACAACGTGCATTTTTGGCGGCCATTTTGAAACCCGTGCTTCATATAGCAAATATTTCTTATAGGCGGTGTTGTATCAATCCAGAGAAATATCATCCGCTCCCTGTTCCCATTTGAAATGTTGCGGTTGACCCCTCGAGCCTTATGATGGGGGCCCTGGGGGACTTGCTTCTTACAAAGTTTTCTTGGCCCTCTACATGAGTGCATTCATGTGCAATTGGATTTGCAAAATCTCTTTTCGCTTCGCAGCGATTTGAGATCACAATATTCGATGCCATGTTAAGACACAACATATATTTGTGGCGGACATTTTGAAAACCATGCTTCATATAGCAAATGTTTCCTATAAGTGTTGTTGCTTCAGATAGCAAATGTGTCCTATAGGTGTCGGTCTCTGTTGCCATTTGAAAGTTTGAAGTTGGCTCCTGGGGCTCTATGATGGGGATCCTGGGGGCACTTGCTTCTCACAGACGTTTATCACCCCCTGACATTGGTACATTCCTGCACAACTGGATCCGTCACATTTTTGTTCGTTTCGCAAATCTTTCAGGTCACAAAGTTTGGTGGGACACCCTGCATATTGCCACATACGACCCAACCATGACATAATGTTCACTACTTCTATTATCGGTTGTTGGCTCAACCCAACCATTTCATGTTCCCCGACTTGACATTGCCTCAATCACTCTAACATTGATGCATTCCGAGTGATGCCTCTTGCCGGATTTTTCTTTTTGTGAAGCGAGTGGCCTAACTAATTTAGAGTTTTCTGAATGTTTATGGCCAGTGTTGACAACTTTGGAACTCGTTTTTCTGTTCGGCTCTAGGTACGTAGGTTTCCTGCATAGTAGGGCTTCTTGTTATGTTCATTCTAATATGCACAGCTCGTGATAAAATGTGGCGCATTATGGCCAACTCCGTCTTTTCCGTGTTTTTCGTACTTCTGTTTTTTTCTATTTTCTTTTGTTAGATTGTACCACTGATTATACAAGTCATATCTCATGTTCTACATTACAGGTTGACACTGAATATTGCACTCACCTCATATAGCGCTCTTTGCAAAACATGTACTTTTCATTGCTGTTGGCAACACTGTTAACCCCACTGGTGGCCTTCATTTGTTTTGTTCGTTCCTTATTGTGGCAAGTCTCTTTCTATACATCACTTATCAGCATTGTATTTTGCAGTGCCGCTATTTTTTTCCGGAATTTGTACTATTTTCCTCTTGTCCAACCTTGCTGTTTCCCGAACTTCCTTCCACTCCTTATATTTCTTGAACTTATTGCTATGGGCAGCTACTTTTTTGGGAATGAACATCTCTGTTACAGCTCTTTCAATTGGCATAGGCCACATCTTTCTCTCCAACTATCATTTTCGGAAGGTTCCCTTGTTAGGTGGGCGGGTCATGTAGCTAGAATAGAAGAAAGTAGAAATGCTTTCAAAGCCTTGAATGGAAGACCAATCGGAAAACGACCATTAGGAAGACCTAGGCGCAGATGGGAGGACAATATTAAGATGGATCTCGCAGAGATAGGAATACAAAGTAGAAACTGGATGCAGTTGGCTAAGGATAGAAGTTAGTGGAGTGCAATAGTTAATGATAGCCCTCGTATGTAGGCATTGGAATATAATAGACCTATGCTGATTACATTAAATAATTCCGAAAGATTGCTTCTTCTGCATATATGACAAAAAGAAATGCGTGAAACCTTTTTTGAGATTAAAACGGAAGACCGTGGATAGAAAGTAGATAATAGTTGTGTATCAAGATCTGGGACAGGATGTTTGTGGTTCTTTGAATAAACTGGAGACAGTGTTAATTAGTTCAAAGTTTGTTACACAATTTATTTGTTAAAAATAGAGACGTACTACCGGTTCCAGTGGCGGACTTCCCATTAGGCACACTAGGCACGTGCGTAGGGGCGCAGCCTTTGAGAGGCGGCAGCTGGAAGAAGTTTTTTACGATAAATTATAGGAACATTGGTACTTACAGTTGGCCAATGTGACCCTCAATTTAATTTAATTGGGAGGGTTTATTAAAAAAAATCATTAATGAAATATCCCGTGCCAGCCTTTAATATAATACGCTATAGCATAAGTGAATAAGGCAACGTCGCATTTGTGACGTAGGTAGTCCGATGGTTTTGCTGCCTGGAAGTTATGGTCTGCTATAAGTATGCAGAAAGCACAATAAACTTGTAACATTTATTAGCCTTACTGTACAGTTTTTGATGTTTTGTGATTATTTTACGATTTTATTTCTTTGAAACATATTATATATTTTGGAAGATAATAGAAGGAGGAAAATAAATGAATAAAAATAAATTAATCAAATTTCTTAATTATAGGGGTAGGGTCAACATTGGACTTTGTATGGTAGATTAGGACCAGAATATTCAGGCACAAACCGTTAAGATAATGCTAATTTCTCTTTAGTAATACGAAATCAAAACATTCTTAACGATATTGGCAATAGTATTTTGTATCGTTTTGTATCAATTTTAGCATTTACGTAAGTACAAGGGCCATATTGTTACAGTATACCTTCAATCACTAACAGCACCTTAACTAACCTGATCTTCTAACATTTATCTAAGTACGAGGGCCATATTTTACAGATGTCATAAAGTCGAATTTCGTGTTAGGGAAGAGAAATCAGCGATATTTCAACGTTTTTATGTCAGAAAATTCTGGCTCTACTTTGCTATGCAAACACCGCGACTTTCCCCTCACTATAAATAGCAACGTAAACTAATGGTTTTAGTTTACGTATTGCGTCCAGCGATTAATTTATTCATATTCACTCTCACCTAAATGGCTAAATATTTTTCACCTCAAAACATATTAATAAAAATTCAAAACAGTTTATTTCACTATGCCTTTCTTGGAGAAAGGCATGAATAAAAGCGCGCCAATGACGGAAAATTAAAAGTCGCCTATTGCGTTGAGGCTTTTCCTATATTTGCGAAACACAAAAGGGCGGCCGACCGAATCGTGCCTAGGGGCGGCGTCATAGGTAAGTCCGTCACTAACCGGTTCTGTGTTTATTAGACTCTCTGTTGTGGTTTTCACGTCATATCATTTCTTCTTCTCGTCAACTGGTTAATTTTCTATCTTTCTAACACAGTGGTCGAATCGGAAATGAAATACTATCGGTATGTACAGATCTATCTTAAGTATACTTGAGTATAATAGAAGTTATCTAATCTAATATAAATAAAATAAAGGATTTGTTTGTGTGTCTGTCTGTGTGCGGCCTGGGGACCAGACGAATACCGAAAGTTACCAAATTTTGGTCACGGATACCTTGGTCCAGGGCACTCAGACCAAGACGAAGCATTTTTTAAATTCGAACCAGGGAGTCTCGGGGGGGGGGGGGACGTTTACCGGGACATGTAAAAATAGTAGAAAATGATCGATATTAATATCAAATTCATAGTTTTCGCGGTCGCTGAGATCAATGGTGAAACTCCGATCGCATTAACTCCCAAAGACACCCCATTTAGCTGTAGGCCGGGGATCACCGGGAGGAAAGGATACCGAGACATGTAAATATAATCCAAAATGATCGATATTAGTGTCAAATCCATTAGTAAAATAAGTGTTTTTTTTTCTTTCGTCGTTCAGTTTGTTTATATAGATATTTTATCTGACCCGTGCGAAGTGCGGGCATTACAGCAAGTTATTTTATATTTTTAATTGGTGGTATGATTTTTCACACCTTCGTTTAATACTAGCATATCATACCAGCCCAATTCGATCAGTTATAAATAAACAATCTGCTACAAAGATTTTCTTTCCTTGTTATAAAAGCAGTGTGTGAATTAGGTTATGGATATTGGCGTGTGAAGGTGGGTGGGGTGGGGTCGCACCCACAAGATGTTTAGTTTGGGCTCGGGTTTGAACCCGTTTCTTTTGCGTTTAAGTCAGACGTGTAACCGACTGAGCTAGGACAACCCCAACTTATCCTTATAGGGTTTTAGTACCGGTATGTTTTACTTTATTACAGCACAGTCCTTTATGACATTAGGATTTAGTGGTCTACTACTTCCACAATTACGTGCACGCGTGGGGAGCGCGCCCACGGCCGTTCTGCCTATTGGTTTGGACAGGTTCCGCTAACTGAAGTGTCCTGACCATTGTTCCTCTTCTTGGACATCAGTCCCTGTGCACGACGTGCACTGTCAAGATCTGTCCCTCAACCTTGACGCCCGCGTGTAACCCCTATTCTCTAAGGGAGTGGGATACGCCCACTGCGCGGCAGAACTAGAGTTCTGCCTACCAATTACCTATTGGTGGAGGCGGACCTGCTAGCGAGTCAGGCCCTACCATGCTCTGCAGGCATAGTGCCCGAGTGTTTTAAGGCAAGCTCACCTCCCGCACATGCTCGCCATTACCCAGGTTTCTGGGATTAGCTCCCATATGCTACCGAATCCCACGGTATGACCACAGTCCGGCAGACTCCAACCCAATCCAGGAACCTCAGGCAATGTCCGAGGGACCTAGTGTCCGGGCCCTGCCTACCTCTATTGTTCAACTAGCAACCGCCTTCGCGCGCAGAAGTACCACACACACGACGACATATTCCCATATCTCATCCCGGATCCAATGGTACGTGTTAAATCACCATTTGAGTTTAGTGCTAGCCCATATCCTACAGAGTTTCTTCCCTTCAACTGGTTCAGAAACCGTTGGCCAGAGCCCGGGACTGGAACTTCCCCAGTCGTCGGTCAGTCCCCTTCCAGACAGGAATCTGTCACTCCCCTCCCGGTAGGATCATCCAAGCAATACGGGACTTCTTCTAATAACGGTAGAGGTACACCGTACATTACCAGAGCCATTGACTGATGTAGACTGTCTGTGGAGACAGACATGGCCATTTGAGAGTAGAATACTATCTTGGTAGGCCCGCTCAAACAGTACGGGGCTACCTCTCTTTTATGTGTTAAGGTACCACGAAAACGTTGAGATACTTTGTACACCTCCCCGGACGCAATGGTACTTGTAAACCACCATTTGGGAGAAGGGCCGTGACCATTACTCTCCCCCGGTAGGGCCCATGAGAAGCCCTTTATGATAATATTTATAAAACATTTTAACTAAAAATAAATCAATCAAATATCGAGACTTCCCTGAAAACTAATTGTATAGGCTAACACGTCCCGCCATTGGTATACACCTGCATAAAATTTGGAAAGTCGGCGCCGTTGTTGAAGGGTATTATTCTTGAAAAGACGATTAGTAATTATAAAATACTTCCATCTATATTTTCAGAAAAACCGATAGAAATAGATTGTTTTTATAAGAGAAGGAATACAGATGAAATGTAAGATCAAATTTTCATGCTACAACAATCATTTTTCTGCTAAACATTAATAAAATATTCAAATGTATATTGAGTTAGGAAGTTTTGGGGAGGGGATCCGAACCAGTGGACCCCCGCGTAGGTGCGCCCGTGTTGAGATTCGCCTCACCTTTATGGACTAAACTTCGTGTTACAAGAGCCATAAAGAACTCTGGCCGACTCTATGGTCCATATTTCAACCGGTGACGCCTTAGTATATATATACAAGGAGTTTCAAAACAACACCGACAACGTTTGGGAGGTGATTCCTGACACCAAGATAACACAAAAAGTATAGACCAACCTGGATGCACAAATGCTTCCTTTCTGAGTTATAGGCTGCCGAAAACATGTAAAAATAAACTTTAAACTTACAGAGCTCCAAAACTATGGGACCTACCGTAGTCGAGTTAAGACTTCACTTAGAAACTAATATGTACCCTATCCAAAAATCCATGTTTCAGAATCCTAAGGTACTCACGCAAAATTTTTATAGAGGCAGTTTGGCTACGGGCATATAATGTGAAGTATTCACCAATTACCTCTATAAAAATTGTTGCCTAAGTACCGCAGGATTTTTTATAATTCAAGCAAGGGTTCAGACCTCCAACTCCGGGATCACATCGGTCTTTCAGGTGGGTCTAGGATTTGGGAACGAACTCTCCCTGGCCTTCTTGTAGGTACCATCCCGACCTTCGCCTGGAGGGAGTGAAGAAAACTAGGGAAAACTTAGTCAAATTAATGGCAGCATGCCGATATTCCACAACCAAAGGAAGTCCATGCACAACTCTGAGCGACCAAAGTGATGATCACTTTAATTTGGGATCGGTGTGGGGTATTACCACTTGCTTTACAGGCAAAGGGTACCACGATTACTTGGATATACCATGCCTCACTGCTTCGTGCGTTATGGAATTCTGTGAAATCCCAGAACGTGGCATGCTGACAAAAGGTGTCTCCTCCTGGAAAACAACGCATCCGTTCACTGTCCGAATGTTGGCCAGACAGATGCATAGCCCTGGGTATGAAATCTGTCATAGTTTGCGTTTTCTCTTGACCGCACACTACCTTCATTCCACCTCTTCCCAACGATGTAGTCATTTCCTAGGGTCAAGTACTTCTGCGATGTTGCCACCCTGCTTTCTGAGGTGAAGTAATGGAGTTTGTACCACTACACAATACTTTACGTTCGAACCTATAACAAACCAACGGTGCAGAGTTACGAGTTGTACATTACCACATTATGTACGTAGATATGCAGTATTGCACACTTAAAATTCCATCGCTCTACGATATGTGGAAGTGGGTCAGGGTAAAACTTTCTCGTGCACCTCCCATTAGCCGGCAAATTTCAAAGAAATCAGACATGTGCAAAGTACTCAGAAACTATTGATTTGCGACCCGCGGTTCATATAGGTAAACATGTTTCAAAGTACTTGTAGAATATCCCTTTGCGTATCCCCCACAATATGTATATATACATGGTGTTAATGAACTATACCGACAAACTTTTAAGAGGTGATTCCTCACCTCAAAATAAGATAAAAAATTCGTATGGACCTATAGCGAAAGGTGCATACTTTCAGAGCAAGGGCTGTCCAAAATCGCGAAAAAGCAAAATTTCAACAGACGCTATTTCGAATTCCAGAAACTGTGGATTGTGGTCATCAGTGTAAAGGAAGTCACGCAATCCAAAAATGCATAATTCATTAATGTTCAATGGGTGTACAGAGTATTCCACACAGGGTGAAATTCCCAGACATGCCATCAACCGAATTTTGAGATATACTCTGACTATGATTGGTCTAAAGTAGGCAAATTATAAGCCTTGATAACAGTGAACACGGAATCCTTTAGCGCGATGTCGGAAGTGTTAAGGATCGTCAGCAGGACGGTCTCTCGTATTCGGGAAAACGCATGGTGCGATGTTTTCTTTCACGCTTATAAGTGAAGAAAACGTGAAATATACCGTGACGAAATACACATCATCACACGTTATTGCGAACACAAAGAAATATGGAACTGCTTGTTCCTAACACTTCCGCCTTCCTTCCGAAGCATTGGATGTCCAATGTAGTCAAGGCTTACCTCATGCCTACTTTGGACCCTTCTTGAAATCACGGTATATCTGAAAACTCTATTGAAAACATATCTGAGAATGGCACCAGGGATCTCTACACCTATTGACAATTGATGAAATACTCACTTTTGGATTGTATATGCGTGGCTTCTTTACGCTGATAAGAACCATCCATAGTTTCTGGAATTCGAAATAGGGCCTTTTGAAGTTTTACTCTTTCGCCATTTGGGACAGCCCTAGCTCTGAAACTATGCACTTTTCGCCATATGTTCACATGAACTTTTTCTCTTCTTTTGATGTGAGGAATTACCTCTTACAGTTTGTCAATACAGTTCATTAACACCCCGTATATATATGTGTCTGTATGTATGAAGGAGAACAAGCGCAATCCTTCTGTATAGAAATTACTAGCATCAATTACCTGGTTCACTGGGTTAAATTTTAAAAAATAGTAAAATGTTCTGTTAGTCAGTTACTTTTTACTATTACTAAAGCGTTCTCTGATATTGGTCATTTTCGATCATTTGTGTATATATATACAAATGATCGAAAATGACCAATATCAGAGAGCGCTTTAGTAATGCCTCAAGTTGCGGAGCTGAATTTGGATTTAAACAGGTGCGAAAGTGTCACTGTTCATCTCAGTGATCCCGAAAACTATAGATTGGAAACTAATATTGGTCATTTAGATCATTTTCAAATGTCTCCCCCTCCTATAAGTTACACCGTCAAAATGATATGGCAAAAACCATCTCACGTTTGAAACTCATCTAGGTTGAAAATTTGATCGAGATCGGTCAGGTGGTTCAAGAGATTAAGAATCACAAACATAGTCACTTTCAATTTTATAATATAGATTAGTGCCCTCCATGATATATTTTAGGGATGGCCGGATCCAGATCTGATTGGGTCCGGATCCTTGGGATCCGAATCTCGGATCTGGGTCTAGATCTCGGATTTTGCATCTGGTCCGGATCTCTGACCTCGGATCTGGGTCTGTCTGGATCTCGGATCTGGATTCGAAATTCGAATTTCAAATCTGGGTTCGAAATTCGGATCTAGATCCGATATCCAAGTCC
Source organism: Thermobia domestica (assembly GCF_964235325.1). NCBI lineage: Eukaryota > Metazoa > Arthropoda > Insecta > Zygentoma > Lepismatidae > Thermobia > Thermobia domestica. The sequence goes on along the minus strand of NC_137468.1, from coordinate 190,708,082 downwards.
TGACAGTGTAGGAGAAAACAGAAAATTAAGGCAAATATTGACTAGTCTATTTGTCTCCTTCAGTCTACTCAAAAGATCAAATGCATACCTTAGTAAAAGGAGATCTGATTTGATCCGGATGAAAGTTCAGATGTTGAATCTAGGTCCGGACGCAATTTCAGGACCGAGATCCATACTTCGTTTCTAAACGTCTGAAACCAGAATACATTTGAAATCAGAATATAAAACTCGAATATTTAAAATTCCTCAAGAGAGCTGTAAATGGTGAAGAAGGCAAAACAAACTCAATAATTTAAATTTACGAAAACAGAAATTCGAATGGTTTGTTTAGGTTTAGTAATATATCTGAATGATTATGTGTATTCATTTTAAACGTATTTAATGTAAGATGCTGTATTTAATTTCTTCTCCTAGGATTATCAATATTTTCAATTCTTTCATTTTAGGTTGTCGAGGAATGCCAGCTGCACCATTAAACTCCCAAATAGCATGCTCAACTTACAGGTGAGAATTTATTCAACTTTTATTAAGGTGGATCACCACCCGGAAGTCAGTACATATTTTAGCTCATTGACTTAACTAGTTCGCAATGAAACGTTACATATTATAAATATCGTACTATAAGATAGAGTAATGTTTCAGCTACAGCACAAGACACTGATTCATTTGGTTGTGTTTCTTGATATTGAAAAATGTAACAAATAAAAGGAAATATTTGATTCGTTTTACAATGAGCACACAAGATGGCACTTGCTGTTAGATCTTACTAGAAGTGTTCCGTTTTATGAAATGTTTATTTGTATGTGTAAAGTATTTTGAAGTAACGATCTTCTCACGAAGTAGATTTATTTTGTGATCGTTTTTCGTGTTACGTTTCATATTTTATTTAAATATTAATTTACATTTAAGGAAATAGATTTTAAGACGAAACTGGCGCAGAACGCCATAGTGCGTTGTTGCCAAATTTGTACGTTTACTGTAGTAGTCACAATAAGAAAATTCCTGGATTCTAGCTTTGTAGTTCGAGAAGCGGTAAAGGGTCGAAAACTAATTTATCTAGTATCTAAGCAGAATTTGATGATTACTCCCTTTATTATCTGGCATTAGTAAACACTCGACACTATCTGGCAACGCCATACTATTCAAGCAGCGTTTAGCATAGCACTGGGAACACCTAGTGATCCACCTTAACAGTTGTGAAAAGTAACTGTCACAACAATGATAGAACTACATACTGTACAAAATAATCTAGTACTAGTTGTGGACAAGCAAATTAAACATGTGATGTATTTTAACCTCAGATTCCGTGATCGGGCTCTTAGCTATTTCTCAAGAAACCAGTCAAAGAGGAGGGGAAAAATATATCTTGATATGTTACGAAATTATGCAGTTTCTCGACTACCATAGGCATGCATATTCAAACTACATAGGTCTCCACCGTATTACGCGTTTTAAGTAAGAATTTTTCTTAAAGAATAATCTCCAAAGATGGATTGAAAGAGGAGATCCCGTTGCATGCCCTCCAGTGTTACCAGGTTTGTACCTTAGATTTATTTCTATGAATACATAAAAGCGCAAGTCTATCGAACTAGGATGCAGGCTCTGAATGATCAAAGGTAGCGAATAATCGACAGTTGTAAATTCGTTACGCCGCAGATACTGCAAAACACCTGGCGAGAGGTGGAATACAGTGATACGAACCCGTAGGAAACAAAAACATTTTGTATTATTTTTGATATTAATTTTAGGAATAGGAAAAAAGGGAAATTTCGTCAAAATTAGCAACATGAGATGTTTTTCATATGTTTATTTCATCAACACACACACACACACACAAAAAAATCTCTATGAGCAGCAAGTAGTCTAATGACGCTTGAATAAACGTGAATTCCATATTATTGTAAAATTTTGTTATTTGAAAGTGCATGTTAGTGTGAAACTAATTTATGCAATAACTTGTAAATCTTAAAAAAAAAGAACAACAAGAAGAAGAAATCAACAAGGAACGTAATTTGTACCCTGGAGTTTTTAGAAAATATGTACAAAGCGTGGAGTTTCGGAAAATGTACCCGGACGAGAATTTTTGCTCTTAAAATGTGGATATATCTGCATAAATGCTGACACATGGTAACCCTATTAATATATAATATAATATGAATTTCTTTATAGTACATAAAATTATTTAATAAATAAAGATTTTTCTATTATTTACTAATGTTCGTGAATATTGATGTAAAGGCTTCAACAGGTGTTGTAAAGTAATACACCAAAAGACAAGTAACATTTTTGGGTTTTACTTTGAAACTTAAATAAACAATAAATCTGACTTAATCAAATGCTTATCAGACACATTATCTACTCTGTCTGGTGTAAATTATTGTGCAGATAATGATGTAGTACCAAAAATAAAACAGAAATTAATAATAATAATAATAATAATAATAATAATAATAATAATAATAATAATAATAATAATAATAATAATAATAATAATAATAATAATAATAATAATAATTTTGCTTTGGTCGGATTTTCTTTTTATTTACTTTTATAGATTATTGACTATGTCATTAGTATAAATTATATGCTACAGTTGATTAATAGTGTTCACAATTTGAACAAATCCACATTTTATCTAGACACAGAAATTACCATAATATTTTGTACGAGGTGTGATTGGAAAGTTTTAAGACTGGGCTTGTAATTTAAAAATGGCAGTACTTACAGGCTATTGTGATGGATCTCCTTCAAAGTAGTGCCCCGCTGAATGAACACACCGATTCCAACGGTGTTTCCACTTCTGCAAGCATTTCTAAAAATTATTTTCCGTGATGGTGTGAAGCACTCTCTCCGTATTTGCTTGAATGTTCTCAATTGAGTCAAATATCTTCTCTTTCAGCAGCAATTTTAATTTAGGAAATAGGTAGAAGTCGGCAAGGACCAAATCAGGAAAATAAGGGGGTTGCGGAAGTACAAGAATGTTGAATTTGGCCAGAAATCCCTAGATCGATAACGCGTTGTTCCAGTTTTGCATTAATTTTGAGTAATTAATAATCCGCCACGACACATGTACAACCCCGCACTTAACAGGTTGCTACGCTGTAGTGAACAAAGATATCGTGTAGTGATTCTTGCAGCACATACCAAGATTACACCAAACCACCACTTCCAGGCTAAGGCAATTATATCTACTCTTGAGCAGTGGCGCCGCCTGTCTTGAAACTTTCCAATCGCACCTCGTACAACAATAATGAAATAATTTTGATGTATAAGCTATTTGTCTTATATATTTATTTACTTACTATCGCGTTTTGTAAACTAATATATCGTACATAAGATTTTCACAGATGTATAGACCTTGTCAAAATATAGACCTTGTCACATGGTAAGTATTTTTTATTATTGCTGTCTTGTTAACTGACTTTAATAGATACGTTATTAATATCTATTTCAGCGGTTGTAAAGCAACATGTAATCCCAGCTACCAGTTCCCCAATGGACAAGAACATATTATTATTACATGCGAACAGGGCCAATGGGAAGTCAGAGGCGTCGAGTGGGAAAGAATACCTGATTGCGAACGTAAGTTCATACACATCTACTCTATATACAGAAGAAGATAAGCTTGAAATTTGAAATGTTTTTAAGTTATCCTGTAAATAGAGCTTATTTATTGGTTGAATATCGACACCCTTTTTTTTGTTCATTGATTTACATAATTAATTATTTTTCTGTTCCCTTTGAAATGAAGTGGAATTTTAATGATTTGATTACACTGATTTCTTTTTCAAATCTATTTATTGCTTCTGATTTTACTGATTTCTTCTCCAAATCTATTTTCTTGTTTCTGATTTTACTGATTTCTGATTTTACTGATTTCTGATTTTACTGATTTCTTCTTCTAATCTATTGTTTCTGATTTTACTGATATTTTCTTCAAATCTATTTACCTGTTTCCGATTCTACTGATTTGTTCTTCAAATATATTTACTTGTTTCTGATTTTACTGGTTCTTCTTCAAATCTATTTACTTGTTTCTGATTTTACTAATTGCTTCTTCAAATGTATTTATTTGTTTCTAATTTTATTAATTACTTCTTCAAATCTATTTACTTGCTTCTGATTTGACTGTTTTCTTCTTCAAATCTATTTACTTGTTTCTGATTTAACTCATTTCTTCTTCAAATCCATTTACTAGTTTCTGATTTAACTGATTTCTTCCTCAAATCTATTTACTTGTTTCTCATTTTACTGATTTCTTCTTCAAATATATTTACTTGTTTCTGATTTAACTGATTTCTTCGTCAAATCTATTTTCTTATTTCTGATTTTAGTGATTTCTTCTTCAAATCTATTTAAATGTTGCTTACTTCGTGACAACTAAATTTTAATATAATTTTAAATTTTGATAATCAAATTTATTTTAATTAATAGTAATTTTATATATAGTGAAAATTTTATTTATTTATTTATCATTACATGTTACAGAGATAATACTACCTTTAGAATAGATATTACAATTGTATTTAACATTGTTCTACTATATATATTTACATAGTAAAATTACAACAGAAGATACAATAAGAAGAAACATAAAACATACAGAAAAATTAAATTTTTCTTATCTGTTTACTGTATAATACAATAGATAATAAACACAAAGTCTTATATTGGTGCATAATACATGAATAAAGTGCTATTCTTAGCTTTATCTATGTATAATTTCTTATTTGTGTCATTATCATCAATTTAATATTTCCATTTTGTATACTTCATTCATTACAACTAAATTTTGAAGAATCATTCATTTGGTTACGCCTGAAAAAGAAATTATTAAAATTGCACTTCATTTCAAAGAAAACAAAAATGGTTCCCCATAAATCAATGGCTTACAAAATAAAGATGCGTTAGTACTTCTCACCTCTAAGTCATATATTTATATGTTTGGTATCAATCTTTCCTGAATTTATCCAAGTTTAGTATAATTGAATGGATTCAATAACACTGGATGAGTTGGAATTTGAAATTCTTGTATCAGTTTGAAATAAAAAAAAAAAAAAAATGTAACACGGACATAGTAGTTTTACGAAATATTTTTGACCGAGTTTCTTTCATAGAAGCAAACTTATATACAATATACAACATATCTATCTATCTATCTATCTATCTATCTATCTATATATATATATATATATATATATATATATATATATATATATATATATATATATAATTATCTGTGTTATTAATGTGTGTCACATATCAAATACCAGACCGAAACTACTTATGTATTAAACAAGAGTTAAATGATCTATTTGTGCATCTAATATATATATATACTGGTACTTTTAAAATTATATGTTATTGTCACAAGTACCGAGATGTTTTACAGTACTAAGTATAGCATACATAAAATAGATAAACAATGCAAGGATATTTTTCAATTGAATCTGAGACCTAGAATATAAAGTCCAAATGAAATAATTTTAGAAATTGAAAGCTTATTCGAGCAGAAATGTTATTTAACATGATAACGTTGAAAAAACATTATTATTATTATTATTATTATTATTATTATTATTATTATTATTATTATTATTATTATTATTATTATTATTATTATTATTATTATTATTATTATTACATATCTTAGTGTGTGACTAAGGAAATTTATAGTCTGATAGTATGACAGAACATATGATACGTTGGAGGCGCTGTTACCAAAACTAGCTATAGTCATCAATCTATAGTCGTAAATATATACCAGGATAATTTGTAATGTATAATTTTCAAATAGACAATAAAAATAATAATATTTGTGATATTTGAAAGAAGATTCAGCATTCAACTACCGGCAAAAGCTCGGTCAGTGACTTTGGTTGTTTAGGAACAACATCATGAAAGAATAGGCCTGCAGAAGTGCTTGTTGAGCAATCCTCTCATTCTAAGGGACGTTATAGGTTACACATTTATAGATGAAAAAGTACTGGTCTTGTATACAGAAAAAAATATTTATTCTTACATTATTTCAACCCTCTCTTGGGCCTTTGTAAATAACTTATTTGTTGCTGCTTTTGCTTTTCTTAACAATTCATCCACGTTAGGACATTCATAAAACATCAGAACACGAAGGTGACTCAGTGGTAGAGCGTTCACCTCTGATGCTTGGGGTCCCGGGTTCAATCCCAGCCTCAGCCAAGTGAACTTTGTGGTGGACAAACACCGTGTGCGTGGGTTTTCTCGGGGTTCTCCCATTTTCTTCATTCCATTCATTACTCATCATCACCGTCTCCTTTAGCCTAACCGGCATAACCATGGGACGTAAAACTCAAAGATTTCATTTCACTTTTTAAGAACACGATCTGCCACAAACCTTTTTTTTTTTTTATATATAGCTTGTAGATTCTCATACATTTTCACTTAAGAACGTCTTTATGGAAGTAATTGAATACTCTATGAGATTGTGATTGTCGCTCAATCAACAAATAATGGAATATTTATACAATGTTAGGTAATCGGTATAAGTTATGAAGTTCCTCGTTATGAAGTTTCTGCGATATTCCATTTCCATTCCTCATGGGTCCAATTATTTGCCTCAGAATTTTACTTTTAAATACTTTCATTTTGCGTTCTTCCCTCAGAGCGAACATGTTTCATAACCGTAGAGTATAACGAGTATAATTATCGTTTTGCTTATTTTAAAAACTTCAAATTCTTCGACAAAATTCGCTAAGGCAGAAGAGTTTGGACTGAATATCACGAATTCTCTGCATTCAGCCAACATTTAATTTCTTCGTGGAAATGGTTTTGGTTTGGTTGCAAGTGTTACTGAATAATTTAATATTGATAACTGTACGATATTAGGCCTATTCTGAAAACTTGTTATGTCTAAATCAATAATTTCGAAGAAATAAACTTGTATAAACGTAATTTTGAACTTCGAGTTTGTGACTATCTCATAAATATAACACTGTCTGATAGATTTCAATCAAAATCTTCAGGAAGATATGTGTTTTCAAAGACAATGAAAAACGTGTAAGTGGATAAAGTTAGACAGTTCAGAACTTCACACTATGTACTTGTCACCGACATCCATTGGCAGCTTTTGAGGGAAGTCACCTCGGTAAAATTTAGAATTTATTTGCAAACTAATTCTTAACGTTTAGTACATTAGATGGAGTTTCTTCTCTTAATTTGTAGCTCTAAACCTCTAATTCCCATCAATATTACTTTCCTTAAGAATCGCTACTGATTAAAAAAAAAAATCAATAATTCTAAGATAGGTGGAATAAGTGTATATTCAGTGGCGAAGACGTAATATCGAAAGCTAAAATTTGTAACTTTTTTTTTACTTGTCTAGCGATCTGCAATCCTGAGTGCCAAAACCAAGGAATATGTATATCTCCAAACCGCTGCAACTGTCCGGACAATTTTGAAGGCCCACAGTGCCAATATCCAAAGCAGAAAATGTGTTTTGAACGTCCTGCAAGAGTCAATTTTGCATCTATGAGTTGCAACACCAGGTAAGTTTGTAAAAAAAAGTCGAATTATCGTTAGAAATGTCTTCAAATCATTTTTCAACTACGTGAGGTGTCCGTTCTTTGCATGGAAAAAGACATAATTAATTGATATGCTTTTAAAACATATAGAAACCCCTAGAATTTTTGGATTAGTTGACTTGTTAACATGAATTTTAATTCACTGGAATTCCAGGAAAACAAAACCTTCCACCAAGTTACTCCTAAATGAGTTTTCTGAAAGCAGAAAATATAGCAGAATTTGAAAAGTTTTCGGTCTCTTTCCCTTCTTTGTTGGAATTTTTCCTTCGTTTGTGTCTCGATAGTTGTTCTGTAGAAACATGAGAGTCATTTGAAAAGCTCTTGGAAGGCACACAAAGCATTAGTTTACCTCTTAAAAATTATATTTGTTCCAGTAATTTCTCTTGATCCGAATATACTTAGCCCAACGATGTAATAAAACCTTTATGTCATCACGGAAACCAGGTTTCTCCATGCCTGCAAACTATTTCCCCACTGATGCTGTAAGCTTTTTGAAAAAATATGGAAGCCTATTTAGGTATTTTTATCAGCTTCAGAAAGAGCTGGAAGCCTGATGGAACTAAATCAGTTGAATAAGGCAGATATAGCTGCAAATCATACATTTGCTCATTGATTTTTCGGAAATGGCAAGGACATCCGTATGGGATCGTGCATTGTCGTGATGCAAGATAAGTTCATTAAACTCAGTCTTTTTCCCATTCTTTTTTTCCATATGATTGATGTAACAATTTTGCATAATATTCAGCCATGATGGGTTTACCAAGTGGAAGATAAACAGTAAAAAAGGATGACTTTTGGATCCATAAAAATTGATGCCATTTTTTTCTTTGGAGCTGGAGAATTAGGATTTCCTTTGTTTTAACTCCCGTTTGATTTCTGGAGATTAACAGTGAATTTATGTTTTAACGACGAGCATGAATCAGTGCACAAAATCAGGTGGATTTTTTTTTTTTTTTCGTAAAATGTGCTAAGTTGCCCTTAAAGATTTGCATTCTGTTTCAGTTTTGGTCAGATGGCTGTGGAGATACTCATCTAGTGCAGTTTCCTCATCCACATTCTTCGGTCAAAATGTAAAATTCTCATTTACCCGAAACACAGTTTCTGCAACATAATCGCCTTTAATCTGTTATATTCTTGAATACCGTATCGTGCACTTTTTCAAGAATGTTTGCTGTAGTGGCAGATTTTTGATAGTCCACTTCGCGAGTCCAAGCTTTCAGGACGACATTTTAAACTCAAATGTTCACTTGGTAACAGTTGAAACTGTCGGAGCCGAGTCTTCTACAATATTTTTCATATCATTGTGTATTTATTTTGCCTTCATAATCATCTTCACCAAATATTTAATGATTGCTCGGTGTTCAAGCATGTGTGCACTGTAATTGCACGAGGATAGTTGTTGTCGTTGATCAAAATAAAAAAAAGCGACGTTGCCATAACGAGAGATAATAAATAATAAACATGTAGTCGGCTTGGGTTTTTTTTAGTTTAACGTCTCACTATTATACAATGAGGTTAAAGGAGATGGTGATGATAAGATGGATGATGGTAATAGTGAAATGATGAAAGTGGGAGGAAACGGAAAAACCCACTCACACGGTGTTGGTCTTCCACAAAGCTCAATTGGCGGGAACTGGGAACGAACCAGGACCAGCGGCCCCTGGTTTAGAGCTTGTATTGCCATGTGTATACGTCATTACTAATAACACTCCAACTGACCAAAGCAGTATATATATTTTAAAATTATATATTTGTGTTATAGTTTCGGCTATGTAACACAAATTTATAATTTTAAAATATATATACTGAGTTGGTCAGTTAGAGTTTTATTAGTAATCTTGAATTTTCCAAAGCTACAATGAATAATTTACAAGTCATTCCGATATGTTTTCAAATGACCCTCTTATTTGAAAATTTAGAACTTTTGAAATAGAACATTTTTGTTTAAAGCCCACCAGAAAATTAAAAATTGGATGAACATAGAAGAATTCAAGAACTTTGATATTGATTATTCTATAAGACATGTTTTACTCATAATGATAATGTAAGAAATACATGTTTAGCAATTAAATATAATATTAATATTTTTTTCTATTAGTTTGTGTTAGTTCTTTCTTGTATTTTGCTGCAGTCGTGGGAAACAGACAGTGGTATGATTATCAGTGTTGGCATTTAAGAATCAGTAAAAATTTGTTTTGTTGGTACAGTCTATGGAAAGAAAGTTTTATACAGCTTTAGAAACTTGTATTCAAGAATTAATACGTCGGGTAAGCTTTCTTCTCCTACCTCCTAGTGGCAAAATGAAAATTTCCTCAAGTATTACCTCTGGTAATTGCCACTCAAATTTCGTAACCCTATTTTTGTAATAGATAAGTTTCGTCTTAAGCTCTAATTCAGAGAGCATTTTTCGCACAAAATGTTGTATGCCTTATTCATTAATAAGTTTTCTTTCTTATTTTTTTCACATGTAGAATGTGTACAGTGAAATGTTATCCCAATTATCAATTTCCCGATGGCTCTGCTGTTACCAATTTGAAGTGCTCAAATGGTGTATGGGCTCCGAGCAGAAGTGATTGGGAGTCGGTACCTGATTGTCAAGGTAACTGATTTCAAAATATAATTTTTATTAAAATATAGCATTTACAATGGTAAATGTTTGTACATAAAAACTGCAAAAATTACAAAAAAATGGAAGATGCAATTGATTAGATCTAATATAACCTAACCAAATCTAACCTAACCTAAACTAACCTAATGATAATAGAAATAAGTGAAATTCTATCATGTTTTCGAAAATTATGCTGGACTCCTACACTAACATAATCTGACTTAAACTAACTTAACTTAACCTAAACTGACCTAAACTATATAATGTGAATTGAAACTTCCGAAATCGTAACATTTTTTAGACAAAATAGCTGATTCTTTCTGCTAAACATTGTCCTTTACAATTTTGTAGCATAAATTTTAATAGGAATGTGGTGTCTAAAACCAGTGTAAAACAATAATGTCTACGTGTAATAAGCACGAATCAATATTAGTATTCAATGCAAGAGATGATACAACATAAATAAAACGAATGCATCTTATATTCATTCAAGCAATAAATGTACCCCGTTTTAATAAGCAATAATATAGTTGAAGGGGGTAAGCCTTTTTTAGAAAAAAAGTCATAATTTCTCTGATTTCTGTTAATATTAGGTTAGATATTTTGTCGTATGATGTTAACATTTTTGACTCTGAAAATCGTTTTTGAAACAAATTAAAATGTCCGTAAATGTGGTACATATTTTTCTTTTTTTCTGTGTTACATTATTTCAGTGTAAAATAGACATGGATCTGTATCTGAAACAGTTATAGATAAATAAATACAATAAGTCACATCTATATTTCTTAATTCTCGTCTTTCAGCTACGTGTGTCCCTCCTTGCCTAAACGGCGGAGAATGTGTGAGTCCTAACATATGTAACTGTGCAGAAGGGTTCGAAGGACCTCAATGCCAACAGCCGAAAGAAAAGCCATGCGATGATTGGCCATCAATACCGTCAAACTCTCGTCTTTCTTGTCGAAATAAGTAAGTGAACCTCTGCTTGGAAACTTGGTATTTCGTATTAGCTCGTTCAACTTAAATGTTGTCAGAAGCTATAACATGTCAACATAATGCATATAATGAATAGAGTAAAACTACACATATATTTCTAACTTTAATACTAATATTACACCAGGAAAAAAAAATTATTGTTGATGGTGATGATGAAAAATTTGTGTTTCAGAAAGTAACATATTCTCGAGATAGTTTTTCTCAAAATTAATAATTGAATTTGTCAAAAGCAAAAATATTTTGTATTTGCTTCAGTAGGGTAACATTCATAGGCCTAAGTCGTAAACAGCACAAGACCTAAAATTAGGCACTAGACATAACTTTTAGGTCTTGTGCGGTTTAGGACTTATGCCATTTAGGTCTTGTTCCGCGATATAATTTTTAGGTCTTATGCCGTTTAGGATTTGTGTTTCGAAATGATTTTTAGGACTTATGCCGTTTAGGACTTGTGTCACGTCCACCTTTACTAAACTTAAACCTTGTAGCTTAGTATATCGTCGTTGGAATAACCATCATTATCATCATCATAGTTATTCTACCATTATTGACAGGTCACTTGCTGCAACTGAGAAGCTTCCGTGCTCCACGGTCTTCCGCTAACCTCTTCGTCTTCACGTACGGTTTTTCTGTTTTGATATCGTACAATAATTGAAGTCTCCTTCGCCCCCTCCCTCTCTTTCCTCCTATCATACACTCTAGCACGTCCCTCATGATGCAGTTATAACCAATAACCAATAACCAATAACCAATAAATTCCAAAGTTGGCTTTATAACCAGTACTTTATCTGATTTTACGAGGTCTACCGATTGCTGTAAAAATCTGTAAGAATTAAGAATTATAGGTGACAGAGGCTTCATTCCTGAGATTTTTCACGCGTGGGGGCTCTGGTTCGGTCCACGGCCAACCAAGTTTGTGGTGAACAACAGCGTGTAAGTGGGTTTTCTCGGCGTATTCCCGTTCCCTCCTACATTCTCATTCCACTAATTTTTCCATTATCATTCACTTTGCCTAAATCATCTGTCTCCCTTAGACTAACGGGCATCATCGTGCGATATTAAATTGAAATATTTCATTTTCCTCTGATTTCGTGTTGATTAGAAGGCAGAGCGATCGATAGATCTCGCAAAATGATACAAGGTAAAGAAATTTTGAGATAAACCTATTGGATAATTCAACAACTTGGCGTGGGAGACCCGAGTTCGATTCCCGGCGGGAGCTCATGTGGTTCGAATCCCACATTAAGCAGTAGGTCCACGTTTCATATAGCCTTTCTGTTGAAAGAGACGCTAAACAAATTCAATTCAATTTAGTATAATCTATTGGAATTCATGTATATCATTTGTGGAACAAAAGTAGAATTTTGAACTAAAGTATTATGGCAGATAATTTTAAGTCTTCGTAAAGTACAAAAGATTCTGCTCCAATATTGAACTGTTTGATGAATCATACATTTTTTCGTAAATCCAGAAAATACAGCAGTATTCTTATTTCTGTACAACCTTTCTTATTATACTTCTTTGCCATTGGATCCATTGTTTATGCTTATCTTTTAATTACAATATGCCATTAATAAAGATAAAACAGCAGACATTTCAACATTTGTGGACTGGCAAAACATAAGTTTACTTTTCAAGTGTTACAGATGGCATTAATGCGAGAGCCAAGGCATTTCAACACTTATGGACTGGCAATAAGTAAATTTACTTTTCAAGTGTTACAGATGGCATTAATGCAAGAGCCAGGGAATTTCAACACTTATGGATGGGCAAAATGTACCTTTACTTTTCAAGTGTTGCAGATGGCATTAATGCAAGAGCCAAGACATTTCAACACTTGTAGACTGGCAAAAAGTAAATTTACTTTTGAAGTGTTACAGATGGCACTAATGCAAGAGCCAGGAAATTTCAACACTTATGGACTGGCAAAATGTACCTTTACTTTTCAAGTGTTACAGATGGCATTAATGCGAGAGCCAAGACATTTCAACACTTGTAGACTGGCAAAAAGTAAATTTACTTTTGAAGTGTTACAGATGGCACTAATGCAAGAGCCAGGAAATTTCAACACTTATGGACTGGCAAAATGTACCTTTACTTTTCAAGTGTTACAGATGGCATTAATGCGAGAGCCAAGACATTTCAACACTTATGGACTGGCAAAAAATAAATTTACTTTTCAAGTGTTACAGATAGCATTAATGCAAGAGTTAATGCTTGAAGTTCAGCGGTCCTTTGAAATGTTTACGTCGACAAAATGGACGAGCAGAAAGAGAGAGAGAGAGAGAGAGAATACAAATAAACTGACAAACAGTGCAGCGCAATATCTTCCTGGAATTTTTCGCTAGTTTATATCCATTCTTAGTATTCAGTCATATTTTTCTTAGGAAAATACATACGGATTGTCGACGAATACACACAAAAGTGTAGACATTTTCAAAAATCATAGGATTTCAGTCTTGGTTGTCATTAAGAACATATAAAATGTTTGACAACTCTTTTCTTGACCTTTTTTTTTTTTCAGATGATTTTTTTCTTATTTCTATAATCTTACGTAATTTTTCTGACAAATTTATTCTAGAAATAGTTTTACGCAATAAGATCGAACCATGATTGTTGGGAGTTGTCAATTAGTTAAATGTGTGAATAAGCTCAAAAGGATTTTATAATTCTGACTGAAACCTAAGCTTTAATATTCTGTGTAAATTGTTCAATATTTTGACTGGTTCTAGAAGCAGATTATGGAGCTTTGTAATTCATATTGAAATCACGTACTTTTCATTTATTAGTGGTGTAGAGTCTTGAGAAAGAGAGTTCAAATATATAAAGAGAGTTCAAATATATATATAAATACTTGTGAAGTTGTATGATGGCTGACATTAATAATAAAAGGTATAGATTACAGGATTTACGGTTATCCTTAATTTAGTAGATATTGGAGAGTTTGACTATTGGCAGCAGCACATAAACTTTGAAGTAGTCAGACTACCGGCGGGAATAAAGTGTATAGAATACCTCCTTGAAAGTGAAGGGTCCGGGATCCTTGCAGGAAAATAAAAAAAAAAATAGTCTTCTTACATTGCATTTTAAAGCATTTTTGACTTAAAAAATCAAACAAAATCTTATTTTTTTGTATTTTTTCTTTACCTTTGATAGTCTAATTTATTTATTTATTATTATTATTTTTGAAAATTGGTATTAAAAAACAAACACTTTACTGTTTGTTTGCTTATTCAATCAGTAAAATTCAATCTTGTTTTACAATTTTAGTTAAAATTAAATGCAACCAAGTGTATGTCAAAAACAAAATAATGATAAAAGGTAGTGCAAAATGAATACTCAGAAACAATAAAGTATTGAAAACAGGTTTTAGGCCTGCAAGCCTACAACTAATGTAAATGAGGCTCAATAATGTATACCTAAATAGTTGGTTTAACAGATGGTTAAAAATTACTTTTTTTTTTCCTGTTTGGTGTCTAAACAAAAAATTACAGTTTGTTATTTTAGTTTACTCCATCTTTACCATCATAGTGTCAAAAACTTCCTGCCTTTCAATTACAAACTTTTTACAAAACACTGTCTTACAAAACTTTTTACAATTGGAAACAAATTTTGTATTACTTTTTTTCATATCCACTTTGTCTAACATTGTTTTGTGTACATAGTAAACTGCTACATGGTTGAATCTCTTTTTTTTTTTTTTTTTTTTTGGAGGGGGGGAGAAAACCATTTTATAAATATTAGGGGGACACGTTCCCAATGCCTCCGATGAAATTGACGCCCGTGGTTTTGACAGATATTTAGTTAAAATAACTGTAAAACAATGATTTTAGTTGTTTTGTTAATGTTTATATGGAAAGCTTTACTAGAAACAGGAGACATAATGTATGAAGAAAACTTACTTTGAAAGGCTGAGACCCAAAGTGGTTCCTCACGTACCCAACCGAAATTAATGTGTTGCTGTCTTTGTCATTGTATTCTGATATGTCTATCACATATATAAGTCTCGTATCTCTAGGAATATTATCTTTAAGCTTATTAAGATTTGAACAAACCAACTTTAATCTTCAATCTCTACATTTTTGGATCAAAAGTTCCAATATATTTCAACAAAAATGTTCTTGTACGCCTTATATCTGGAGAAGTATATATAGTGTAGACAAACTATCACTTAACTCAGTATGATGTGATTATTACGTAGAAAATACGAAAACTCGATTTAGAGATGTTTCAAAAATTTTGTGGGCCCTAATCAAAAGATCTAATATATTTCAATTAAAAATTTTATTGTACGCCTTATGTTTGAGAACTACATACAATGTAGCCAAACCAAACTATCACTTAACTCAGTAAGATGTGCTTATTCCGTCAAAAAAAAAAAAAAAAAAAAAAAAAAAAAAAAAAAAAACTGATTTAGGAGCTGTTCAAAAATTTTGTGGCCCCTGATCTAAAATCCAATATATTTCATTCAATTAAAAATTTTCTTCTATGCCTATATCTGGAGAACTACATACAGTGTAGCCAAACCCAAACCTTCAGTTAACTTAGTATAATGGGCTTATTCCGTAGAACATACGAAACCTCGATTTAGAGGCCCTTCAAACATTTTGTGGCTTCTGATCCAAAAACTAATTCTTGGTCAAGATCGCAACCTTTTGATCCATTTTTAGATTTCCTAAAATTCTTATTATAACGGTGAAGATAGTTAATTCTTGCTATGACCTTTCATTCCATCATATACAAAAGAACATTATACCCTTAACAATCCAGATCATATGAAGTGAATGAACAAAGTATTATAACTAGTAAAGTGATAAATTCTTGTAAATCGTGGTAGTTTTATCTCATATGTTTATATTGAAGTTTTTCAAATTTATTTAGTAATATTTTTACCTCCTTCCAGCAAAGTCTCCTTAGATATTTGTTGATGCTTTTCAAGCTTATGTGAATTTGTTATCAATAATAATAATAAAAAAAAAACTTCCTTAAAATAAATCCTCTCCATCATTGAAAAGTTTTGTTTTATTAAAAAAACAAATTCACGTAATTATTCTGTAAATATCAATAAATATTTTAATATCTCTGCTAATTCTATTATGTATCTCGAGTTCTATCATGCCATGTGTTTCTCTTTATTGCAATAAAGAAATATTTCGTCAGAGACAAAGAAAAATAAAATAAATAAAATAAAAATTGTAAATTTGTAAGCGTCATTTACGTAACTTTATAATAAATCTCTGCTGAAGATTATCACTATTTTCCTATCTTTCTAGTGTGAAATTTTGAACTTACACAACTGAAAAGAATATGGTATATATTAATGAAAAATTATTATTCATTTTATCAGGTTTTGTACCATTACATGTCAATATGGAACCCAATTTCCCGATGGTTCTGCTTCTACCACGTTAGTTTGTAAAGATGGCACGTGGACGCCTCAACAAGAAGATTTGGTTTCAATTCCAGCTTGTCAACGTACGTTATGTTAAAGTGATATATTTAATTAATTAGTTTTAATGATACTAAACAAATGACGTAAATTGAAATCCGATTAAAACTACTCGCTGAGCAAAACAATACGTCTATTGTTACAATTAATTACGTGTAACAGTTTCGCCAACTATCCACTTCGCTTCAACAAACACTATAAATGTCAGACAGATTTATAGTGTCTGATGAAGCGGAGTAGATAGTTGACGAAACTGTTACACGTTATTAATTTTTACAATAAATGTCAGACAGATTTATAGTGTCTGATGAAGCAAAGTAGATAGTTGACGAAACTGTTTATTAATTTTTACAATAAATGTCAGACAGATTTATAGTGTCTGATGAAGCGAAGTAGATAGTTGACGAAACTGTTACACGTTATTAATTTTTACAATAAATGTCAGACAGATTTATAGTGTCTGATGAAGCAAAGTAGATAGTTGACGAAACTGTTTATTAATTTTTACAATAAATGTCAGACAGATTTATAGTGTCTGATGAAGCGAAGTAGATAGTTGACGAAACTGTTACACGTTATTAATTTTTACAATAAATGTCAGACAGATTTATAGTGTCTGATGAAGCAAAGTAGATAGTTGACGAAACTGTTTATTAATTTTTACAATAAATGTCAGACAGATTTATAGTGTCTGATGAAGCGAAGTAGATAGTTGACGAAACTGTTACACGTTATTAATTTTTACAATAAACGCATTGTTTTGCTCAGCGAGTAGTTTTAATCGGATTTAAGTCTACCAAAGCAAAGTTTGTACAATGGAATATATGATGTAAATTTACTTAAATTATTTCTGTTAATGTGTATGACCATGATTAATGTTCAAACATTATAACATTAATGAATGTGGAAAAAGGAATCTCATATTATCTTGGAGTTCTCGGACTTCTTTTGTATTTGAGAAATAGTCACTTAATATGAGACACCATTTTGAAAATAAGTCCCTTGATTTATACAGGGCGTTTCAAAACAATACCGACAACGTTTGGGAGATGATTCCTGACACCAAGATAAGACAAAAAGTATAGACCAACCTGGGAGCACAAACACTTCCTTTTGGAGTTATAGGGTGCCGAAAACATGAAAAAATGAACTTTAAAGGTCCATAGCTCAAAAACTATGGGACCTACCGTAGTCGGGTCAACACTTAACTTAGGAACTAATATTTGCGCTATCCAAAAATACATGTTTCAGAATCCTAAGGTACTCAAGCAACAATTTTTATAGAGGGAGTTTGACTACGGGCATATAATTTGAAGTTCTCACCAACTACCTCTATAAAAATTGTTGCGGAAATACCGCAGGTTTCTGAAACATGGATATATGGATAGGGCACCTAGTAGTTCCTTAGTGAAGTCTTGTCCCGACGACGGTAGGTCCCATAGTTTTTGAGCTATGGACCTTTAAAGTTCATTTTTTCATGTTTACGGCAGCCTATAACTCTAAAATGACGGATTTCTGCACCCAGGTTGGTCTATGCTTTTTGGTTTATCTTGGTGTCAAGAATCACCTCCCAAGCGTTGTCACTGTTGTTTTGAAACACCCGGTATATATATATCGGCTGTTTTAAAAATGGCGCCCAGGGACCACAGAGCACTATTCTACAGGCTAAAATAAAGCGATAATGTCAAATGATTGTATGCTCTTTGGGCTCTCCTTTAGCCCCTATGGGGAATCAAAATTTCACAATGTGACAATGTCGCAGATTTACTTGGAGCCATTAGCATTACTCTATCAATACAACAAGCAGTTGAATCGATTGTTACACTAATAAGTGTCAATCAATATCAACTTTAGCTGCTATCTGGAAAGAATCGATATAACTATTTGATGGATTGGTAGATCTAGTCTATCATTCTTTATTTGCGACGTTGCCACATAGCGCAATTTATGTCTCCAGAGGAGGACGCGAAAGCTATACATTTTTTTTGCTTTATTTTGACTTTAAAATAGTGCTCTGTTGTCTGTAGACGTCATTTTCAGAACATCCCCTACATATGTGAAAAAAATTTGACCTGTGGAATGAAAGTTTAACATCCCGTAGTTACGTCCTATAGGCTAGAGAATATTGATAATAAATTCAAGTGAATGGTGATAAAAGAGTAGTCTAATGAGAAAATAGAAGGAAACGAAAAAAAACCATGAAAGCTCTGGACAATGTCTTGTCAATTACAAGCTCACATGAAACCTGGAATTAAACTAAATATTCTACGCACCAGAGATAAGCAATGTATAGGTGTTTTCCTATAAGCATCTAGAAATGTTCTTATTAATTAGGTAGAACATTTATCCTTTACATAAAGAATAAAACTTACCCGTATTGGGCAAATTTAATTTATAGTTGGCAATATTTCTGTTAAACATTCTACAAGCATGTATAGGTTGATTCTTCAAAAATACGTTAAACATCTTGCTGAAAGTCTTGAACTATGAACTATGACTACGAATCAAGACTTGAGTAGTCTTGATTGAACTATGAAGTGTCTTTGATTTATGGAGTACCTAAAATAAACTTATGTATCTAAAAATATCGAAACTTTTAACACTGTTTGTAATTCACAATAAATATCAATTAACAGTGGCTTTCTTCGTCAAGATCCATTGTTGTCATACCTTGATCTCTAAATTTTCTTGTGATTACTGTTATTGTTAGATTGTTCGAGTTAAAGATGGTAAACATTTATTTCAATATACAATAAAGAGGAAATACTAACTTACAAACTAACTCTATGGCCTATAGTACCCGGAGGTTCAATGCCGCGTTCACAAAAGCTCTGCACTGACTTCTATCCTTAGCCAACTTCTACTTAGCCAAGTGGATCCACTTTCTACTTTGTATTCTTATTTCTTGCGAGATCCATCTTACTATTGTCCTCCCATCTGGGCCTAGGTCTTCCTAATGGTCTTTTTCCGATTAGATTTCCAGTTAAAATTTTGAAAGAGTTTTTACTTTTTTCGATTCTGGCTACAAGGTCTGCCGATCTGAGCCTACTATAATGCTGCCAAAATGTCTCGAGCCGTTGCAAAAATGCGAACTAAAGCTCACACCCTCGACACACCCACGCGTTGAGCTAATAAGGGTTCAGTTGTTGCTAAGCGAGAGATCCTTAGCCAAAGGGAGTTGGATTCCTTCAGTCGATAGCAGCGCTCGGAAGGGAAGACTAGGTGTCAAGTCAATGAGGTATATCTTTAGACTTGATGACCCTAACAATGTTTGGTAAACCGAATAAATTATGTTCGTTCTCGTTATGAAATTTCCGCCATTCCCCATTCCCGTTCTTTTTTAGATTCGAATATTCGTCAAATATTTTAGTCTACGTTCTTCCCTCAGTAGGAAATTCTACAAAACTCTAATAGCAGTATACGTATAAACAGTGCCCTCACTGTCGATGATGGGGGCCGCAATGGCTCAGTGGTAGAGCGTTCACCTCTGATGCATGGTTTCAAGGGTTCAAAACCTGCGCCTGCAAAGTGACCTGTGTGGTGGACAAATACCGTGTGCATGGGTTTCCTCGGGATTCTCCTGTTTCCTCCCATTTTCTTTATTGCACCATTTCATTCATTTCTCATCATCACCGTCTCCTTTAGCCTAACCGGGATAACCGTGGGATGCAGAACTCAAAGATTTCATGTCAGTTTTTCATTTCACTGTCGATGACCCGCTACCATAACTTTGGAAGTCTGATGATACTTTGAAAGAAGCTATGCGAAACCCATAAACCAAAATGAATTGAATAGCAGCTCATTGAAGGTGGTAGAATTCTCCATCTCTGATGCCGTTAACATACATGGCCATGGTCAGCACCTTTTTTCTCAGACGCAAGTCCTCTCACACCATTGCATGCGGTATTTTGTCCAAAGCATACTAAGGTTTGGTACGAAACAGCTTGGTTTTGGTTGGGTATACAGACGCATCTAATTTTAATCAACGGTCAACGTTTTGTTTAATAGTTAGAACGAAGGAGATTGGTGCGGGATTTTCGTTTCTGAAATTCAATTTTATCTTCTGTAAGTTCATTGGAGACTCATTTGGAAAGTAATTTTCTCATTTCCAATTCTTTCTTCAGGATCTCATAACTCTTTGGGAGTTCACATTCGTGGGCAAACTCGGACCGCGGTGCCTCAGAGGTAGAGCGTTCACCTCTGGTGCGTATGGTCCTTGGTTCGATCCCAGCTTGCCTCACTTGAATTTTGTGGTGGATAAACAGCGTGTGCGTGGGTTTTCTTGGGATTTTCCCATTTCCTCCCACTTTCTTCATTCCACCATTTTATTCATTTTTTATCATCGTTTCCTTTAGCCTGGCGGCATAACCGCGGGACATAAAACTTATATTGTTGAGGATCTCTAAAATCCTCGCGAGTATTTGTTCTATCTTCACTGGATTTCCTAAATCAATCCTAAATATTCGGTAGTTTATAGGAATGGCCACCCAACTCTCCTTTCGAATGATATTGGACATTTTCCTTGCAAAACTGCAATGCTTATAATTTTCTCTTGACCAATATCTGACCAAAAGATCTAAAGCCCTTGCCGGTGAATTTAGTGCCCTCTTTAACTAATAATGTAACAAGAGATAAGCGATTACTGAGTGCCCACGAAGTTTCGTTTTGTTCTGTTGTGTAATTTCTATAAAACTGTGATAGAGATCTACGCATGTTTGACTCAGACAATCAGGTACTAAAATTTATTTTTGGGATGTTTCGTGGCAAATTGTATTTACGGACTTTTTTAAAAGTTAAATTCCTTACTATAATATTCCATTTTATAGCTAGATTGCCTTTATCTATATTGAATTTCGAATCTTTCGTGGTTTGAAATAAGATTCATATACAGATCTTTGCACCAATAATGATTTGTTATGTACAATCTTTACATCTTTGATGGAATGCATGAAATTACTTGAATGTTCTGATAATTCTTATACTGCTTGATTGTTGTCATTGGAGTCCTCGATATGTTCTTTAATCCTAGTGTCTTTTTCTTTGTCATTCTAATATAGATTTGATTGCTATAAATACATTCAAATTTACCGTATCTTACACATAGTAAATGTTGTACCATCTTAATGCCTTATGGTGGAGAGTGAGTTACAAATATTTTCTTTCTTAAAAAAAAAAAAAAAAAAAAAAAAAAATTACGTACTCCACAAATAAAAGACTCGTAATACTTCAGGAAAAGATCACTTTGAGTAAAATATAACACATTAATATTCAATCTACTTTTGGGTAATTAGCCTGCAGATGGTTATACAATATTCAACCAAAATATAGCCGAAAATAAATTAAATCTACCCAGTGTATGTAATTTACATTATTTTCTTATAGAAATATGTAAAAATACGAAAATCTTATATTTTTTTTTTTTTTCCCAGATGTTTGTCAGCCTGCTTGTCAAAATGGTGGAGAATGTATTGGCTCTAACATGTGCAGATGTCCAGAGAAATTTGAAGGTGCACAATGTCAGTATCAAAAACAGAAACCATGTTTTGACAAACCACCTACTCCAGCAAATTCTAGAATTTCTTATGATACAAGGTAAGAGTTTCTCTTTACGAAACGTTAAAAGATATAAATTAAATAAATAAATAAATAAAATACTTTATTTCCAATCTTGTTGAAAGAGCTCAAAATATGATTAAACCAGCTGTTTCAGAAAAATATGTATCACTTGTATAGGATAACACTTATTAATGTCTTCTAAAGTTTTGTTTAGTATACTCTTAATTTATCCGTATGGAATTAATTCTTTCTGTTGCAGAATCTCAATCCATTGTCTATATCACTGATTACCAAACTGCCGATCACGATCTGCTAGCAACTCGCGGGGATATTTTTGGTAGATCGCGTTGGGCTTGGCGCTTCACTTACAACAACTTACACATAATATAAAGCAGGTTAATGTAATAGGTTCAGGAAGAAAGGAAAAAAAAAAAAAAAAAAACGGGAGATTAAAGAATCATTCTTTATTCTTAAATATAAACCTGATTTATATCTGGATTATGGCAACATTGATAGAATTGGGTTACCTACCTTTGATGTATATTTTGGATCTGGTAATAGTGACGTAACATAGATATCGTGATTCCTTCAAATCAGCTCCTTCTTTTGCATTGTGCTCTGCTCGTGGTATTTTAGTTTCCTTTACGTTATATTTATTCATTCTGTGGGATGTACTCCTTTTTCTACACTCTTTTTTTCTCATCCGTTTTTATCTTTGTTAACTTACCACTGAAGACGGAACTATCTTGGTGTTCTGAAATATATGAAGAGTTTCTAGTTTCTAGGGAGAATTTATTGGTAAATAACCAATTTTTTGTTAATATTAAAGAATCTTTTAAAAAACAAGAAATAAAAGAGGAGTGAAACTAAAAAAAGAAACTGGGTATTCAAATACAAGAAATAAAAATACATGTACAACAAGCTACAACTGTAAGCGATAAGCGGCAATAATCGAAAAGTTTATTACAAACCGTAATGTTTTAAAAAAAGGGGATTGTTATAGGAAATAGGCTGAGAAAGCCTGCTCTAAATAGATAAATAAATAAATAATAATAATAATAAAAAAACATGCTCACCTGAAAATCCCAAACTCATATATACGAGTAATTTTACTATTTTGTTATAAATATCTAAAATAGTCAAGATAAATAATGGCAATTGTAAAAATATTAAAACACTGGATAAGTGTTGCAAGTTAATAGCACGAATATAGGTCCACTGCTTTTATACATCTATATAATTGATGTTATTTAAAACATTATTTTTACAACGTATAACAAAATAGTTACGTTGCATATGTTCGTATGTTTGGCTTACTGGAATTTTGTTTTAATGTTAAATAACTGGAAAATTTGTTCTGTTCAACATTTCTGGTCTTTCTGAGTACCATGTTGCCCATTTCAATCACTTTCGACCAATCACTGACATCTACATGCGACATGATAATATTTTAGTGAATAGTTGCAGAGAATGGGCTATGAAAGGAGATCTGGAAACATAGCAACCAGTGTATCTAATTCTTCATTTGAAGGATTATCAAACCTCATTCCTGTGAAACGATAAAGTGAAACAATATGTTTATTCCACATGCATTCGTGTGTAGTAATACTTAATATAATATCAAGATGTTATTAGTTGATGATATAGTTTTGAACTAGCTTAAGAAAATAAAATTATTCTTTTAGGGTTTCAAATATAACTTGTCTGGAGAACACAGAGTTTCCTGATGGATCCAAGTCAACCAGTATGATATGTGTTGATGGAGTATGGACACCAAGTAATAACGAATGGACATCAATACCTGATTGCCAATGTGAGTAACTATTACAGTTTTCTCTCTGTAAAATTTAATACAATATAACACAATAACAAATAATGTTCTCAATATATATATCGATCTTATTTCCATAGTAACTAATAACGTGTTTAACACGTTAGCTACCATGTGGGTTCGATCAGACACACTGGAGTAGTCTAAGAAAATATCCTCGTAGGTCCGACCAGACCCACAATCCGTAATAATCCGTTTCGTTGAGTTGTCATTAGAGTACTTGTATCGTAAAGTGCTCTCTAGTGTTAATAGACTGCAATGTTTCTATCGCACACACAATATAGAAGAGTTGTAGGTTTTGTAGTTAGATGTTGCTGATTAACGCCGCTAGGGGCGCTGAATATCAAGTAACAAGTATTTGCTATTTTTATAAGACCAATCGGACCTACGTGTTGCTCTTTAAATGGCACGTTAAAAGTTTAACAATGGATTTTATTATTATTTTAATGTATTTTGACAAGATGTCAGTGTTGTGAAGTCCCTGTCATTTGCTGAATTTTCAGAAGGGCCTAGGTCACTATAGTGTTATTAATGAGATCGAATTCTGCGTATATTTTTTCGTTCTTCATTGTACAAAGAAATTATTTAATAACACTAACAAGCAAGAGGAAATCATTTACACTTCTCACACAAAGCTAGCTTGCACATCTAATAATGAAAAAATGACTATCAAACAGAGTTACAAGTTCCACTGTAATTTATTCCCTTGCTCATAAAAAATAAACAAATAAATAAATAAATAAATAAATAAATAACACACGTAGGTCCGTTCAGAATCTCAACTTTCGTGCGCGCAGTTTCATTACCTTGCCTTAGATTATGTTTCAATACTAAGAGTATGTTTTAAAAATATGAACAAAATAAGAATAATGTAAGTAAGTACTTTTGGCACTTTACCAGTGAACAACAAAATTCACCCTTGGCAGCTAAAGTGTTAAGACATCAATTTCCGTCACAGCATAATTCTATCCTTGTTATTTCATACTTTATAATTCGAAAGTTTCATTAAGTTTATATAATCAAACCAGTGCCATACTTGTGTTAAGGGAAGTTACATCTGTAAAAATCAAATCATATTGCCGTAAACTAAGGAAAGAAAACCCACACAATATCCGAACTCTTGTATGAAATAATTAGCACATTAAATGAGTCATTTTGTCTAGGTATTAGCGGTAAAATTCCAATTTCCATTGGAATAATTTCCCTCTATAACTGCCATTGGATCAAAATAAGATTTTAAGTCAAATGGCCCAATACTGAAAGATAAAAGTATACAATGAAATAAATTCAAATACGGTACTTTGGATTTAACTGTCAAGCTTCATTGAACAAACTATTCCATTTGTGTCTTGATGATAATAATTTGTGACCGTCTGCCCGGCCACAAAACTATGTTTTTGGACGACCAGTGTATTTCTTTTTAACTTTTATTCATGCAACGAAATTATTATTTTACTCAACTAAAAGCTATTTCTCTTTTGGTGAGAATTTCAACTCGTTCTGTGTATGCAGGTGTTCTTCAGTCGTTCTTATCGCTTCTCACGATAGAACAAAGAAGTTGTTGTTTTCCAATACAACGCTCATCGTCTCAACGGAGTATTTCGTCGTAGCAAACTTATTTTTTTCTTTCTGTAAAATAGTTTCCAACTTATAGTCTTCGTCACCATGACTGTTTTGCATATACGTTTTTCTTAATTACATTTATTAACATTGGGAATATTTTTGGATACGAAGTTGATATTGTGTGTGAATGATATTGTGTTTATCGTGTTCTCATGCTTTCGCATTACGTCATCCGTCCTGCCGTGAGAACAAACGTTCCTATCTTGCAGGAGTCGTAGGTGGGATGACTCATACACACCGTTACCATTGTTCGCTTCTTTCCACTGAACAATTTTACCTATAACAGCAGTGCATAAAGATCTATAACCATGGGAAGAATTTATTAGTTAAGACTGCTACACTTTTTCAACTATTATTTCAAAGCTTCTTTCCCACGGGATCAAATCAAATGTTGCCAGTATTCTTTATTATAAATTGACACATTGGCAATGTCTATGAATGCGGCAAACATTAGCATTCCCTTTATTATTTTACATAGTGCATTGTCAACCCTGATTTATCGAAACGGGTTATTCCCAAGTGTGTGAGCAGAAGAGAGAAGTTAGCAAGGAGAATCCGTTGTAGCAAGAGTGTGGAAAAGTTTGCTGGAGAAAAGGGCAGTGCAAGACATCATATAGAAGGATAGTATAAAGAATTTTCAGTGCTACATTAATATACATATAGGATGTGAAACAAGATAAATACCTTCTGGAGATGTAACGTCTTTTAGGAATCAAGATACCTCAATCAGCAGTATTCCCCCCTTTTTCCCTCGTCATTATCACATAGTGAAAATCTTAGCATAATACGAAGAGTGAATATATAGTGCTAGTGATATTCAAACAAGGGCTATGTTTCTAGTGTTCATATAGAGTGTGTGCATATTTACATTTACCATGCAGTGTTAAAAGTTTATTCTTCATTTTGCTTATTTGATTGCCGTAGAGCAATTTCTTCTGTTCGAGCATATAGCTCTGCCAAGTGAGAATTTTGTGTGTTGTCAATATATATATATTTTTTGTTCCGTACCCACATATATCTATACTCAATAAATAGGAATTTACCTAAGTAAATATCACCGTCTTCATTCATGTGTGTGTGAATTCCTGCGAACAGACGGCTTGCCATTTACGTGTATGTATGCGTGTGCATACGCAAAAGTAAGTATAACACAACCTGAGTCTCAAAAGCATCAACGTGGCTCATGTCAAATCACTGTTCACATTTCAACATTATCAATCTGCGCCCAACAGAATATGAGCCTGGACCAGGATTGTTATCAGCTGTTTTCTTAGGGAGTTCTTCGTGAGCCAGCACCCAAGGGAAACGGTAGGTAGCAATTTTAATGACGCCCGAACTAGCGACACGAGCCAAGACCGTCAGTGATTTGTGCATGGAGACAGTAGTTACATATGAATAAGTATTAATAATATTGAAACAGGAAATTTTGCTAATCATATTTTCTTTTTACAGGTTGTCCCAATACAAATAATAATAGTAAAATTTAGTATTTTCGTACTCATATAGTGTTCCGTAATATATGTATTTTATTTGAATTCTATTTACATTTATTATTTGCGATTAGTAATTGTATTTTCATCATGGCTTACCAACAAGTTGACATACTTAAGATGCTTGAACAAATGCAAGTTGAAAATAGAGAACATTTTCAGAAAACCGAAGAAAAATTAGATAGACAGGAAGAAAAATTAGATAGACAGGAAGAAAAATTAGATAGACAGGAACAGGCACTGAATGAGAATAAGGAAAACTTTGCAGAAATAAGAGAAAAACTAGATAGGCAGGAACAGGCACAGAATGAGAATAGGGAAAACCTCGCTAAATTACAGGTACAAATAGAAGCAGTTGAAATTAAATGCGATGAGGGAACTACCAAAATAGCTGATAGAATACAAGCGTTAGAGAACAAAGTAGATCAAAATATTGAAAGAGTTCAGAGGGGAATCGAACATAATACAACAGCTATTCAGCAGAACAGAGATAGCATAGAACTTATAGTCCGCGACGTACATTCAATGGGAATGAAAGTAACCAAAAACACAAATCATTTAATGGGTATATCCGAAAGGTTAGAATTGACACAAGGACAGATAGAGGCTAATCACACCATTTGTAACGCTAATAAAGAACGTTGTCTCGTAGCGCACAGAGATACGGAAAGTCACTTAGACGAAATACACGACGAAGTCGTAGCTTTGAAAGAACAGGTTCGAAAGAACGAAGGGTCACTTCAGATGTGTTACCAAGAGATTAGACAGTTAGATTATCACGTCAAAGTTAAAAATGAACAGACTTTCGAGAACAACGCTGAAATTAAAACAGCACAGCGTGAAATAGGAGAAATTAGGCACGATTTGGCGTTAGTATACCAAAAAGTAGAAAGAATCGAAAACAAATCACGGGAATCGGAACCTAATATCGATAGTGACATTCATGTTAGAACTGGATACCAACCTAACAGTGATTCAGCTTACACCGAACATAGTGAAGTTAGCAGTAGTGACGAAACTCATGTTAAGCTCATTACTAATAGAAATTTTAGACGTAATAATCGTGAAACTAGACATAGGGAAGTAGAAACAACTAAATTAAAAGACCATCTTACACCGAAAATTATTGCGTATTTACCTAAGTTTAAAGGTGATCCGGCTACTGAGTCAGTACACACATATTTGCGTAAGTTAGCATTAGCCGCGGAAGTTGCTAAATTGTCAGAAAAAGCCTTAGTACAAGCCATACCTCATGTATTAGAGGGTGTAGCCTTAAGCTGGTACTACACACGTAATGAGGAATTTAAAACTTTAGAAGAAGTTAAAAAGGCGCTAGTCGAATCTTTCGCTGGAGACGCGACGATACAGCACAGGCTGTCAGCTTGTAAAGCAACTCGATTCAATCCCAAGACCCATGATTCGGTACATGCTTTTGCTTTAGATCAGTTTAATAAACTTAGAGAACTGACACCGCAATTACCAGAGAATTTGATATTAACAGACATTATACATATGTTACCTCAGAGATTTCGTACGGAACTTTACTTACATTCTTGCACTAATATTAGGGAATTTTTAGCGTCTATTCAGAAATTAGAAACATTGTATTTCCAACAAACTAGAGAGGAAAAACATTCACAGGGTAACAATTCTAACAATAGACAGAATCAAACTCCTCAGAATTATCAGAGGTCTTTCGGTTATGGTAACAATAATCAGAATAGGTATTACAATCAGAAAGTTAATAATACCAAGGCACAAAGAAACGGTAATTGGAAAAGGGGACATGCAAATGATCGTGACAACAACGATCGACGACCACGTTCTCATAATCAGAACGCTAACCACGAGCAAAATCGGAATCGTAACCCCCACAATTACAATAAACGACCACAACCACGTAATGGTAATTCCAAAGATCGAAGAAATGACAACCGAAATAAGAAAGGTAGAGGTAATAAACCATTTTACGCTCGTAATAATGATAAGCAGGATAGGAATAATGAACATGATTATAAAAGGTCAAATCATCGTAACGAACGAGACTCTGATTCTCAGGGAAACCGCTAAAAGGCTGTACTAGGGGTCGAGTATCAGCCAATGTTAATCATTTTACGGAAGGCCCAAATAAATATTTTTATGTAACTCATACGCACATATGTAACTGTAAAGATCCAAATTTAGCCAGAAGTGATTGTGAATCGGACACCGATAGTATAGACCACTATGTTAATTCTAAGTCAACTCAGATTTCCTCAAAAATTAAAGTAAAAGTTTGTAATACAGATGTAGAATGCTTATGCGATACAGGTTCGGATCTCTCTCTTTTATCTTTGGCTCTTTGGAAGCGTATAAGTGCTGACGTCACGGCACCAAAGCTAACTCCAGCCGATGACATTTTCCTAGTCGATTTTAGTGGGTCTGTGAAAAGAAAAGTAAGAGGCTATACGTTAATTACAGTACAAATTGATAACATTTCCATTTATTTGAAAGTCTATGTTACCGAATCACTAAACCAAGACCTTATTCTAGGATTAGATGCTCTTACAGCTCTAAGTAGTAAAATAGATTTATCTCAGGGTACTATTTCTATGGAGTACAACAACTTAAAAACTCTTGTCGACCTTTTACCTGACCAGCACGAAGTAGAGGAAATTTCAGATGACGAAGAAGGTGGTATTGCCGACAAAAACTTTTCGATCTCAGCGTCCACATTCGTCAGGCAACAAGCTACAGATGAACAAATTCGAGATGCTGTGAATCGAACCCACAACCTTACATCACAACAAAAGAAACAATTACGTTTTCTTCTATCCGAATATAGGGATATTTTTACCAACTATCCTGGACTTTGCAAGGATTTTGTTTATGAAATGGAAGTCAAGACTGACAAACCGCTGGTTCGAAAACAGTACGCTATCCCACATAAGTATTTACCTGATGTTCGAGAAGAGATTAATAAATTATTAGAGCTAGGGTTAATTTGCCACTCCAATTCTATCCACAGCAACCCCATCTTAGTTGTACCTAAGAAAAATGGCAAACCGAGAGTATGTGTCGACCTGCGTTTGCCGAATAAATATATCGAATTACGACAAACTAAATCAGAAGGTATACAGGACCTGTTGCTGAAGGTGAGGTGTAAACCATTCTTAAGCTCTCTTGATTTAGTGAGCAGTTACAATCAAGCGTTACTCACTCCCAAATCACAGGAATACACCGCATTCAATTTTGAAGGCCAACATTATCAGTATCGTGTTACATGTTTTGGATATAAAAATGGTAGTAGTGTATTGAATAGTATGTTACAGAGAGTATTAGGACCTGAACTACACGCTAAGATATTAAGGTACATCGACGACCTTGCGTGTTTTACTAACACTTTCGAAGAACATCTTCAGTTGTTAAAACAAATTTTTCAGAAATTTAGAGAATTTAATCTTACTCTCAACATTGAGAAATGTTTATTTTGTACGGACTCTGTTCCTTTCTTAGGTTTTCTCATTACCTCTGAAGGCATTAAAAAGGATCCCAAAAGTGTGGAAGCTGTACGCAACCTACCCCGACCTACTAACATAAAATCTTTACAATCTGTTATAGGACTTTTCAATTGGTCTCGTTCTTTTGTTCCTCATTTTTCAGAGAAAATGAAACCACTCTTCGAACTTCTTAAAAAAGGTAAGAAATGGCGTTGGGAGGATGCCCACGAAAATGCTTTTCAGCAAATTAAATCCGATATATGTAAAGATGTTCTTTTATCACATCCAGATCTTGACTTACCCTACTATATTGAATCGGATGCCTCTCGGCTCGGAATTAGCGCAGTCCTCTACCAATATGTAGGAGATAAGAAAAAAGTAATCCAATTTATTAGTAGGACTCTGACGTCACCAGAATCCCGATACAGCGTGAGCGAGTTAGAATGTTTGGCGATCATCTTTGCTGTTCGAAAATGGCGTCAACTATTAATTGGTCATCATGTCATTTTCATTACAGACCACAAAAACCTCAGCTGGCTGGACAAAGCTAAACCTTGGAACACCCGTCTTTTAAGGTGGAGTATTGAATTACAGCAGTTGGATTATGAGATTCGTTACCAGAAAGGCTCCGACAATTTGTGTGCAGATGCACTTTCACGTTTATTTCCTTCTACAGATCTACCCACCAAACGTGTTCATTCTTTACAGGTCATTCAAGATGAAATCCTTAAGGTATCACCTGAAGAACTTCGCCGTTTACAACGCGAAGATTTTGAATATTTACCTATTATTTCTTTTCTAGAAGGTGAAGTAATGGAGGAGTTACCTCGAAATTCCAGAAACTGGTCAAAATTCTTTAAGTTAGATAATAACATTTTATTGTACAGAGATTTTCATTTCCCTGATTCATGGAAAATTTGTATCCCTAGATCTTTAGTGGAGAAAGTAATAGTTGCTTATCATGATCAATTTCATCACCCAGGTACTGATAAAACAGTGAGAATTATTTCGAAGTCATTTTACTGGAGAAAGATGAGGTCTGATGTGAAGAAACACGTCAGGGATTGCATCAAGTGCATGCAGTTTAAACCGGATCAACATCCACCTGCACGTTTATTGTCTACTAATGCTTACTTACATCCTAGGGCATTGTTAGCTTTAGATTTCCTAGGACCCTACCCCACAGGAAAAGGTGGCGCTCGTTTTGCATTGGTTACAGTAGACGTATTCACTAAATACTGTACAGCTTACCCTTTGAAATCTGCCACAGCTACTGCAGTTCTTAAATGCTTATTTGATATCTATATGCATCACTTAGGTCTAGTGGAAGCTGTCCTCACTGACAACGCTCCAGTATTTCACAGTAAGAAATTTTTATCGAAGATGCAGGAATATAATATCAAAGTACATCACACCACACCTTATCACGCCCAAGCTAATATTACAGAACGGTCTAATAAAGAAATTCTTTGTACTCTTAGGTTGTTGTGCAGTCAGTCACATCAGCAATGGGCTGAGAACTTAACCCAGGCAGTTTTGTTACATAATTACTCTATTACAGAGAGCCTCGGAGTTTCTCCTGCGAGCATACACCTTAATATTCATTTTTCGCGTCCTATTTTCAAACATTTCGGCCTACAGATTTCTGAAGATTTTGATGAAGAAGATGGCATTGATTGGTCAAACAAACTCCTCATGGCAGACCACCGCAGAAAATCGACTATCGAGAAGAGAAACAAGCGATGGAATCAAACCCAACAACGACGTCGCCTAGTGGTACAAGGTGACTTAGTCTTTTTAAGACAACGAAACATTAGTAATCTACTAAAAAGAGGAATCTCCAAGTTTTTCGACATTTACAGGGGACCCTTTCTTTGTGTAAAAGCCCTTGATAATCGTGTTGTCGAACTTATCGATCCCACGACAGGTGAATATATAGGTTTGCACTCAATGGACAGGACAAAACTTTGGAATCCGACGCCTGAAACCCGAAAAATTTGGTTAACTTTGGCACAAAGGCAACTCCCAGAACACATTTTACAAGATTTAAATTTAGTAACACCTGACACTTCCAATAATCTTACTTCGCTTACTCCTAGTGGGAAATTTCATTTATCTAAACTCAATGAGGAAACAGAAGAGGAAAATGTGAATGGTAATCCGAAAGATGATTCCCAAGTAAAGCAAGTTCATACCAATAATTTAACATCTACCCGTTTGTTATCTTTATATTTAGGAGATCCTTTGTTGAAATATTATTTCAACACTTCTTACTGGCAACCTTCATTTGTCAAACTGATCGTTCCGAACTTGACTGGAGGACTTCTATTGAGAAGAGGGCTATTTTGAAAAAAAAAAAAAAAAAAGCCAGATTCAGCAGACTTTTATTAAAGTTTTTGACTTTTAATATGATTAAGCGTGTTTGCGGAATATGGTACAAATGTGTCTAATATGGTACGTTGATATTTTATATCGAGATATGTCAAACAATGTAGACTGTTTAGTTATAAGATGTTTTACATTAAGATTTTACGTAGCTTTTTCCTTGTCATAGGAAACACAAGAAGATATGTATTCAAGACGTGTGGTCGTATCCTTCGGTTGCGGTATTCACCGTAACTAAACATTTCTTTTGGAATCTAACCAATCTATTTGGGTTTCTTATTAACATTTCTTTTTGCTTCTTTAGCATCTTGATACGACCGATTCTTCGGGAAGGAATTTTAGGGTACATTAATAAGGGATGATTAAATTTATTTTCCAAGCTACATTCTAGGTAGACATGGCGTGGTGAACCATGAAATACTTGGACACCCCAGTAATTAACCCATCATTCGGTAATTATTGGAAATTTTCTTCTTCCTTGATGCACACATTGAGATTTCGTTGTAACCTGTGTATTCGTATCCTGTATTTTAGACATATGTTTCTGTGTATATTGAATATTAAAATTTAGTGATGTTTCATTGTATTATTATTATAATGTATTTTATGCTTGATGAATATTTCAATATTTGTGAATTTACCATACGTATTGATGTTATTTTCATATTTCAACAGATTTCCGCGAAGAATCTGAAGTATTTCTGTGTAACTGATATTTTGATTTTGTGAAATATTCGTGTATGATATTTTGTCTCATGTATTTTAAGACTATGTTAGCATGTATTGTGATATATTTCAAATATTTCTTTTATTGCATTTCAGTAATCGTAACTTCTGTCTATTTAGTGGAACAAGAACGCATACAATTTGAAGAACTAATCACTCATACCATGCCAACTAGTTTCCATTAATTTTGTCGGTGCCAAAATTTAAAATCTATCTAGGTGAAATAATATTCACGTTAATATTCTTGTTGTTAACCATTTATTTGGATTTACCGCTGAAAAGTTGAAAAATTTATTCGAGAAACATTATTAAAGTCTTTATCTTATTTCAATATTTCGACTTACAGCGTCCTATTTTCATCGATAATGAATATTTCAGGAACGTTTACATCTTGTGTCTTTATCTTGGTATCCTAAGGAATTACTTGTTATTGTACTTCTATACAATGAATTGCTAATAGGATTTTGTTTTAGGCATACGTTAGTTAAATCACAATTCGAGATGGCGAATGTGAATGTTACGATAAATATACATGTGTCATTGATGAACATGTTGAAGTATACTATTGCAGACTTTGTGGACATTATGGAAGTGCCGATGAGCATCCATTACGCCCAGGCTAGGCGTTTGTTTACGATGGAATTTTGCATCATGAGAGATGATTGCATTTATAACATGCCTATATATTGTTGTCATGCATTGTTGATTTTGTGTTAACAAAATTTCATTATCCTATTATAAGCATTAGGGGTTGGACTTCAAGAATTTCCTTGGAAGTATTCAAGATCACTATTCCTTTACACTCTTATATTTTGTTTTGAACATGATTATGTTCTACTGACGTCTTGTGTAGCATCTCACTACCACATAAAGACTAATGAATATTCTTTTATATGTATTTTTCGATAA
This sequence comes from Thermobia domestica, assembly GCF_964235325.1. Taxonomy (NCBI): domain Eukaryota; kingdom Metazoa; phylum Arthropoda; class Insecta; order Zygentoma; family Lepismatidae; genus Thermobia; species Thermobia domestica. Next base: position 190,673,477 of record NC_137468.1, on the reverse strand, counting down.
TGGTTAACTAGTTTACTCTACTAAGACTAACGAACTGTTTAGATGGAACCTGGCATCTTCATCAGTTAATGGATGAGATTAGTTAAAACGGTTCAACGAGATATATATGTACTGGCATGCAAACTCGTAGAGTGTTTTGGATACACTTGGATGAAGAAATAACTCGTAAATGTTTTTTAAAAGAATTCTTCTTTGTTGAAGGTATATATATGTGTGTCTTACCCATATTTTGGGAATTTAAATTTTTTGTTTATTAGTATGCAAGATTTTGTGTTCTCAGTTCACACAAAATTATCTCACGAATGTTTATTCGTCTAAACCTTCATTCAGGATTGTTAAGACTTAACATCCGTGTACAGGTGAATTAACCTATATTTTCACGATTATTCACAATCAGATTAATAAATCGATTTTTTTATTCTCTTTGAAGTTAACATATTCACTCGATATATTCCAGTATTTTGAAAATATTTAGCGTTTTCTATTATTACATTTTATCTATACTTGTCAATTTTTATTTAAATATTTTAACTATTCAAGCATGAATACTTTTGAGAAAAAAAACTGAAGAACTAAATATATATATAAAAATAAATAAATAGAAACAAAACTATATAGCCCTATAAACATTTTCACACATACAGGTGAAACCACGTGTTCGTTTTCACGTAATCAGTTTAGCCCAAAGTGTTATACGCATCACAAACAAATAGTGAATATACCAAAGCATATTTTAAAGCAAATGTTCACCGTGAAGCGAGAATATTTATTCTCAGTGTTGAAAAAAAAAAAAAAAAAAAAAAAAAAGGTTTTCACTTATGTGCTATAATTGTCTTCGCACCCCATAATCCCAATTGTCAAGAAGACTGGATTTCACCGATTGGAACTCCCCTCGCAGAAGAAAGAAGAAAGAAGAAAGAAGACATCTGGATATGGAATTTTCAGGAACATCTCATGGAATCTGGAATCAACTGATAGTCATGCATCTGGATCAACAGTGTTCTAAACGAAATAAATAGCCCTAGTGATTCATAGTGAGAAATCAATATTATTTTCGTTATTCACTGCGAATAGTATTCATCGAAAACAGTGTTACCAGTGTTTTCCCCCATAACCCTCCATACCAAGTGAACCAAGAACAGTGTTGCCAACTCCGTATTTTGGAAAAGAAGCCACAACCTCCAAACTTGTTTTGCCATGTGTGTTTACCCAGGATTCTCAACGCATTACTTCGCTAACTCGTAATGTGTTGTTCCCTTGCGGATCGCCAAGTTGTGACCGTCTGCCCGGCCACAAAACTATGTTTTTGGACGACCAGTGTATTTCTTTTTAACTTTTATTCATGCAACGAAATTATTATTTTACTCAACTAAAAGCTATTTCTCTTTTGGTGAGAATTTCAACTCGTTCTGTGTATGCAGGTGTTCTTCAGTCGTTCTTATCGCTTCTCACGATAGAACAAAGAAGTTGTTGTTTTCCAATACAACGCTCATCGTCTCAACGGAGTATTTCGTCGTAGCAAACTTATTTTTTTCTTTCTGTAAAATAGTTTCCAACTTATAGTCTTCGTCACCATGACTGTTTTGCATATACGTTTTTCTTAATTACATTTATTAACATTGGGAATATTTTTGGATACGAAGTTGATATTGTGTGTGAATGATATTGTGTTTATCGTGTTCTCATGCTTTCGCATTACGTCATCCGTCCTGCCGTGAGAACAAACGTTCCTATCTTGCAGGAGTCGTAGGTGGGATGACTCATACACACCGTTACCATTGTTCGCTTCTTTCCACTGAACAATTTTACCTATAACAGCAGTGCATAAAGATCTATAACCATGGGAAGAATTTATTAGTTAAGACTGCTACACTTTTTCAACTATTATTTCAAAGCTTCTTTCCCACGGGATCAAATCAAATGTTGCCAGTATTCTTTATTATAAATTGACACATTGGCAATGTCTATGAATGCGGCAAACATTAGCATTCCCTTTATTATTTTACATAGTGCATTGTCAACCCTGATTTATCGAAACGGGTTATTCCCAAGTGTGTGAGCAGAAGAGAGAAGTTAGCAAGGAGAATCCGTTGTAGCAAGAGTGTGGAAAAGTTTGCTGGAGAAAAGGGCAGTGCAAGACATCATATAGAAGGATAGTATAAAGAATTTTCAGTGCTACATTAATATACATATAGGATGTGAAACAAGATAAATACCTTCTGGAGATGTAACGTCTTTTAGGAATCAAGATACCTCAATCAGCAGTATTCCCCCCTTTTTCCCTCGTCATTATCACATAGTGAAAATCTTAGCATAATACGAAGAGTGAATATATAGTGCTAGTGATATTCAAACAAGGGCTATGTTTCTAGTGTTCATATAGAGTGTGTGCATATTTACATTTACCATGCAGTGTTAAAAGTTTATTCTTCATTTTGCTTATTTGATTGCCGTAGAGCAATTTCTTCTGTTCGAGCATATAGCTCTGCCAAGTGAGAATTTTGTGTGTTGTCAATATATATATATTTTTTGTTCCGTACCCACATATATCTATACTCAATAAATAGGAATTTACCTAAGTAAATATCACCGTCTTCATTCATGTGTGTGTGAATTCCTGCGAACAGACGGCTTGCCATTTACGTGTATGTATGCGTGTGCATACGCAAAAGTAAGTATAACACAACCTGAGTCTCAAAAGCATCAACGTGGCTCATGTCAAATCACTGTTCACATTTCAACATTATCAATCTGCGCCCAACAGAATATGAGCCTGGACCAGGATTGTTATCAGCTGTTTTCTTAGGGAGTTCTTCGTGAGCCAGCACCCAAGGGAAACGGTAGGTAGCAAATTTGTCAAAATATTGTATTGGAATGCATTACCAAAGAGGGTTTTTTTTTTTTTTTTTTGTGCGTGTGTGTGTGTGTGTGTGTGTAACTGGCTAACTAACTGATTCTATGGCCTATGGAACCCGGAGGTTCAATGTCGCGTTCACGAAAGCTCTCCATTGACTTCTATCCTTAGCTAACTGGATCCAGTTTCTACTTTGTATTCCTATTTCTGCGAGATTCATCTTAATATTGTATTTCCATCTGCGCCTAGGTCTTCCTAATGGTCGTTTTTCGATCGGTCTTCCAGTTAAGAATTAGAAAGCGTTCCTACTTTCTTCCATTCTGGCTGCATGATATACCTACCTGAGCCTCCTAGACTTGATTCTAACAATGTTTGGTGAGCGGTATAAACTGTGCAGTTCATAGTTATGAAGTTTCCATCATTCCTCATTCCCGTCCCTTTTGGCTTTGAATATCCGTCACAGGATTTTATTCTCAAATACTTTCAGTCTGTATTCTTCCCTCAATGTAAGCGACCACGTTTCACAACCATACAGGACAACAGGCATGATTATCGTTTTATGCATTTTAAGCTTCAGTTTTCTCGTCACAATTCGCGACGACAAGGTTTTGTACTGAATAATAACCCGAATTTCCTGCTTTCAGTCGAATTATATTAATTTCTTCGTGAATAAGATTTTGGTCTGTTAATACTGATCCTAAATATTTGAAAGTATCCACTTTATCAAAAGTATTATTTGATATTTTAATGCATCCATCATTATAAGTATTATTTGATTTTTGTATGGAAGGTTTCACTAAATTTTGCGTAAATAGATTCGGATCAGGGACGGCTTGCCTATAAGTGCTGCAGAGCTGCAGAACTACCAGCTATTTTAGTGGCATAAGTGTATTTTCAATTGAGTTGAATTGTGTTTAATTTAATCAGTGTAATAACATGTAATGATGATATTTGGTCTAACGGTGTCCTGAAATTGTACTGCTGGATATGCTACATATCGTAGTGTTACTCGAAACACATTCTGAAGCTTAATAATATTGCAAGAGCTGTGCACGGATTGCCCTATGCTTTAGCATTGAAACCAAAATCTTCACCAGCCGCACTGTATCACGTTTTCCTTGTCTCTTACATAGGATTTACTAGAGCTGCACTCCCAGCAGCTCAGAACTCACGAATACTTCCGAAGAAGCCGAAGACACACGACGTGATGTGCAGTACACATAGGCGCCGTTCTCTTGTGTTTGATAAAGGTCTTCAGTGTAATTGTTGTGCGCTAGTATTCCATGTTCGAATATGTGCAAATTTTCTGAACAAACACAATTTGTGTGACAATTTTAAGGAAACCATAAAACTTTTGGAAATTCTTCTAATTATCCCAACGACAATAGCTGAAGCAGAACGCTACTTCTTTAATTTTAAAGTAGTTAAAACATTTTCGGGAAGCACAATATGTCAGGAAAGAATCAATGCTTTGGCTGCCTTATCAATCGTGCGTGATTTCATATCCATCATGCCGAACTTGAATGATAGAGTAATAGGACATTTTGTACAGCAGAAGACACGTCGGATAGACTATTTACAAACGATAAAATATTTATAATTCAGCAGTATTAATCAAATTTCTACCTGTAGACATTACATGAATCCGAAATTCTTATAGTATCTGAAAAGTGTTTCTTACGATATGGATATGGTATTTTTAATGTTTGTTACATGCAACAGTGGCGTATTTAGGAAGGAGCTATCAAGATCCCCCAAAATTCATTTAAACTTGTAGGCATCCCAAAGGAAAAATTAAGTGCATATTCATATGCTGTGTATAGCTTCTCCCGAAACAAAATCCTTAATACGCCACTGACACCCAATAAGCAAAACAATAGTGTTTTGGTTGCGATACAGCAAAGTTGTATATATATTTGTTAATTTCGATTATAATTATCATTTATGTATAACGATTAGAGTGCTAAAAGATATGCGGTTCGTGTACATTTTATAATTAATTACTGCAAACGGGAAATTTAATATACAAAAACACACTGTGCAGAACTACCTCAGATTATGGTATCGAGCCGCTACTGATTCGGATTATTATTAGTTTCTTTTTTAAAATTTCAATACCTAAAATAAAATAAAGTAAAATAGATATATTTAATATTTGCACATCTTTTTATTACTGATTCTTCTATTATGTATCAAAATAAATTCAAATCTTACTTATTTCCTTATTGGACTAAACTAGGTGTAAAGAAATGGAAATGTAAAGGAATCTCTTTTTAAAACAAATTTTTAAAAAATGCACACTATATCTTTGCAGCTGTATGCAATCCATCTTGCCAAAATGGAGGAAAATGTATGTCTCATAACATCTGTGCATGTCCTGTGGATTACCGAGGGCCACAATGCCAATATTGTAAGTTTAATTTTTGTGAATTTTTATCTTTAGTTATAATATAAAGTGAAAAAAATTATAATTGAGTTGTACAATTTAAGTGTGTGCCCACTCGGAACAAAGATTAAGAGTCCTTGATTTATTATCTTTGTCTATATAATTTTAATGAGTTCAACGAGTAGGAGATGAAATAGATTGTGGTTGAAAATGCTTGCATAGAATAACTAGGTAGATAAAAAGAACAAATAAATATTTTGCATTGTTAACTACAAATAGTCATAAACTTAATATGCGAGGGCTATTTTTAACCTCTGCTAAGCTACCAGAGGGAACCACATGAGATGACGAAACAGGGATAAGACAAAGCTATTTATTGGACGGTCGCCTACCTCCCATACCGATATACAAACGCTGCTGTTCATTCGTTGTTGATCATCATCATCATCATAGATATCACTCGGTCAAAAGCCTTTTCTAGGTCAATAAATACCACATACATCTCTTTCTCTTTTCACCGATCATCCTTAGTAATTGCATCCCTTGTGCCCTTACCTCTCCTAAACCTGAACTTTTGTGAAGTAGCGAGCTTTAAAACATATTGAGTGCAATCTAAACATTTCTCCAAGCGCTAATCTTCAAATTTCAATGCCTTTCACGAACCACATTCAAATTCACGCGTTCAGCAAGATCATCTGCTGTCATAGGTTTCAATCCCTAACCACTTTGGTCGTGTACGTCTGTAAGTCCTTCTTGAAACACACAACAATCCCGTATAAAGCTCCCGCAGTAATCTTTACTCATTTGAGAATGAATTGCGGCTGTATTATGCCCTTTCACACGGAACAATCGAAGTACATCATGTAGTTCACACTTGGTGAGCTCTTCGATTGTATTCGATACGTTTTCAAATTTGTTACTACATAATGATTGAACGGAAGAATCCGTCTATTGGATGAGGAGGAGCTGTTTTATCATTTTACATAGTTCTATTCTGGTGGCTTAAAGAAAGTAAAAAAAAAAAAAAAAAAAAAAAAAAAAAAAAAAAAAAAAAACTTGTGTGCTAGGTATACAATAATTGCAAATTTGGAACAGAGTGATCGACTTTTATTGATTATTTCCCCCTTTCGGTGATTATTCCTCAATAATTGTATTCCCAACCGGGACATAGACCCCTAACGACACTCAGCGCGCGCTCTCAAATCACCATGTCAATTTTGGTAAAGAACGGGTTAGGCATCTCAGAGAGAAAGTTTTTCGGTGATTATTCCTCAATGATATGTCCGATCTGCACGTGCGACCCTTTACAACACTTAGCTCGTGCTTTTGAATCAATGTGCCAAATTTGGTGAATAACGATTCACGCATCTCGGAGAAGTATCCGGACAACCGAACGCTTAAGTCGAGTAAAAAAGGAGCACATATTTGAAATATAATTAGGATTAGAAGCATATTTAATCTTTCTAAAGAAGAAAGAAAATAGAGTATAGAGATATGAGATTAAGCAGATTACATATTTCTTTCTGTATTACCTTAAAAATACGAACTTTTATTCAGCTATATCTCTCTGCTCTCTTACCTCAACCATAGGTTGGTGGGCAACATGGAAATTTTAAAACTTTTCTCTCTCTTGGGAGAGCTGTTTTATACCTTGATAAGGTCTCTTCTTCGTAACTGCATGTAGATATTCTATCCTTGGTGTTCCTCTTCCTGGGTTTCCTTCTGCCGTTTCCTCTATCAACATGGTGATCCAATCGGAGTGCCGAATAAGATGGCTAAGCATACTGTTTCTTCTTTTTCCTATTATCTTCGTGATTTGTCGTTCTTCATTAGCTTCCCTTAGTACGTCTTCATTCCTTTTTCTTTCGGTCCATGATATGCGCAGCATTCTGCGCCCATACCACATTTCAAATGCTTCCAATTTGGATATTTCAGCTTTTCTCAATGTCCACGTCTCTGATCCATAAAGCGCCACGCACCATACCAGAGTTTTGATAAATCATTTTTGAACGTCCAACAACACACTTCTTGATGTTAGCAGTCCTTTTTTTCTATTGAATGCCTGTTTAGCCTGCACTATTCTGGAACTGACGTCTTTTTCACTTCTTCCGTCCGAGGATATTATACTTTCTAAATAGGTGAACGTCTTAACGTCTTCGATTTTCTCTCCCTGTAGCCATACGTTTACCCCTTCCTGTCCTGCTCTTGTGCACTTTATCACTTTGGTTTTCTTCTTATTTATATTCATTTTGCTTGTTTTTTCCAGTGGGTCGTTCAAGTTTGAAAGTTCTTCCTGTAAGTCCTTTTCGTTCTCCGCTATCAGTGTTATGTCATCAACAAACCTTATTGTGCTGAAAACCTGACCATTTACTTTTACACCTTTCTCGTTTTTATCCAAGAATTCTTTCATTGCTTCTTCTATATAGACGTTAAACAGGAGAGGTGAAAGTCTACATCCTTGCCTTACTCCTTTACTTATTCTTGCTTCCTTCTGATCTCTTCCTATAACAGCTGTTTGGTTCGTGTAAAGTTGGTATATTATTCTTCTGCCTCTGTAATCCACTTTCAGATTCTTCAACGCTTTCAAACATGATCCAATAATTAATGATTAGCTATATAATGGAACATATATATATATATATATATATATATATATATATATATATATATATATATATATATATATTACTACTTGACGACAGATGCAACATTAATTTCTTCATTCTTTTTATTTATTTTTTTGTGTAAACCTTCCCAGCCTTGAACTACTATAACTTGAATTATTTAAATTTTAGAAGATATTTGGAGGGGACGTGTTCCTTGTTCCTTTGCCAGAAATGCCCATGAGTAGTGCAACACTGTATTAATGCGATATTGCTAACATATAACTCTTATTTTTACAGCTATAGAAAATTGCAGACCTGAATCCATGAAATTTAACGGAAATTACAATTGCTCAGGACATGGTGATTTGTTTGGTTGTACCCTTACATGTCCTCATGGAAGTGAGTTTGACTTTCCTCCAGCGTCCATTTACAACTGTGATTACGCTACTGGACTATTTACACCTACTCCAATCCCTAAATGTTCTATCCAAGGTGAGAATTATTATTTATTTATTTATTTAACTGAAAGAAATCTTTTAACTTTAGGTTCACAAGTAATAATTAAGTAATTAGTTTTAGGATATGTTACAAGATCAAAATATGAGTTTCAAGCCAAAAATTGAAAAATTTTACCATTTGCAGTAGAGAGTCTTTTGGTCTCCGTATATGTACCACACATTGTTGCGGTAGTATAAAAGTCAATGGCCAAAACGTTCTCTGATGCCATCTAATGTTTGACAGTAATCTCGTATTTACAATTATGTCAACAATGTATTTTAGCAGTAAGTGAGTAATACAACTATATGGAAAAGCTGGTACCGCCGAATGATAAGTACTTGAATTTACTTGTGGCAAAAGAGGTTAAAGTTAGCAATTACATAACTAACTAATCTCTCATTTTGTCACTTGTTTTAGGTGTTTTATGCTAAAACTTCCATCACTTTTTGAACTATGGTTATATAAAACTTTTTCCATACTAATGATATTCTACAAAGCTATATATATATATATATATATATATATATATATATATATATATATATATAGATATAGATATAGATAGATAGATACAGATAGATAGATACAGATAGATACATACATACATACATACATACATACATAGGGTGTTTCAAAAAGAATGGCCTGATTTTAAAAGCCCATATGCATTGATAAAAACATAGTACAAAAATGGAAAAAAATTGCAAAATACTCACAAAATATTCAAGTTTTAGTTATGCTGTTACAAATGCTCTATATGTCCACCAGCAACAACACGAACAATATGTAGACGATAGCTAATCTAGACGGAAGTGCGAGGCCGACCTGGACTCCTACCTTTGCACAAGCATCCTGTCTCTTCAAATTCACCATACCAATGAAGAATGTTTTTGGGTAAAGGCGGATCAATGCCAAAACAACGACGAAAAGAACGCTGGACTGAAATTACTGACTTAGTCTTTGCAAACTTCAGCACACAAAACACCTTCTGTTGAGCGGACGCCATCTTCTGACTGACTACAAACCGAGAAGATGCATTGACTGACATCTAACGACAATTTTCTGAAACTCTAGGCCATGCCCATTCAAACAACACTCTTTCCTTGCCCGCACGTCCCATGTTCCGTAATTATTACAGTCCAAAATCAGTTTATTCTTTTTGAAACACGGTGTATATCATTACAGATTTATGTTCAATCATCATCATTTAGAACTCTACCATTGACAAACTATTTGAAAATTGAGAAATTTCCATGCACAAAATATGGCGTTTGTTGGCAATAATAGTTGCTAGTGTGACGTCTTTGCTACTACCTGTAATTAAGTATCCTTGACAGTGGCGTATTTAAGGTTTTGTTTCGGAGGGCGTGTGGCTTGGCTAATTTTGTTCCTGGAAATGTAAAAATTCTTAAAGAAATTTCATTTACTTTAATATAGTAAATACAATTTTGGGGGGCTTAAGCCCGATAGACCCCCTTAAATACGCCACTGATCTTTCATAATGAAAACTGCGAATTTGATATTTTTCTTTCATTCTACTACACTGATAGACATAGTTGCTTCCAACTACATAATTACATACATTTTTTATAAACTTCTTTGCAGTTTCATCATCTGCTTTGCTTGTTGGTAAACAAAGAGGAGACATCGGCTTCGGCACGAAATCCAGCGACAGACATGACGAGGTTGTAGAAGGAGTAATACCTGATCATTTCGAAGAAGCATTTGGAGAAGAAGCTCATATTGTTAGAAATCCAGAGCCTGGAACGTGCTTCACTTGGGCTGGTTCTCATTATAAAACTTTTGATGGAAAAGTATACAGGTAAATATATATCTAGATAAATAGATACATACATACATACATACATACATATATACATACATACATACATACATGCATAGATATAGATAGATCTTAATAGATAAAATGTTTATTTTTTGAATATCAGCCTGCTCAAAGGGAAGGTTAAAACCCTGACCTCTTTTTGTGTACGCCACTGATTGCGCGGCACCATAAAAGTTGTAAATCTACATATTTTAATTAGTTGATGTATTTTGTTTCAAAAAATGTGTACATGAATTTAAGACAGTCTGTAGAACAGACTTTTGTTATTTTGTTTTTAAAATATAATTAATTACAAAACTTAATTATTACTTTTTGTCCCAGTTTTCAGAGTCAATGTTCTTACACATTACTTAGAGATGCCAAATTTGACACTTTCGCAGTGGATATAGACAACAATGAAGATTGTAAAAACGGTAATTGCCACCGAGCATTAAGAATATTTCTTGAAGATGAGGAATATCGATTATCAGTAACAGGTAGGTTTATATTTTCAGAGAAGTGTTGTATGAAATATGTCACATCTTGATATTGATTATTTTTATTTATACAGTTTATATTACTTACCTGGATTTGAGTTTAGCCTATCTTTTAGCACGGTGGCTAAATAAGACGTGGATCTACATTTTAATCTGAGATTCGAATCACATGAGCTTTTATCAAGAATGTGAATGATGTGTTTGATATGTTTGAAGGACAGGTTCTTCGAGATGCTTTAATTCTTATGAGAATCCACTTCCGCGGTGTCCTTTCTACGTAATCAAGTATGAGTTTCTTTGAAATTTTCTACACTGCTATCTCTAAAATTCTCTAATATATGCTCTGAAAACTTATTTTTCCCACATTTTCGATTTTTCTTCACTAACCTTTTTCGTTTATTTTCTTGAGTAGACAAGTTCCTCAACGTTATAATACAAATTTCGAAATATCCTGTATAATCAAAACAAATCTATTAAATACCGGTAGTATTTTGGCTGGTAAGTGAACGCCTCGAGGAAGATTTCACATTTTCTGTGAATTTCGTGTGGTTATCCCTGGTTTATCATTTCTGATAAAACTCTTTCTGACAAGTATATTATAGATACTTATCCTTACTTCTTGACTTAACTTAAACAGGCTAGATTTCTACTCCGCGTAGTTAGGGATAATTTTGAGAATGATTACATGTATCATCAATACTAAGGGATAATTTTATGGAGCGTATCATCAATACTAAGGGATAATTTTATGGAGCGTATCATCAATACTAAGGGATAATTTTATGCAGCGTATCAGTAATAAGTGATAATTTTATGGAGCGTATCAATATAAAGAGATAATTTTATGGAGCATATCATAAACACTAACAGATAATTTTATAAAGCGTATCATCAATACTAAGCGATAATTTTATGGAGCGTATCATTAATATTAAGGGATAATTTTATGGAGAGTATCATCAATATTAAGAGATAATTTTATAAAGCGTATCATCGGTAATAATGGATAATTTTGTGGAGCGTATCATCAATATTAAGAGATAATTTTATAAAGCGTATCATAAATAATAAGGGATAATTTTATGAAGCGTATCATCAATAATAAGGGATAATTTTATGGAGCATTACATGTGTCATCAATACTACTGTTCATTCTATCCTTAGAACGATACATAACTTATAAAAATAAAATTTTAGCAAAGCAAACTCTTATTATTATAATCTGTATTTTATTTTCGTCAACATATCATTGCCTTCATCAGGCTCATTATCTGACGACGCAATGGTATAGAGTCATTTGAAGTAGAGTGATTTCATTATTTACACCAAATTATAGTTTCAGGCATAATGACACCAGATTTTGGGCGACAAAACCACTGGTCATCGTGTACATAATGAGTGATCTAGTATTATTTCTTTCTTCTAGTATTTTTGTCTAGTATTGTAGTTATTTGTGTGTTTCTTCTAGTATTACTTGTTTCATTTACACGTAGTTTTGGTATTTTTGTTGCATGCATCTGAAAGAACAACCAAAAGTAATTACCCTAATAGTGAACATTGTCTTACAGAGGAAGGAAACCCTAGACTGCAAGTGCAAAATAATGATGTTCCTATTCCAATAATTATCAATGGTCTTGTCGTTCAGAAAGTTGGAACTTACGTACTGGTCAAGCTGGGAACATGTGGTCTTACTCTTAAGTGGAATACAAAGGTAATTTCTTTCTGTTTGATGTTTGAACTTGATTTAGTTATTGAGCTAAGAAATTCATGGATTGTCGTCAACCATCTAAAAGAGTGTTTTGACCTTTAATCTTTGAGAACTATATAAAAACTTCCATTTCATTTTATTAGTTTGGTTGAAATCTACTGTAAATTTTACATCACATTCTCTCCTGACAGAGGTTAAGCGTTCAAGGGAAAATATTATAAAGGTAACCAAGAAAGTTCTGTCGCTTTTTCACCCACCACCTTCGAACATTGATATGTCACCTAAGACGTACCTGGAAGATCAAAAATAGTACCCATCAGCATTCACGACCTTCTGCCAACGTTCTGAAAGGCCATGGATTCCATCGCGGTAGAATTTGGTGGGCCGTGAAGCGAAGAAGGTATCAAATGCGTTTTATACCTCTACTAGGGATTTGAACTGGCGTCCTCTAAGGTGATTGTCCAATGATTGGAACAGGTGATAATCGGACGGTTCAATGTCCGGGGAGTATGATGGATGCAACAGTGTTTTCCATCCAAGGCGTAAAATGATGTCCCGGGTCATCCTAGCCACGTGAAGCTTAGGCTTGTCTTGTAACAGAAGAATCCCTTTGCATTCAAAAGTGCTGACTCCAGAGTTTTGAGTTTTTCTTGAACACGGCTCAACTGCTGACAGTATAAAGTTGCATTGATGCTCTGACCAGCTGGTATCAGTTTTCGATGCACGATGCCGCGAGCAGTTCACCAAACACACAGGATGACCTTCTGGTGCAGTGCTTTTTTCGGCTGTTTTCGAAGCGGTTCATGGAATGCTTAAACAATGATGACGGCGCCTTGGAGCTTTGAACAGAGCACAATTCTCATCACATGTCAACATCTTGTCCAAAATGGTTCCTTCCTCAGACGAGATAAAGAAACACAGGTGTCTGCTCGCATTGTCTTCTGGCCCGGAGTCAAATCATGTGGGACCCATCGACCTAACTTGTAATGTTTCCCAAGTTGATGGAGGTGCTGCCGAATGTTTTCTCCACTCACACTGAATTGTAGTCCCAGTTTCTCAAATGTCTGGTCACTATTCGCCTCAATTGCTGCCTGAAGATCTTCATTTTGTACATTTGTTGGTCTTCCGGCACGTGGTGCGTCTTCGATGTTTCGTCACCGTCCTTAAACCTGTTAAACCACCGCTACACTGTCCGCGTAGTCACGGTACCCTCACCAAAGGCCTGGCATATCTTCCGCCCCGCTGCAACGACGTTTGACCCCAATTTGAAGTCGTACATCATACACGCCCTTATGACGCTCTGTGGAGGTCCAATATTTACTCTGTCCTTACGCGAGTTCACGGTGTAACTGAACTGCCACAACCAGGTAGTATGTCGGATATACCCACACCAACAACTGATCTTCGCCTTATCTCCATTCGCATTCAACTCACGGTTTGAGGGCCAATTGGACACAGACTTCCAAAAAAAGCGACAGAACTTTCTTGGTTACCTTTCTATGTAGTTGACAATACAATGTAAAAATATTTGATTATAGAGTAGTGAAAATTCGAAGTTTTGAAATTTTGGTGTATATTTAAAGCATATAAAATTTGCATTGCCAGCCTTAATACGCGTATTAGTATATATAGTAATATACAATCGTATATTTGTTTATTTTATTTTATTTTTTTTTTTTTTAAATAGGACTTCATATCTGTTGATGTATCTACCGAAATGTGGAACCGTACAGTTGGACTTTGTGGTCGTATTGATGGGATATCCTCCAACGATTTTGAGACAAAAGAGGGCTCTGTGTCAAGGAATCTACTGACGTTTGTCAATGATTGGGAAGTCAATCCGTTAGGAGGTAACTATATGTAAATTTTTACACATACGGAAGAATGGAATCTCTTAAATTTGTATTTGCTTTACCATTTTTTTTTATCTGTTTATATACTCGTTTAGTAATGTAACTATTTTTTGCACTACCTTTAGTATGATTATTGCTGCAATAGAATTCCGGCTTTGCTGTTTTCATCCAAGTATGTTTGAATTTACGAGTAATAACATTGTTCGCTTTTATTAAATTCCAACTCTGCATTATACCTAGTCTTATCATAATTAATGTCCCAAAGTTTTAAGTAAATTGACACAAAATGGTTAGATATATTTTAATATCCTAATAACATGATTTACATGGATGCATTATGAATCAAAATCACAAATAATTATCCAATTCCTGCCACCATACCCCCTAGCACATCCCTCATGATACAGTTTCTTCTCAGCCAATATCTTAACCAGTTTCTCTTCCTCTTGTTAGTAATATATAAAATTGTTCTTTTCTTCCCTATCATTTCTAACACCCTCACATTCCTTTTCCGCTCGACCCAGTTAATTTCTCTCCTCTTCTCTATACCCACATTTCGAAAGCTTCCATTCGTTTTTCATCATTTTTGTGTAATACGTGTAATGTTCATGTTTATGATCTATACAGTATAATACTTCACACGAAGCGCTTTGTGAATCTTTTTCTTGACTTTGCATTCAAGATCCCACTAAAGGTGATAAAAGCTTTATTTTTATGTTATTGAAGTTTTATTTAATACGGAAATTTTGACAAGATTACCTCTCCTGTAGCCTACTTAATTTGTATTGGATAGTAAAGTAAACAGATTGACGTAGTTTATTTTCCTTTTTCCTTTAATCGCTCTTCTGCAATTTTTCTACTTTCTAACTACTTTAAAATTTCAATGTAGGGCACTGTGAAGACGAACCTTCAGAAGCTTCAACTTGCGATCAGGAATCAGCTAAAACCATTTTAGAACCTCACGCTAAGACATTCTGTAACAAACTTCTTGATGAACCACGATTTGCTGAATGCAGATTGGTAAGTTTTTATTTTATTCTTAAAGAAGACTTTCTACTTTCATGCGCTATTCTCACTTACTTATAAATTTAGTCCAAAATTGATTAGCCTACATATATCTTTTACAGCAGAATCACACACACAGTGGTGCTATTCTAATTTTTAAAAACCGGTTATCTCTCTCTCTCTCTCTCTCTCGCTATATATATATCTGAGAGAAATAATAGATGGATAGATAATCTCCTTAGGAAACTAACCATACAAGGTAGACGAAAGAACTTATTTTGATACCACAAATGACTAGTAGCAACCTACACAGTATCCTAATACAAGGTGACGTGACGAAATTATGTAGCACTGCGAATATCTTGGAACTGTGTTATCCAAGATAGATTGTTGTCAAAAAATATTGGAGAGACCTTCATCCAGCAATGGATCAACGATTGTTGATGTTTCAAATTAAAGAATGGTGTTTCAAATATAAATAATGGTGTATCAGATGTAAATAATGGTGTTTCAAATGTAAATAATGGTGTTTCAAATATAAATACTCTCACTATTTCACTCATATAGCCACAGTTCTATTCTTGATATCTCATGCGTGCGTGCGCGTGTGCGTGTGTGTGTATTTGTCTGGGTATAACAAACGGTTCTGCGAACACAAAATATTTTAACAACCGGTTCTAGCGAACCGGTACGAACCGGCTGAATAGCACCACTGTACACATACACACAGAAAGAACACTATTCTACAAGTCAAAATAAACAACAACAACAACAAAAAAAATGTATATATTTGTATACTTTCGGATCCTCGTCTGGAGACACGAATTGCACTATGTGCACTAGCGTGCGCAGGACATTGGGAATGTGGGTGCCAGATCTAAAGTACCAGCATATGGAATGTCGTCCTCCCCCCCCCCCTTAATCCCCTAAGAAAAGATAGCGTCATTGCGCCCGACGCTGCGTCGGCGACGCACGGCACACATGCAGACGGGAAATAATTTACACGTAATCTCTTCTCAGTTTGTAATAATTCTACATAAAAAAAGTTTGTCTAATGGGGGTGCCAAGGCACCCACGTTGCTCACGCCTATGACTATGTGGCAACGTCGCAGATAAAGAACCATAGATTAGATCTACTAATTCATCATATAATTACATATTCTTGCCAGATGACAGTTAAAAGTCAATAGACGTTCATACTAGCACCACTTATTACCTTAACAATCGCTATAACTGTTTGATGATTTGTAGAGCAATGCTAATTATTCCAAGTTAATTTGCGATGTTGCCACATAGTAAAATTTTGATTCCCCATAGCGGCTGAAGGGCATTCCATTATATGACTGGTTCCAGTGAACAACCGGCTAAGTCGACTCTTTTTGAAAATTGAGATTGTACAAGTATAAGCTTCTTTTCGTGAGTTCTACATTGTGTAGAAGCGGCTAAGACGAATTCATAAAATTGAGGAAGTTACAGTGTATGGTTATGTCAAAATTAGGCAGGAAATTGCTGTAAAATTTATCTGCTCTCCTGTAACATTTACTTTTCACGACTTAGCCGGTTATTCACTGGAACCAGCCATATAACATTTGAGCTTTATTTTGAGCTGTAGAATAGTGCTCTGTGATCTGTGGGCGCCATATTTAGAACACCCGATATATATTCCTTAATGAAGGACCTGAAAGTGAGAAGTACCTTTACATCAGAAGAATATTAATTGATCTGTAAAAGTAAATATTTGAGTATTGAACCTATACATATTCAGTTCTTGCACAGATATTCTATTTTAATTCTCCATCAAATGATTTTAATTTTAAAAAAAATATAATTTCTAGAATTAACTTATGCCATTACTCTTATTGTATTTATTAATTTTCTATATAGAATGTCGATGTTAACCCTTACTACGAAGCTTGCAAATGGGATTTTTGCGGTTGTGCATCGCCAAATCCGGAGGACTGTGCTTGGAGTTCCATCCAAATGTTTGTCCGCGAATGTAGAAAAAATCATGTGATTGTAGAAGATGGATGGGTTTCCGAGTCTCGTACATGTGAGTATGCAGTATATGCTTTTTTATTCTTTATAACACTTGATTTCATCGATTCGTTCACTTATTTTACAATTGTATTATCGTATCTAACTGGCAGAAAAGAAAAAGTACTGTTTTTCTTCTTAATAGGGAGTTCCCGAAATTGATATCCGCGACAAGTCATTCAATATGTAAGAATAGTTGACTGATAGTTATGGTTGAACTATTTGATAATATTGAGTATTGACGTCATTACATTTTAAGACTATCCTAGAGATGGGCTTTAAGATTTTTGCATTCCATTCTTTCAATAAATGTATTCACAAACAGGTGTTCTCGGGTTAGAAATCAGGTAAATACTGTTGTATCTTGCAACATTTCGAGGGCTAACATTGTCCTCATCTTCAGGCTGATATGATGGGGCAATAGAGTGCGTGGAATATATACTTCATATGCGTGTGTGAGATTGGACTCTTCTGATTGATCGTTGAAGTGGCGGGATATGATTGATGTCCATGTTTGACTTAGTTGGAATCCTGTGTCTGTATTAAGGTTCGTTTGTTCTTCTTGCGTGATTGCAACAGCTTCTTTTATCCTCCTATCCCAAAGTCTTGAGCGTTTTGTTATTATTTTAGTACCTGTGAATACAATCTTATACAGAAGATCGGATGGCAGTCTAGGCCATAGTGTATATAGGAAACCAACACATACAGATTTATATCTGAACGCCAACAGTTTCTATGAAAACTCAACGGCTTGAAGTTCTCAACACCTTAGAACAGAGCATTATCCATTTCCAACAATGAGTGTTAAACAGGGGAACTTGATCACCTTTGCATCACCATGCACCACAATGCATACTCAATGAGATATAAATATGGTCCTGAAAAGAGCCAGAACAAAATAAATTAACAAGGTAAAAAAGTACAAAAGACTCTACGAATGGAAAACGGAAGAATACAATCTGTCTTCCTTACACCGGCAACACTTCTAAAAAGTTTAGCAGACTATTCACTAGTACATACTAGAACAATACATAAATCTCCAGCAAAAATAAAAATAAATAAATAAATAAATAAATAAAACTTACTGCGACCAGCCGAAGACGGTCTGGGCCTTCGAACACTTGGGGTTTACAGGATTTCATGTGAATGTGACAAGGCATACGTTGGACAAACAGGACGGACCATTGAAGCCAAATACAAAGAACACAAAAGTTACATTGAATTAAACCAACCAGAAAAATCCGGGCTGGCCGTACATAGCATCAGTCAGAAACATAAGATTTTATTCACAGATACTAAAATAATAGCAAAATGCTCAAGAGTTTTTAATAGAAGGATTAAATAAGCTATTGCAATCACGCAAGAAAAACATACGAACCTTAACAGGGACACAGAATTCCAACTAAGTCAAACATGGACATCAATCATATCCCGCCACTTCAACGATCAATCAGAAGGGTCCAATCACACACACACACACCACATGAAATATATATTCCACGCACTCTATTGTCCCATCACATTTACCTGAAGATGAGGACAATGTCAACCCTCGAGACGTTGCAAGATACAACAGTATTTACCTGGCTGCTAATCCGAGAAAATCTGTTTGCAATACGACGCCAGGAAAGCTTCAATGGATATTTTATATGTATTCACATTTTATAAAATTAAAAGTTAAATATTCTCCAGCCCGTAAAAAATCACGAGCGTTAAAATGTACCGTACAATTATATGAAGCGGGCTCAAGAGAACATTAAAAAAAAAAAAAAAAAAAAAATATATCAGTCTGGGAGTTATAGTACCTGAATCCATGGTCGCCAACAAGCAAGAATCATGATGTGATTTGCGTGCTTGAAATTTTCTGTGTATTGAGATTAAGTTAAATAAAAGAGTCATAAACTAAAGAAATTGCATAAAAATGATGTAACAGGACAAAAACTATGCGCTTAATCAAGGGAGGTCAGATCCATATTACCAGTGGCGGATCTAACCCGGGGCCAAGGAGACTTAGGTCCCGCGGTTTTTAGTGTCAAAAATAATTTAAGCTATTACTTATATATTTTTAAAAAGTTTATAGTAATCTCATGATATATCTACCATAGTCTGAATTCTGCCTGCCCCCTTACCCCCAGTTTTCACCTTCTAGATCCGCCCCTACATATTATAAGTTCAAAAGAAAGTGTTGAGAGAAGGAAAGAGTTTGTATTGGGGTTAGAGAATAATCGGACATAGTGTTGTATATAAAAGATAATATGTCACGGGGATGAAAGTGTTTTGTACGAAAAAAACATACCATTTGAGAAAGTGTTGTTTTGCATTGATGATGTGAGTTGTTGGTAAATGATAGTAGCTTTATGTAATAATGGTTTACCTGAGTGAATAAGTGTTGGGTTGGGACGGACAGACTGCCAGGGTGACTAGGGTGTAATATCCCTCAGGAAAGCATAGTCTGAGGGTCTTCGCCCGGAATATTAAAAAAAAAAGTCTTCGTACATTGCATTTTAGAGCATTTTTGCCCTAAAAGCAAACAAAACTTAAAAACTTTGTGTTTTACTTTTACCTTTGATAGTCTATTTGTTTTTGAAAATGTGATACAAAAAAAAAAAAAAAAAAAAAAAACTTTCCAGTTTGTTTGTTTATTCAAACAATAAAATTCAATCTAACTTTTACAATTTCAGTTAAACTTAAAAGACACCAAGTGTAGTCAAAAACAAAATAACGATAGAAGGTTAGTGTGAAATAAATATTCAGAAACCAAAAGGTTTTAAAAACAGGTTTTAGGCCTACAAGCCTACAACTAATGTCAAGGAGCCTTAATAATGTGTAGGTAAAAAAAAGATGATTTTTTAAAGCTAAACTAAACTAGCTTTGCTGCTCGCTATCTAAACAAAAACAGTTTGTTATTTTACAGTTTATTCCACCTTTACCTTCTTAGGGTCAGAAACTGACTGCCTCTTTGCACAATTGGAAACAAACTTTTGTTCTACTTTTTTCATATCTACTTTATCTAACATTGTTTTGTGAACGTAGCAAACCGCTATATAGTTGAGCCTTTTTGGATCATAGTTGACCTAAGGTACTCGAAATATTGGGGGAAAAGAAAACCATTTTACAAATATTGGGGGAACACGTTCCTGGTGGGATTGATGTCCGTGATTCAGGTACTAATTCGGTTATATTCAGTGGCCGTTATGTATTGAGGAGGCCCTGAAAAAGACAGAGTGTTTACCGTAGATTGGTAGTACTAAATTAAGAAGAGATTGCTGAGAACAATTGTTTGATTTATGGATCATGCAGTACGACATTACCTTGTCCTATTAGTGTGAAACTGACACGTCATTGGAACAGCCATAGCTTAAGAAAAGAGTAGTCTTTGAGTAATAAATCCTAACGATTACTAACCGCAAAAAATAGCAGAGTTTTCTTTTTACATTAAGAAGCGCTTTCGGAAGAACCTACTTCCATCATCACCTTACTTAAAATTTATAAAGGATTTTAAAATATGAAGAATGTGAAAAAAAAGTTAAAAGAATTAAGAAATGTAAACCACAAATCTTCTTTCTAGTTCTCCTAGTTCCTCCTAAATCCATAGACAAATACATAACAAATTTTAAGGAAATTTTACTGATACTCTACAAAGCACTCTATCGGGTTAAATGTCAGTGTGATAAAGTAAATTGTAATGTCCCACATGGTGCTGTGTACAAACAATTCTACACGCCAATGTTTACAAACACCACCACGTGGTTTAGCAAGAAGATTCCACATAACAGATGGATCTGCTATCACCTGCAGACGATGGGCTTCTCTCCCCTCCCATGGAGCAGACGATAACAAAGGAGCAGCAGCGCCACCGCCACCCAAGGACCTCTATAAATTGGCTGGACGACGGCAATTCTGTACCAGTTCACTGGTGCCCCTCCTATTGTTTGCTTCGGAACATTAGGAGTAACCTAACCCCAGGTCTCTAGTCTGCTTCGTTGACATCGTCTACTCCATGGGAGGGGCCAGAAGCCCGTCGTCTGCAGGTGATAGTAGATCTATTTGGTGTGTGGAATCCTCTTGCTAAACCACGTGATGGTGTTTGTAAACACTGGCGTGTAGAATTGTTTGTACACAGCACCATGCGGGACATTACAATATATAGGTCAAACAAAAAGAATTATTTGCACTAGAATAGCTGAACACATTCGTATATCAAAATCTCGGAGCCTGTAACAGCTGTCTGGTCCGGGAACGCATCTTAGAGATTATAACCATAACATTGAGAATCATGTTTAACCCGCCGTAGCACAGGCCGCGGAGTCAGACTCCGCGGATTGAGAAATTTTAGTTTTCTTAGAACTGTTAAAGGAGTTTGTGCTGTAAAATATACGTGGGCAATTGTCAAAAACGTTGCAGAGAAAGTATTAAATAATTTGATATCGTTTCAAAACAAAATACACATTAAAATAAGATAAATAAATATTGCAGAGTGAGACTCCGCGCGCGTGCCTTGGTGTTACAATTGACCACGCTGGCTATGGAGGGTTAATTGGAAAAGCAAAAACAGCAAGGGAACGAAAAATCGAAAAATAATATTATATACATAAAGAAAAACCCATACTTAATTTGGATAGGGGATAAATAAATATGATTTGGAGGAATCTTTTTACTACGTACTTTTGGTGTTTGGAAAACAAAAAAAAGAAAACTGAACAGCAGTGAATAATGACAGTGAGTGAGTGCCTATTCCCATCTGTTTAATTTTTGACAGAAAATTTGTGTTTTACATTTCTTAGCCCTTTTAACCATTTTTAAAAACCTTTCCACAATCTCCTTCATGTTTTTAAATCATCTTTAAATTTTAAGCAGGCTGATGATGGAAGAAGGTCCTTCCGAAAGCCCTTCTTACATGTAGAAGAAAAATCTGCTATTTTTTGTTGTTAGTATTAGCCTTTTTGCTTTTCTTACTTTTGCTTTTTTTTTTTAACCTTTTCAATCCTAAAAGTTAAGGATGCATTGTGCAAAAGTAATAATAAAAACTGCTGGATTTCTCTGGTCCTCAGACTAACTAAATATAAAATCAGAAATTACATATCTTTAGTCTAAATATTGCAGTATCCCATTATATTTGTAAACAATATGTGTTTCTCCACGAGGATCATCAAGCAGGCGACAGAAGTCACCTACGAAGAAATACGAAGAAAGACACGGGGAATCACGAAGAACTCCGACAGTTCCTCCCTCGAAAGGACGGCTATTTAAGAGTATGTCGAGACCAAGAAATCATCAGTTTCAGCTGATCATTCCTACTTTTCTCTTCGTGCTGCTCTGGGCAGGAGAAACTTCCTAACCTTACCTCTGCGCTGCTCGGTCAAGAGGTTCCCAATCTATCCCCGCGCCGCACTAAGCACGAGATATTACCTTACCTATGCTCTGCACTAGGCAGGAGGTTCCTTTCGTCTCCGCGCTGCATTGGGCAGGAGACATTAACCCACCTCCGCGCTGTTTCGGGCAGAAGATCCAAATTCTTAGAGAAAGAATTTTTGTCTAGAGGAAACTACTTACAACGTATTACTGTTATAGAACTTTTTGTAATAAAAAGTTGAGGGAAAGAAACAAACCTGGGAACCGTTTCTACAGTACCATTACATTACAGTATGGTAACAGACAAATGAGCAGACATACTGAATCCGTAAACGTTCTATAGTTTTATTAAAAGGCATCACTACTAAAAAGTAAGTTAAGTTCTGTTAGTCACTGAAGTATTCTAACACTTAAAGGAGTTAAAAGTGTTTGTACGAAGTATTTTCGAGATATTCCCTTTAGGGCAATTGTTCCCCGAAGTTTCGTTCCTACATTTGCTAAAATGTTTAGTTTAAGAAATCGTAACTTGATTTTTTTTGTACTAATCTATTCTTTTTTTGTTGTTGTTTTTTTGTTTTTTTGTTTATAGTAAGCTGTACTAATGGACAAGTCTATATGGCCTGTGGACCTGCAGAACAAGCAACTTGTAGATCTCCAGGAAAGCCTGCTGTCCCGGAGTATTGCGAACCTGGATGCTATTGTCCAGAAGGGACAGTATTTCATATCGACAAATGCATTCCAAAGACTGAATGTCCATGTATTCTACATAAGAAATCATACTCTCCAGGAGAACAGGTCCCGAATGACTGCAATACATGGTAAGAATGCAATTAAAATCATCGTTATTTGTTCAATGTCAAGTGAAATACTAAGGATTAGTTCACATAATATTCGAGAATTTTTTTTAAAAATAAGTACAGTTTAGAAATTTCAAAGATATTGAAATCAAAGATGGTCCATTGAGAATTAGCAGAGATGTTATGAGGTAAGGTAAATAATCAAAATGTCTCATAATAACAGGACCCACTAACGTCATTATAACCATTTGAATAGTTCAGTGAGTACAAATTCTTACTTTTATTGAAATATACTAACCTCATTTATTCCCTTAATACAGTAATGCCTTAAATATCTAGGTATCAAATCACTCTAAGCTTATTCTGGCTGACTTATTCTTACAAGAACATTAACAAATTATTTCCATATTTTTCTGACCAAATTATTAGTCCTCACAATCCGTTGAGCCTAACAATTCATGAGTTTTTTGTTTGTTGTTTTCTTTTTTGTGTGCGTGTGTGTTGTGTGATGTGGTTGTTTTCCTTTCCCCTTTTTCCCTTTTTCCTTTTCCCTTTTCCTGAAATATAATGGATAATGAATAAAGAAAAGGAAAAAATGGCAATGATGATAACCCGTGTACCGTTAATTTTTCAGATACCGGATCTGAAAGACGGGCTTGAGAGAAAAAAAATTCATGAGTTCCCTGTCAACTTTTGTACATAGTTAGAATAAAACAACAAAATATATACCGCACAAATATAAATAATAATAATAATTAAAAAACAGTTGACAATGCTCGGATTGCATTGCCAGAACGAACTTAAAAAAAGAATTAATTTTTCTTATTAACTTCTACAGGCTTTATTATTATATTCATTAAACAATTGTTGTAATATATCTATCCATTTATAATTTCCTTGAGTACTCAATTTTTTCCACATGTTTTGTTGTAAGGCTCCGTTAAAACATTCTACCACATGTTGTTTTATGAAGATACATGCTCAAAATGGAGGGTTCAAAATTAAAAAAATTCGCAAAATACTACCTCTCTACTTACGGTTCCCGAGATATGTCTTCTTAAGTCACCTGAAATGCGAATGTTTTTGGCCAATATCTGGGGAATGTTTTCCAGTTGGCCAGTGGCCACCGGTTACTATTTGGTACCAAAATGTTCATCATCCTCTTAGATATCGATCAACACCAATATCATCTCTCTATAACTTATGGTTCCCTAGATATGGATTCTTAAATCTCCCGAAATTGGAACTTTTTGCGCCAATATCTTGCGAACGGTAAGAGTGATGCGAAAAATTCCATCACTTTCTCAAATAGTTTTTAATGCTCTATCGAATGGAGGGCTCAAAATTTTTAAAAAAAATGCAAATAACTAACAGACAGACAGACACGCAGACACACACACATACACACACACACAGAGAGAGAGAGGGAGAGAGAGAGAGGATTCAGTAATGAATTTTTTAAGTTTGTTGAAAATAATTCCCACTTACATCGCGTATTTTTCTTTAATTCAATGCTTATCATATTGATATTTCTTTCAACATCTTTTGGTATCTTCTAGGAAGAAAGTAATCTTTAAGTGTTATTCACATCTAGTACACATTCACAAATTGCTTCTTCACCATTGTTGGACAAACAGAACTTCTCAAAGTCTCTGCGAGATTTTCTGGAACCTCAAAGAATCAGATATAAATCACATTCGAAAATTGTTGAGAACCATAAAAGTATTTTCCAGGACCTACACTATAAAATCAACTCAGCATTCTCACTAATACAGAAATGAACTATCAACAATGCTTAAAATGCAATGCTGTAGCGTCGATAGTAGCATGATTGAAATAGCGTTTGTCCAAGGAAACCTTTTAATAATATGTGGTTTCGAATATTAGATATGAGAAAATAGCTTACCTGGATTATCGTAGCAGTAAATAGATTTCTTCTGCATCTAAGAGATTGTATATCTAGTTCAGCATGATTGATCAATATAATATACGATGTAAAATTAACGTTATTTTTTGCTTCTTTTTTTTTTCAAAGCAATGTCAACATGGAACTATAATTTACTCAGGGCTAGCATAAATGATTCATTCTTTTTAAAAAGGCTATATTTTCAAACGTATTACTCGTACACACATGAAAGATATATGAAGAGAACCACAAACTCACCAAGTTTATACACTGTATACAACTGTTCAATATGTGCCCCTTTGGTGATACGACACACGTCCAGACGATACCCGAACTCATTTCATACATTTTGTAGAATAGTCCTGTCAATTGGCTGCCTTGCAGCACTGATACGTTCTTTGAGCTCGAGGTAATAAGGGTACGTAAACAAGATCCTTAACGTACTCCCATAGAAAGAAGTATCAGGGCGTTATATCAGTAGATCTAGGAGGCCAGAGGAAGAAAATTAGGCCATTCTCACCAATACATCCAATCTAGCGATGTGGAAGTTCATCGTTTAGATAGTCACGAACTGGGGTGTACCAATGGACGGAGTACTAAACTTTACACAATACAAACTTGGTGAGTTTGTGATTCTTTTCATATATTTTTCATGTGTGTACATGTAATACTTTTATTATTATTACATATTATTACTATTATTATTGTTATTATGTAATATAGCCCTTTCAAAATAAACGAACCATTTATGCTAACCTTGTATTGTTGACGAAGGCATGAGGTGGAAAGATTTAGTTCATAACTTATCTTTCTAGTTGACTCTTGGGTATGTTTTGAAAAGCATTTCCCCTCGCACTTATTTGTATATTTTTAGTAGAACAAATATTTTGTTTCTTTGTTTAAATTCAAATAAAAAAAAATAGTTTTACTACTTGAAACAACAGAACAGCATTTTGTGCTTCTTTGTCAACTAGGTGAAATTGAGTTCTTTCCTCACTACTGATAAAAATCCTTTGGTGCTTTAGCTATATGCATTTTTTACTGAAACTGTTTTTGGATCAAAAGATCCAATATATTTCAATCAAAAATTTTCTTGTACGCCGTATATCTGGAGAACTACATATAGTGTAGCCAAACCCAAACTATCAGTTAACTCAGTATGATGTTCTTATTCCATAAGAAATAGAAAACTCGATTTAGAAGCCGTTCAAAAATTTTGTGGCCTCTGATCCAAAAATGCATCAAAAGATCCAATATATTTCAATCAAAAAATTTCTTGTACGCCGTATATCTGGAGAACTACATATAGTGTAGCCAAACCCAAACTATCAGTTAACTCAGTATGATGTTCTTATTCCATAAGAAATAGAAAACTCGATTTAGAAGCCGTTCAAAAATTTTGTGGCCTCTGATCCAAAAATGCATCAAAAGATCCAATTTATTTCAATCAAAAATTTTCTGGTACGCCTTATATCTGGAGAACTACATATAGTGTAGCCAAACCAAAACTATCAGTTAACTCAGTATAATGTACTTATTCCATAAGAAATAGAAAACTCGATTTAGAAGCCGTTCAAAAATTTTGTGGCCTCTGATCCAAAAATGCATCAAAAGATCCAATATATTTCAATCAAAAATTTTCTTGTACGCCGTATATCTGGAGAACTACATATAGTGTAGCCAAACCCAAACTACCAGTTAACTCAGTATGATGTTCTTATTCCATAAGAAATAGAAAACTCGATTTAGTAGCTGTTCAAAAATTTTGTGGCCTCTGATCCAAAAATGCATCAAAAGGGAGAACTACATATAGTGTAGCCAAACCCAAACTACCAGTTAACTCAGT
The DNA here is from genome assembly GCF_964235325.1 of Thermobia domestica. Taxonomy (NCBI): domain Eukaryota; kingdom Metazoa; phylum Arthropoda; class Insecta; order Zygentoma; family Lepismatidae; genus Thermobia; species Thermobia domestica. Next base: position 190,646,310 of record NC_137468.1, on the reverse strand, counting down.
ATGATGTGTTTATTCCGTAGAAAATATGAAAACACGATTTAGGGTCCATTCGAAACTTTTGTGGCCCCTGACCAAAAGCTAATTATTGGCCAAGATCACAATCTTTCAATACATTTTTAGGTTTCCTAAAATTCTTGTTTATTTCTTCCTTGCAAGAACCTAGAGAGTGGACCTCTTTATCATGAAGGAAGTTTTTCAATGAATATGAAAATAACATTTGCTTTAGATTTTTTTTTTTTTTAAAAAAGAGCAATACCAACATTAAATTATGACTAACGTTGTAGAGGAAAGCATGTGGTTCACAAATGGTCTTTGCATATAACGTGTGTAATGAGTTTCCCCTCCCGCTTTTTTGTTGAAATTTTTTAGTAGATTGTAACTTTGCAATGGTTGGTTTAGTATGGCTGTATTGGTATTAATATCACATGAAAATACTTTCTATCATAAACAAAATGTCATGGAACATATTTGCCTCGCATAGATATAAATACAGATATTCAATTAGAGCAATATATTCAATCATTAATAATAAATATTTATTAATCGATTTTGAAGTTTAATTGGGACGTTAATAAATACTAAAAAATAATGATTTCCTTCATGGAAGATAATATATACCAGCAAGTATATGTCGACATATCAAACTTGTTTTATTACGAACATAACAAGGTATGAACGATATTCTGTGTTAGAGCCTTTCTATTTCAAGCGTGCTCTCGGAAAATATGTGAAACATACTCCCCCTCGTCACCCCCGTCCCCTCACCCCCGTCAACCCTTTTACGGAAAAAATCTTCCCTTTCCTTTGGGGAAAGAAGTGAATGACCTCGACTGTGTTGCCAAATTGTCATTCAATCGTTTGGTCTTGGACGAATGAAGTTCGTACGATATTTAGAATGGCTAATAATGAAGCCCGTCAATGTGGCAACCCTGTCTACATTTAACTATTGAAAGATATTGGCCAAAGCCACTTGTCTCTCCTCTTTCGAGGAACATACGGCAAAACACACATCGACAGCAATGCCAGAAGGGACACACTTGAAATAAAAAAGGCTCTAATTACAGTGAAAGTTAGAGACGTATAAATAAAAAATCAGCAAAAAATTTAGGACACTCAAGGATTCAAAAGGGATAGCTGTTACTGATTAGATAAATCAACATTTTAAAATCGCATATTTATTAAACAATATTCCAAGATGTATATGAGTGTTGTGTTCACTTCAGATGCATTGCAATACAGTGCTAAATGTATGAAAAAAGATGAAAATACAATACAATACAATACAATTAATTCTTTTACTTTAACAGCACATGCAGTAGTGGCGAGTGGGTTTGTACTCAAGTGAAGTGTGGAGCTCGATGCAGTTCAATAGGAGATCCTCACTATACAACGTTCGATGGTAAAAAATATAACTTCATGGGCAAATGCTCTTATTATCTTGTACAAGGAACCAACTACAGTATTGAAGCTGAAAATGTTGCGTGTTCCGGAGCAATATCAGAGGTAATATTTAACACTTTTATATCTAAATATTACAATGAACATTTCTTATATATTATTATCGGCTTGTCTTCTTTGATAATGTCATGTCTCCTGTCTTAAAATTATAGACAGAGCCTAATAGAATAGTAGTGACCTATAAGGGTCCATTTTTTTTTTTTTTTTTTGAATGATTCGAATTTTGATTCGTTTCAAGTCTATTTTATGATGAAATTTTATTTTTTACTTTTTTTTTTTTAGATTTTCTGTCAAATGAATCTTATGGTACGATGGTGTAAATTGTACATATAAACTTAAAACTATACCACTACTATTACTGATACATACCATTCAGTTAAAAAAAATAAAAAAATAAATAAAAAAAAGATGGACATAAAGTCTTTCCCTGATAACAAATGTTAATAACATGAAAACTAAGAACGCTAGGAGCATGCGGTTTGCGGCAAATAAGGGGAAAACTCAAAACGTTTTTTTTTTCTTTTTAACCTGATTTAGAGAATTTCCACATGTGCTCCATTAGTTCCCTCAAGACATCCATGTGATGTCACATGAGATACTTGCACGTCTGGGACGGTCTTCTTGTGTTAACATGAACAATCTGTACTTTATATGCGTATAACTTCAAGCATTTGTGTAAAATTTTTAACACAGTTGACTTCGGAATGTTAAGTTTACGTAATGCGCAACACAAGGATTTCCATGGGCTTCGGGTTAAAGCAACACTAACAGCTTCCACACGTTGCTCACTAACACTCGGTCTTTCGCTTCTATCTCAAGCTAAAACACTTCCTGTTGTAATAAACTTGCTATCCCATTCCTTTATTCTCTTAACATCTGGGGCTGCTGTCCATACTCTCTCCTGAATGTTCGTTAAACTGTGACGGGAGATTTTGTTTCATGATACCACAACACGCACTTCGCTTACTGCTGTGCTGAGACCATTTTTAAACAAACGACTGTCGCGATGCGGTCAGCTACAGTAAATGACAGCATAGACTGTGTCAGAATCTTGAAGTATCATACAAGCGATGTTTTTAGACCGCGTGTTTCTATCATTCTTTGTTTTCTTGTTATTAATGCTTGTTATCAGGGAGAGACTTAATGTCCACCCTGTGTTACTAACTTATTACAGTTGTTATCATATAGTGCAGTGTGTGTAGCCGATAAGTTTAGTGTGTATGTTCCTCGGAAAGATTAGAATTTCTGTATTGGCCCCACACTATCAGGAAATTGGGGGCCTTCACTGGTAGCTGACGAACAGCTACAATTACGGTTTCATTACTTCAAGCTAAAGGAAGAAATTTTACGTAACGTCCTAATTGTTGTGTACAATAAGAAGCAGTGTCACGTGTACACCACGTGAAAGATTTTGATTGTTTGAATGGTGTGATAATTGGTATTGAAATCGTCAATTAATGTTAAATTATTTTCTACCACTTCCGGCTTTAGTAGAGAGATTAAAGTGGAGATGGAGTATATTCTTGGAACGCATAACAGATTGTAGAAAACTGCTTCTCGCTATCTATAACCGGAACGCATAATAGATTGTAGAAAACTGCTTCTTGCTATCTATAACCGGAACGCATAATATATTGTAGAAAACTGCTTCTCGCTATCTAGAACCGGAACGCATAATAGATTGTACAAAAATGCTTCTCGCTATCTATAACCGGAACGCATAATAGATTGCAGAAAACTGCTTCTCGCTATCTATAACCGGTTTTACTCTATAGCCATCAACATTACACCAAAACTGATTGCTTTATGGCGGTCCTAGTTTGAATAGAAGGTTAAAGATAAGATGATATATATTCTTAGAATGCTAAACGGATAACAAAAAACCGCTTCTCGCTATCTATGAGCGTTTTTACTCTGTAGTGATCAACGTAACACTGGAGGTGGTTGATTTCTGTAACTTTTGGTTTGAATAGAAAGGTTAAGAGAGAAAATAGTACCCATTCTTAGAACGTTAAATTGATTCCAAAGAAAAACTCCTCACTTCTATTAGAGTTTTTACTCTACAGCTATCAATATTCGCTAGCTTGGCCTAGCCTAACCTAACCGAAGTGCTGTCTATTTCTGATCTGAAAGAAGGGTTAGGAGATAATATACTATATTTTCTTCGAATGCTAAATCGATTCCAAAAAACAGCTTCTTGCTATGTCTTCATCGTTTTCGCTCTACGTAGATCAATTGAAATCGGAAGTTGAAGTGGGTTACTATGACTTCCGGTGTTAGTAGAGAGTTACGGATTGAGATTAAATATGTTATGGGACGTCTAACTGATTGTAGAAAACAGCTTCTCGCTATCCATTAGTATTGTTTTTGCTCTATAATGATCAACTTTAAAACAGGAAATGATAGATTTTTACCACTTCTGGTTTCATTATCATCTTGATCAATGAAGTTGACTCCTAACATTTGACCTTGTACATTCTGGCCAAAAGTGATGGTGAACCAGTAGTTCTTGATATTTATAGTTCTTGAAATATATATACACATTCACACGCACATGAACATATAAAGCTGAATATATAAAGTAGTTTTGTCAAACCAAACTTCATAAAAATTAGGACTTTACGTAAGTTTTCTTCTAATTATTATTGATGTTACTTCTCTCCTGAGTCGCAACTATGCCTAATGGATATGGGAAATAACAACTCAAAGGTAGGAAACCTGTAAAAAGGTTGGAGCCCTATGTGACAAGTTATAGCCCTGTAGCACCATTGGGTTTTCTATTATTATGAATAACAGATCATACACACGAAAGATGTTCACGTCAAAACTGGAATCTTCTATTGTTCGTATCTTCACCTTAATAGAATGGTACTGATCAAAGAGCACGTCCACTGTCAAGCAGCATTTGTTTGTTGGAATGGGAGCGGTATTAATTTCTATTTAAAATGGTAGACGATAAAAGCAATTTGATTAATGCGCAATGTATTATTATTTGCTTTTTTTCTTCACGAAATATGTCAAATCTGTTAATGTTTTCGAAGAATTTCGAGAATTATGTCTAAAAAGATATAAGTGTGCACAATTCAAGAAAATGGGCAAATCTATTCGTGATTTTAATTGGAAAGGGAGCTAAAATGAAAGTACAATAGTGAATAATGCCAATATTCGAAGTACAGCTCACAGATGACGAGAACAACCCTAGCAGAAATAGTGTGACGTAGGTATGGGCTCTCCCACTTTTCGCACGGGGGTTTGAAATGACATCACGGAATAGCACACAGATAACTACCCGGAGTAGCAGACGACATTTAAGTATAGACCACACCTCTAAAACCGAAAATGAACTTGACCGTGTCGTTGACCTTTCCCCGCTTCCCCTGTTTTAGGGTTCTTCTCGTCATCTGTGAGCTGTTCAATGAACTTGAGCAATGAGTAATTCTTCACCAGCAACTGAAGGAAACATATATAAGTATTGACCATATTTAAAGTTATCCATGGTCACTAACCCTTTCGTACTCTTATGCGAGATCAGACCTTGTTTGTTCTTCAAAAGCGGGGGAAAGTGCAAATCTGTTCATAGATTCTTGATCATTTTAAACAATGCCAAATATAACTGGAATAGATAGATATCTGTGATGAAATAGTGTCGAATTATCGTCTTTAAATTTCTATTTGTTTCGTCAGTTAAATAAACGTTAAAGCGGCAAGTACTTCCCATTAGACGATGAATTTTAAAAAAATGTGTATCTTGTAGCGATTCATATGTTAGAAGAATTGCTCTATTCCGTTGGTAGTAAAATGTTCGTAATTGGATGGGAAAATTACTGTGATGGAGCTTGCATAAAAATTGTCGTTTTGATATGAATAGTTTTTTTTTTTTTAAATCCCCAATCTGTTGTCCTTGCACTTCCGGTTACTCAATTTGACGATGTATTTTCTTTATTGCATGAAATTTCTTTAAAATTTAACAAGAGTATATATTGTACCTTTATTATTGTATTTGTCATATAACTAGGCCATGAATTTCCCGGTAAGCGTTCTTTCTGGAATTCCATCCTGTACAAAGGCAGTAATAATCCGTGCAGCAGGACATGTCGTGAAGCTGAGGCAAAACAGGAATATTCATATTGATGATGATGAGATCGAAGAACTTCCTTTCTGGCTTGATGACATTTACATCAAAATGGCTTCCTCTATTTTTCTCATAGGTAAGCTGGATTTTTAAAATCTATAGCTCTCTTACGTTGTTTTTCAACGAGAAAAAAAAAAAACAATACAGAGTAGAAAAATGTGGTTTCTGTATATTTTCAATAAAGGATTATTTAATATACTGTACAATAACATAATTCTTGTTCATAAAAAAAAACTCTGGCCACACATTTTTCTTTTAAATTCCCTATATTCTTATTCAGGGATGATATTAAATAAAACAATTGAAGAAGAAGATTCACAATGTGACCATTTTTTCGAATTAAAACATTATTTTCTAGTGCAGTTTCAACAATATGGTCTCCAAAAAGAAAAGTAGTTCGCCAATTTTTTTTGAACAAGATTGTACATTTATAAAATCTTGAACACTGTTAGTAAAGCTCTCTACTTAAAATTTTAAGAAAGAAAATAAAATAATTTCTATATTTGTTATAGTGTACGGGAACCTTAGGACTACTTAAAAAAAAAAAAAAAAAATGGGCAACTAGAATTTCTTGTATACAGTAAGCAGAAAAGCTGCACCCGTCAACAAGAACGATACGAGTGCTAAGTTTTATCAATTTTTAATGGCTTCTTATAAATACATGATGATCAAAAAGTCACTTTGTACCTAGAATATAATTGATGATAATTTTGATGATTACAAATACATTAAAACCAGTGATCGAAGTGAGACGGTATACGGTGGTATGCCATACCGCCTCTGGTTTTTCAGTAATGAGGACATACCATCTCTGGTTTTTTAGCCGGTATGTTGAGTCAAAATTATAATAAAACATACCGCCTCTGCATTTTTCCACTTCGAACACTGCTTAAAACATTTCATGTTATAGAATATTCTTACATGTTACAATAAGTGATGGAAATATTCCTCACGTGCATCAGGCCCTGGGATGAGTATTTTCAAAAAAACTCTAATTCCACCAGGATGGAAATTATTTTGCTCTGTTTTAGTATCTGATTTATTAATGTTTAAAATGTAAAAAAAGCTCCGATTATATATATAGTGCCTTTGGTTCACGTAATCCTGGGTTTGATTCATGGACTAGAAGTCTTAACATTTAAATAGATTACGGTAATTCGGGACGCTGAACTTCAAGATGTACATAAAGTTATGTTTCTATTTTCTACTGTTTCAACACTCCAAACTTATTTTGAAATTAAGATATAACCAGAAATTTGAACATTGATTATTACCACTAATTGTTTGTTTGTTTGCAGTGGAATTACCAAATGGAATGGAAGTTTGGTGGGATGGTAATACAAGAGCATATGTAAATTCTCCTCCAGAATTAGCTGGAACTACGAAAGTAAGTTGAAGAAACATTTACATTTTATGATTTAAAATTACTTCCTTATATAATTAGATTAGGATGCTTTATTCTGTGCCTACTGGTACTTAGTGTGTGTACAGGAACTTAAATAATTGATATCCTAATGTTCGAATTTTAGTTTTGCTACTGACACGTCCTTGATTACTTGAGGATGATTAGACGTTCCGGATTTACCGGGAAACTTTTGGTTTTCCACAACCTGCCTTGCTGTTCCAAGAACATTTCTTGAGTGGTCACTTCGCTCAAAAAAAAAAAAAAAAAAAAAAAAAAAAAGTATAAGGACTTGCACATCATTGTTGACAACATCTGCAAAATGAAAGAATTTGTTTTATATGTTCCGGAGCAAATTCTTATGTGAAGCTTATCTTTGGTCTGATGAATATATATATATAAGATTAGATTGAAGAAATCTCTTTAATGTGAAAATATTGAAAGAACTGTTCATAGCAAAAATACACTTCCATCGCTCCTACTCAGAATTTTATGATTACCTCTGTACGAGCTCTTACAGAAAATTCATTCGTCTGAGAGCTGAATATGTACAGTAACCTGTAAGGTAAATTAAGTATTCTTCATTTGGCATTTATGTTTGCATTAAATTGGCAATGAATATAATATGAAATACTGTACCTTAACTCATTTGCATGATACATTAATTAAGTTCCTGTATCCCTAGATGTTATGTTTTAATCAGTTTATTTTCTAACACATACGTGTATTCTTAGCTATTACTGTACTAATGTTAAGGGATGTACCAAATAACACGCTAAAATTGAAATCTGATCACATCATGTAAGGTTGAGAATCTGGTCAAGCTGATTACTATAATCCAAGTCCTGATCTAAAAGTTGTTTGTATATAAATTTAATTCATGTAATATTTATTAGATTGTGCATAAATTCCATGGAGTTAAAGATAAAAGTACAATAACAACAGGAAAGTCTTGATACGGTACCTGGACGTAACAAAACCATAATAACATTTTCAGTCGATGCCACAACTACACATGAGTCGTAATTAATTAAATAAAGACAGGTCTTGTCTGCGCTATTTGGTTTCCTTTTCACTGAATATTGCGCTTTCGTTTACTCCTAAAAGCTGTTTTTCTAGGAACGAGTTTCCTAAGAAAAAATCTTGAGTGTCCTCTTGCATTAAATTGCACTTTCATACTTCTTCATGCTGGTTGGTAAGATTTTAGGTCATAGTCCAAAAATTGCCAATATTAAGTATTTTTATAGTATTTCTCATCAATTATGTTAATATTTACAAGTGCAGGGCTACGAGCTGAGTTTTTGTTCATCTTTAGAAAATTCGTCCTTGAAAACGCTTCCAATGGTAAACGAAAAGGAAATATTCGGTAAAAAGGAAAATAAATAATGCACACTAAGTTAATTTTTATTTAGAAATAATGTAAGTAAAAGGCTAGTAGTCACCGCAAGAAACAAATCTTATTTCTAGGAAGTACTTTCGAAGAATATCGTCTTCATCGTCAGCCTAGGCACACTTCAAAAAGGATTTAAACCTTAAAAAGAATTTTTAAAATGTACGAAGTAAAAATCTTCTTGTCACTATACCGGCACTCAATTCAGATAAAGGTGACATAAATACTATGTTTTTGCTACTCATTTTCGCCGTCTGGAAGATAATGAAAAAAAAAAAAAAACAGTAAACAACAGTGAACAGTGACAAGTGAATTACTGTTAACATATGTCTATTATAGTGACAAGAAGATTTTTACTTCGTACATTTTTAAATTTTTTTTATGGTTTAAATCCTTTTTGAAGTGTGCCTAGGCTGACGATGAAGACGATGTTCTTCGAAAGTATTTCCTAGAGATAAGGTTTGTTTCTTGCGACGACTATTAGCTTTTTACTTTTATTATTTTTAATCATTATCACAGCTAGCAATATAATGATAGTTTTTATTTATTTAATTATAAAGTAAGTGCATAAAACATGACTTCTTCACTTCATCAAATTCAATGTGATTCTTCTGAAAAATTTTTGTTGTTCACGATCTGGAGCGCCGCAGTTTATGTACAATGCAAACCAATTAATGAACTAATTGTATTACATTAACTTAAGTTATATGTGCATTAATGCAATACAGTACGTGTAGATATACGTATATATGAAATGTCCACCATGAAATTCCAGAATTTTAAATGTGTATTGCAAGAAAAAAAGTGTGTACCGATACGGAAATGACATAACAACGTATGAAATTCTATCTTACAACTTACCTTTAAATGAATATTTATTTCAATTTCTGTTATTCAGGGTCTTTGTGGAACATTTAACATGAATCAAGGAGATGACTTCCTCACTCCCGACGGAGATATTGAACATTCTGTTGTGGATTTCGCTAATAAATGGAAAGTGGACCAAACATGTGAGGATATGACAATGGAAGAAGTAAGCCATCCGTGTGATGTTAATGTCCAAAACAAAGCAGCTGCAGAAAAACACTGCAGGAAATTGAAAGGAAAATTGTTTTCAGGTAAATTATTCAAGTCGTGTTTATTATTATTATTATTATTATTATTATTATTATTATTATTATTATTATTATTATTATTATTATTATTATTATTATTATTCAAGTCAATGATTTTGTCAGTCCTCTTTCGTTCCAGTAAGACAATGAAAATTATTTAAAGTATACAGGGTGTATCAAAAATAACTTGACAACTTTGAAATGTATTGATTTATTTATTTAGCTTACAGTCATGGTTTGAAACAAAATACTTCAAGTTTTTTTTTTTTTTTTTTTTTTTTTTTTACCTTATACCTAAAGAAATTTAATGTGGCTTTCATTGGTGATGTGGTTCATGTCCCATTTGAAGTCTCACTTGCTCTACAACGTCTTCAAACGTACGGTGACGACATAAAGATTTGTTGTGTCTTACCGAACATCCATTTTCAATAAAACACTTATGCCACTTATAAATAGTAGGCCTACTGGAAGGATCTTTACCATACTTTGAACGAAAATTACGTTGCACAGTTGTCACAGACTTGGATTCTTCAAACCGAAACACACAATTTGCACGCTCGGGACCAGTATTGGCAGCCATCTTTGCTGCAATTGCCACTAGCGCTTTCGGTGGCTTGTTTCTGAACTATTTTACTACGTGAATCAAAACTTGATGTATTTTGCTAGAAAATTACAACAAAACCATGTCTGTAAGGTAGATGAATAAATTAATATGAGCTTGCAAAGTTGTAAAGCCTTCTTGATATATCCTGTGTTTATTTCTCTATTATAAGTGACTCAAACATCACATTACATTGTCTGATTTTTAAATACTGGAGTCTACTTAAATTAAGCCACACTTAACAACCAAAATTTTGACCAGTTTGAAAATAATCCTGCCAGAATTTAATGAATTTTAATAATTTGATTCTGAATTGAAAACCTTTACTTTTGTACACTTAAATATTGCATGATTCGTACATCTTCAAAACTTCAGGGTTTGCGAAATTTTAGCAATTTTTGTAAAGATGAAAGCTCAAACGTGAAAATTTTCAGGTTTTGATATTCTGCTCAGATGACTTGTTAATTGAGTCAGGTTAGTTGAAATATTTCCGTGTTCCATAACTATGAAACTCAATAACGAGGAATTTTGTGCCCCATCAATAGTCACATGTAGAACATTTCATTATTTTTATAATGAATGTCGAGACCAATAGGTTACATATATTCTTATTTTGCTTTTAATGCGCGCACGTTAATACAAAAACAAGTATAAAGATACTCTGACACAAAAAGTTACTTGATCCTCTAAATAAATCAAGGCATTGCTTTTCGTAGTTGTCAAACTCTGTTCAAAGTACAATGTTTGTCCAGAAAATAGTAGGACTGAATTTTTTAAAACAAATTTATTCACAATTTTGACACATCGGCTTAATAGATTTCAAAATATACCCCTTCTGCATCAACACAGCGTTTCCAGCGACTCTACCAATCACTGGAGACTCCTTGGAACGCAGAAATTGGCATGCTCCTCAGCTGTCTCATTACGGCCTTTTGAATGGCATGGACCGAGCCTTGGTGATGTCCTTTCATGACCCTTTTCAGTCGGGAGAAGATGTCTGCAGAAGCGATATGTGGTTTGTAAGGTGGCTGGAAAAGCTGTATGATGTCATGTTTGGTCAGGAAGTCCATGACAACAAAGGCGGTGTGGCTCGGCGTATTGTCGTGATGAAGCTTCCATGATCCAGTGATTGTTGGACGGACGCGGGCGAGTTGTTTTTTGAATCTTTCAAATACTTCCACGTAGAATGCAGCCTGCCAAGGCGGTACGAACTCTCTGTGAACCACTCCTTTGCACTCAAAAAGAGATGATCAACATCAATTTCATTTTCGACTTGCTCATGCGGGCTTTTCTCGGGCGAGGTGAGGGTGGGCTGTGCCACTCAGATCCTTGGCGCTTTGTCATTACCCAGTTTTACGCTAAACTTCACCGTGTATCGCTGCTCTAACAAAGGATTCACTGTGGAGATGCCAAGGTACCTTGAAAGGGGTTTACCTTAAACACAATCTACACTCCGTGAAGGCTTGGAGACGACTGGCGACTGGTGCACTTGTAGCTAAGACCCACCACCACCCACCAGCGCAGTAACATCCCCCTGCTTCACGTTTTGGCGGGAAAATCAGTCCTACTACTTCCAGAACAAATCCTGTAGTGTACAAGTAATATGCGATAATAGAATGTAAGAAATACGTTGTATAATTTGTAAATTGTAAAAATCTTCCTTATTTCAAGGAAAGGCATCCATCAGTTAATATGCTGTACATTATAGTATTTAAAGGATTGGGAGAAACAGTACAACATTTTCATTCGCGACCGAAATTCAGATAAAACAGTATTATTACTGTATTTCAGCGTTCTGAAATGGATACCCACACAGAATATGTCGGTACAAGTTTGAAAATATTATAGGAGAAATGAATTATTTCACAATGAAAGAGAAATATAAAAGAAACTAACTTAGCTTACGATATATCTTGTAGTTTTAATATATACTAACACAGACTACTACCAACTTAAACTAACTTAACCTATTCTACTGTCTCACTATTACCCTACGCTTCTCTAATCTACTCTGTTCTATTATCGCTGCTCTATTTTACTTTGGTGCAGAGAACACTTTTTAACTAACATTTGTCATATTAATGTCTATTGTAAATGTATATATGTCGATATATTTTGTATCTACATGGTGATTTGTCTATTATAAGTAGATGTGTATTTTCAGGAAAAATTTCTGCGGATAAGTTAAGACATTGAAGCTATACATTTCACAGAAACATTATATGAGGACTAGTTTTAAGCAAGGGCGCCGATTTCTCTGTAAATTGAGGGGGGGCATTCAGATCCAGAAGATATATATATATATATATATATATATATATATATATATATATATATATATATATATATATATATGAGGATTTTAAGTCAAATTGCATTCAAATTATGCCAGATATTGTATATTCATAAATACAGCAGGGGGCCCACATGAGCTTTGGAGGACCCGGTACCCCAAGGATCGGCGCCCTTGGTTTTAAGGCTTCTATTTCTCAGTTTCCATACCTTAACGACTTTACTCATTCATTCATGTAAACAATTCAAGTATATTCATATTGATGAATATGGACATAAACATTTAAGAAAAGATCATGTTACTCTCTTTTTCTGGTGTTGAAGATTTTCAGATTCCCTGCTTTCATGATTAAATAAATCATTAATCTAATTATTAACTTTAAGTAACTTTGGTTAGGTTAATTAAATAGAGAAAGAACTGCTACAGCCTGTTTTTAACTTGTCATACAAATTGGTTACTTTTCTACCTTAGGTTATTGTTTAAAATATGCCAGAAGATAAGCATAAATACTACTGATGACTAATTCTACAATAATAAAATAGATTTCTTCAGTTTTAGAGATAAATTAAAATTGCATTGTTTCTATTTTCTTTGATTAATTCAACCAAAATTACTTAATATCGAAAAGGAGTTGATCACTTGATATCACGTACGGATGAATTTTGAGAGAAGTAAGTAAAATGATAATTCGAATATAATGTTTCTTCCTGACTTCAGTAGACGAAGTTATAACGTATAAGGCGCTTTAATTTTGGTTCATTATAAATCTTGACATTATTATTATTATTATTATTATTATTATTATTATTATTATTATTATTATTATTATTATTATTATTATTATTATTATTAGCCGATTTAGGAGTCAAGCTAAGCAGAATTAAATTGTATATAACTATAGAAGAAATTCAGAAATTTTCTTGGTTCTGATTTCCCACTAGCCAGTGGCGTATTTAGGGGGCTATCGGACTCAACCTCCCTTCGAAATAAATTTGTTAGTTTTTTGCATTCCACGTAGAACAATAATCCTTCAACAATAAATGTTTGAATTAAAGAAAGTCAAGACAGGAAATACGTAACCCGGGAAATTAGGTAGGTCAAGAGGATGCTTCCTTTTTCTTCTATGTATAGAATAAAAGGTTAGATTCACTGCTAAATTTTTGTATCCTATCACATAAGATTTACTAGTCTACAATTCTTGCCATTAAAACTGCAATCAGTATATTTCAGCTTCAACTCTTCTCAACATCTTTTTAGGTAAAAACGTACATAGGTAAAACTGAATATTTCCATTTTTCTAAAATGAAATCAGTTAAAATGAAGTGAGATTACAAACAAATATTCAACATGTGTTTGCAGGAGCGTCATTTCAGATTTGTCTAGGGGGAGGGGGTAAGATCCTCCACCGACATACGAGTTTCACGTTGCTTCCTAGTTTATTAGTAGACAATCGGTTAAAATATATTTAATTCTCAAACTCAGGTGGGCAATTGCCCCTGCTTCTCCGTGTTGTGCATAGCGCCCCGAAACAAAATGCAAAATACGCCACTGCCAGTAGCTCTAATAAATTTTAAATTTTAAGTTGATTTCAAATTTAACTGTATTTGGAAGGAACTTGGAGTTTATTTTGTCTGAGTTCTTGTACCTTTTAGACTTTTATATAGTTAATTCACTACACAATAAATTAGCACTGAAATTTACAGAACATGTCCTTTTTTCTTTAAGAATGCCATTATGTTGTGGATCCGGAACAGTATTACGAAGATTGCTTGTACGATCTCTGTTCTTGTAATGGAAAAATTGAGGAATGCCTATGCCCTATTATGGCAGCGTATGCTAAGGAGTGTGCTCACAAACATGTCATGCTTAATTGGCGCCATGAAGTAAAGGAGTGCGGTAAGTTTATTCCAGAAGTATTATTCAATACCAAATAAAGTTTATGTAAGAAATATGGACTACAGATGATAATTTATATATTTTTTTATAGTTTTGTGTTTTTCTTGCAATTGAGGAGTCCTATGTAATAAGGGCCCATAACGGGAAGCCATGTTTTGAGAAAATTGCGTGTAAACATTCAAATATAGATATATTTTTATTTAACGTTTGTACATGTGCACTCTACAAGAAAAACATAAATTTATTCTTTTTCTTCTACCAAATACAAAGAAACTAACAGTTCGTTTCAATATAACTTAAATAATGGATGCTTTTAAAAAGGCTTTTATAGGCCCTTGTTAGGGAGAACGACTTTGTAGGACTCTCATATATATATATCGCAGCAGTCCTATGATACACTTTGTGAAAATGAATAAAGAAACGTAATTACAAAATAAGGAGCAGAGATAAAGTAAACAGAATAATATGCATGTAACAATAATACATTAAAGTGGTACATGTATTATGTAGAAACTGAACATGTAACAATCCTGGACACTGAAAATATTCTATGCATTATCTACAGCCGGTAAAATCCTCGTGAAGATCATCCTCTGCATCCTCGATGTCTGTCTTGACGGAACTGTTTCTCGTACAAGCAACTGCATCTGGATCCAAAAAACGGATGAACTCCGTACGTCTCGCTCTTTAGCTGGGTTCGGCTTCAGTGGTTGACTTATTAACATAGTATCTACAAGATTTACGCCACAGTCCGCTCAAGTAAAGTACTTAATCAGCATGTACGTACAAGTACATGCATCAGCAGCTAGAATACCACCTGATGGTTTGAAACAAAGTCGTACACAGGACTGAATCTTGAAAGGATGTCGAGTTCCCGATGGTTTATTTTTCATTATAGTTGTGAATCCATCCTTTTACTGTTTGGTAACAGCTTCCCCATGTTTTACCATAAAGGAGATGGGCGTTTTCGACTTTGTTTCAGCACTTCTACGTACTTTTCATCCTTGGTCACTTTCAGGTGGCACAAACTAGCATTCCTGTCACATTAGTTGAAAGAATGACCTCCGACAAGAAATATATGTTTCACTCTAACAACAAATTTCATGGTAATCCAGGAGCAAAATGTTACCATGAGCATATTTGACTGTCTCTTCTGTTTCTTGGGATTATACTCGAATTCGTGCTAGCACACTGCGACATGTTCAACGCTGTTCAAACAACTACTTCACCAACATAACTGCAACAGATACTCGCTTTCGTCTCACAACAATCTCTATTCCTTTGCTGTAACAACATCAAGACTTACGATATTGGAATGAAATTTTGCAGATGGATAGATAGTAATACCAAAGAATTTAAAAATGAAATCTTCCTTCTTTAAAAGGGACCTTTTAATTATTACTTATTGAAATTTTATTTTCTTTTTCAGTTTAACCATCGTGGATAAGATTTAATTTTAGAAGTAAAATAAGGTTAAAACAAACTGAAATAATTTTCCTAGCTTTATAGTCTCATTTGTGAAGAGTTAGGTTCAATTTAATCCTAATTAAAATGTCTCCTAAAAAAGAAACAAATTAAAGAAGAGAATTATGGAGATAATAATTACTTATATGGTTTTATTACTATATTTGAATACTACATATAGAGTTTTATGTATCACAGCAATCAATTACTTATATGGAGGCACGGTAGCTTAGTGGTAGAGCGCTTATCTCTGTTGCGTGGGGTCCGTAGTTCGATTTCCGGCCAATTAGGTTTATGGTGGACAACATCCTGTCCGTGGGTTTCCTCGGAGTACTCCCGTTTCCTCCCACTTTCTCATTCCACCAATTCTTCCATCATCATTCACTTGCTTTAATCATACGTCTTCCTTAGCCTAAAGGACATAATCGTGGGACGTTAAACTTATAGATTTCATTTAATTTTTCAATTATTTATGTATTTTTAAATATTGTTCTTTATTGTTGATAATTAACAGTTTCTTATCATAAATAATAAATAACTATCAATTGCTCTTTTATTAAAATTATAAGGACGACGTTCAAAATCACAAATTTTGTATATTTTTCTTATCACAGATATAATATCATTATTTATCTAATGTTAGCTTCTTAAAATTGGATCCAATCTTTATCTTTTGTATAGTCATATATACTTATTATTTATGTATTTCATAAATCACAATGCATTGTCATTAATTCTTTGTATCATTTATTTTAAATTCAATATTGCTAAATGTATATACTATTACTTATCTCAAAATTATACATTGTCGATATGTTTCTCAAATTTTTATAAATTCATTAATTTATGTGTAGTTATCTATTCAAACTTACATCAGTAACGTTAGCAATTATCTTTTCATGTAGGAATTATCTTTTCATGATAATCATACGAACGGATTAAAGCTACACCCATGTATCATAAGTTATTTTCTTTCTTTTTTTTTTTCAAATATAATGCAAAAGGTATTGTAATAAATTTGGGAACAAAAGAGCTTCTACCCTTATACTATAACTTCCAGTGTTATTTGCAGGCAGTTGAATAAAAACTGTGACTTACGTTTTTGTTCAGAAATTGACTTGCTTGGATCTGGTTCTGTGTCTGTTTTTATTTTTGAAAAAAAAAAAAAAAAAAAAAAAGACTTACACCATTATAACTCGTCCATATAAAATCATCACTGTTTTCTCAAAATTATCACTGTTTTTTTTTTTCAAAATTCTTTCCCAAATTCAATTTATCATCATGATCTCATTTCATCAGAAAATTTCAAACTCAACTGTTTAATTACTAATTTTAATCATTATATATACATTTATAATTATCAGTTGCCTCTTTTTCTCAGTTAATTGTTATAGATTCATTGCTCTGGTATTGGTATTACTTTTGATATACAAATGTAAGATTTCTAAGTTCGATTTTTGGTAAAAGTGCAGACAAGTTGAATCCTTCTGACATGTCTCAAATGACTTTGATGCTAAAAAGGGACATTAAATTCGAAATGAAGAACCAATAAACTTTAAGATTCATAACATATACACAGTCTTATGAACCCCCGAAATAGAATTTGCAGTAACATTTATATCCGGCTACGTTTCTCCAATGTTGGTCTGGTGCATTCAAGCTAGTTTTAATTGATATTTGAGGAACATAGGTTTAGGTTATGTACTAAATCCAATAAAATAGACAACTACCCATTTATTATAACGGAGACATTAAAATTAAAATGAAACATAGAGTTTTACGTCCCATGTTATACCCTCTAGGTCAAAGGAGACGAATGGTTACGTAATAATTGATGGATTGAAAATGTTAGGGAAAATGAGAAAACTCCGGGAAAACCCAGAAATACGATGTTATCCAGCACAAAGACGAAGATATTGAACGTAACTATTATTTGTTCTTGCAAAATCGGTTTTGTAAGCTAAGTCCATTCCGATATTCTTGGGAATCAGTATTAAGCTTATCTTTCGAAAGCAGTCTGATAGCTGCAAACGCAACTTACGACGAACGAAGACTATTAAGATTGTGATCATGTACTTCATAATTATGCTATACTGAGTGATGTATTTTTCTGATGTTTGTTCAGAAAGTAATAATAATAGTGTACTGCTTTACTATGTTTCAGTCTAATAGATTTTGAATTTCATATATTAACTTATTTCTAAAATGTATAAAATATTCCAAAAAATCTTTGTTGTGTTAAACATTTGTCCTGATTCTTCTGCCAGAGCAGTCTCTTATAATCTCTCGCCTTTAAAATTATAACTACTTTTAATAATTTATAAAATTTCACTATTAAACAATAAAAATAAACTGACTAAATCGTTTACATGATTTTGTTTTCTTTCTGTAAACAGCAATTCACTGCACAGGAGGTCAACAATATTCGGTTTGCGGCGATTCCTGCAAAAGATCTTGCCTTGATATTTCTAGTACTAAGAAATGTAAGAAACAATGCGTAGAGGGTTGCAATTGTCCAGAAGGCCAAACGTTAAACAAAGATGGTGAATGTGTTCCAGTCAGCGATTGTCCTTGTATTGATGAAGGAACGGAATACAAAGCTGGATACAAAGAAATTAAGGAAACACCCAATGGTTTTCAACTGTGGTAAGTACACTTATCTTAAAGCAAAAAAAGTACAAGATTTAAGAATTTATTGATGCTATAGCTTCTTGAAATACTCTATCAATACATTGATTGAGCTACTGATAACAATTTTTATCAACGACTTCCTTTGGTAAACTAGTCACTTTGATGTTAAAATATTACTACTACTACTACTACTACTACTACTACTACTACTACTACTACTACTACTACTACTACTACTACTACTACTACTACTACTACTACTACTACTACTACTACTAATAATAATAATAATAATAATAATAATAATAATAAACTAACTGTTTTAAGCAAGTACGTATATGAATTAAGGAAACTGACAAAATAAATTACTTTCGATTACGTTTCCTGCCGACACATAAAAGTTTCAAGATAACTAACCTTTCTTATTAATTTCTTATTAATTAAAAGATTATAGAAGAAATAGTAATTCGTAAATAAAATAATTTTAATTAATATAATAGCCGAATTAAGTTTTAAGTATAGTTGTACAAAAATTTTGCAATGCTAACTTATCTTTAAGAGAGATTTACTCTAAGCATAATCATAAAATAATTTGGTTTAGAAGTTTATAATAATGATTTGAAAGAGAATTTTTTCTAAAGGAATCGTTTAAATCAATACAAGTGTGTAAATACACAGCTCTTAAAAAATTAGTGAAAATTAAGAAAATTTTATACATAACTAAAAAATAAAAAGAATGAATTATTTTCATACCTGATCCTAGCAGCCACTGTGGTTCAGTGGTAGAGTGCTCACCTCTGGTGCTTGTTATTCTTGGTTCGATTCTATCTTGCATCAAATGGGCTTTGTGGTGGACAAAGAACGTGTGCACGAGTTTTCTTGGACTTCTTCCGTTTCCTTCCACTCTCTTCATTTCACTATTTCCTTCATTATCGTCATTACCGTCTCCTTTAGTCTGTGAGCATAACGGTACATCGTTTAAACTAAAGAACCAAAACTACTCAATCTTTGGATACACAATCCTCTTTCTTTTAGATTTTACTAGTAACTATTAACAAATAAAACAACAATCGACTTAATTCTCTTTCATTAAGAGAAAATTGTATTCATATATCAGTTTGCTGATATGATGACCTCCTCAGTGTCGATAATTTTACTGCTTTTAATAAATATTAATTTATTGTTTCTATTAAATATTAAGTCTAATATTCCTTTAGAAGTTTACATGAATATACTAAAGAACAACATAAGAATCTAAACTGACGTATGATTACAATTATTCACTTGGATTAATCTTGGTATACGTTTATTTAGTGGTTGTCGAAATTTTCATGAAGAATCCTTAGAGACATTTTCTTGAAGCATCCACAGCATACTCCTCACACCATGTTTTTGGCTTTTCTACACATTTTCATTTAATTTTATTTTGTCTTTATAATCATACATATTGCACGAATTCGTGCGTATGTATAAGACTCGTCAGGGCATAAAAATACATAAACATATACATAGTTCTAATAGAAACGTACGAATTAAATTAAAATACTAGGCTACGTCTACTATATAAAAGAAACAAAAAAAAAAAAAAAAAAAAATTAGACATTTTAAATACTACTAATAATCAAGTTCATTTACACATTTAGGAATTCATTCATGGAATAAAAGCAGTGCTGTAATAGATAGGTTTTCAGTAATCTCTTGAATTCTACTCTTTATTCTGTCATTCGAATATACTGAGGAAGTTTATTATATAATATGGCACCCTTAAATGTTGGATTCCTTTCATATAACTTTGTGCGATGCTGATTGCTGGCGATTTTATCTTTAAGTCTGGTATTATATTTATGGGTTGATGTTGTCTTAAGTAATTCAAAGTTGGTTTTAACAAAGAGCAACATGTGAAATATATAAAGGCGATATTTTAAGTTCCTTGAATATTGGCCTACACAAGTCGTTTATTTTGGTTTCTGTTGTAGTAACAAACCAAAAGCAGTAGAAAATCTATTGAATGCATCACGTTATCCACAAGTAGAAGATCAGCACTGTTTATAATCTCAAAGTGATAACATATGGTACATCTACACCATTCACGAAAACTTTGAGTAATATCAAGATAAGTTTCAAAGTTTTTTTTTTTTTTTTTTTTTTTTTTTTTAAGGTTGAAATCTTTAAGAAATTTTGTTACTGATAATATCGAGGTATTTGTGTGTATTTTTATGACTAGGAAAGAACTTTTTGTTTTGATACCTCTATACTAAAACGATGTATGCCATATGTGATGAGTTTGCTGTAGGGCTTTAAGAAAACGTTTCTGTGTTTTCATCAGATTAGTCCAAGAAAACATGCGAATCAAGTATTTTAATTAGTTTTGTTTCTAACTAAATTGATTTCAGTATGCTAGAAACTATACAATCAAATTATCTAGAGAAGACTATCGATAGATGTATACCAGTATTCTAGAAATTAATCAATTATTCTCTGATGCAGAATGATGTACACCTGAAGATCACACATTAACACCAAATATACTGTCAAGAGCAGAATAGTTTCAGGTTTCAGATAATAAACCACAAAAGTTTCGTTTAATTTCGCTTAAGATTGATCGCAGTTTTGGTGATTTTGGTTGTGCCTGAAACAGTTTATGAAAAAAATATTAAAATATTCGTTTTATATGAGCTAAAAATCATAGAAAATCTTGTTCCTGAAGGGTGAGGATTGAAAACTGAATCTTTACGTTGACCACCAGATTCTGAGCTTTATAATTTTTCAGCGTTTGTTGCAGATCTCTTTCAACCTAATTGACTAAATATCACGTAGTAATTATACTGTTGAGAGAATCAACTTTGATTTAATATTTTTTTTTAACGTTAAACGTTTATTAAAATGTACAAATTATAAATAAATTATCTAATTTTCTCACAGTATTTGTTAGTGGGGTGAAATAATTTTGAACAAACAGGAAAACCTAATCGTTTGAGCCGGGAGGACAGAATCTTACTCAAAGTATCCACAAGGATATTTTTATGTGAAAATTAATTGCTAGTTTTTTTCAGATAAGTTCCATCTATATATTAGTATTGCATCAGAATTTAACATATTCTAATGATTTCATAAAGCTAAAATTTTACGTTATGAAAACACAAATACCTCATGTACTTATTTTCGCCAATAGCCAGATCCGGATTTAGGCATGGGGCACATAGGCCCGGAACCAGGGTGGCAAATTTGAGGGGCGGCATTTTAAAAAAAAAAATTAAAAAACGATAAATTATTGAAAATACATATTTCACCAACGACTCAATAAAATAAGCGAAAATCATTTTTTCTTTTAAATAGCCGTGACTACAATAATATTGTAGCAGATTAGTCGTAGCAAATATTGTCAGTTGATTGTTATGGTGGTTTGATCTATTCTCGGTGGATCTGCTGAAAAGGGCGGCAGTAGGCAGCTCGACACTCGTACTTGTGGACGAACTGAAAGGTATGTTTAAGTTCTATAAAATAGCTGGTGAGAGAAAACTAAAAACTGTTCTTGAAACTGATGATGAATGCATAGGAAACAGGCCTAAAAGACTAAGAAAAAGGAAGAAATTCTTTGATGAATCAGAATCATCTGAATCAGAAGAGGAAAAGGAGATAGAAAACTCAGATCATCGCCTTCAAGAAACCTTTGTTGTGGTCATTGACAAGCTTCTTTCCGAATTGAAGAAGAGAATCGAGGTCTACAATGAATTTCTCAACAGATTTTCCTTCTAAACAGATCTAAGCAACTTGAGTGCCGAAGAAATCACCACACCAGCGACTTCTCTGCAGGAAGTGTATGCAGCTGATATCGAGAAATCTTCGTTTGCTGTTGAGTGCATTTATTTAAAAGAACTTCTAGCTCAAGAGAAGTTTGGAAGTGCTGAAAAAATGTTACTGTCACAACTTAACCAATTTCTCATATCGAAAAATCTTCAGGACTTATATCCTAACATAAATATTTGCCTTAAAGTGTTTTTATGTTCCCAGCAACTACCTGTGCGGCGAAAAGATCATTTTCCGCACTGTCAAGAATCAAAAACTATTTGAGATCTACTCTTTCTCGGAAGAGACTGGTTCATCTAGCTCTTCTAGCCACCGAAAATGACTTGACTGTTAAATTTGATTTTTATGACGTTATTAATGATTTTTATCAAGGTCAAAGCAAGACGTAAGGAGTTTTGACACACAAAAGTTTCAGAAACGCCATTTTGTAAATTTTAAGGTAATAATATAACTCTTTATATTATTTAAGATTATTTTATATTTTGCCGTCTTTTACACCATGTAATGTTGAATAGGTTAGGCAGAAGCCAGGTAAGTTTTAATGAATCTACTCTAAATGCTGGCAAGATATACGAATTAAAATATATTAGATAAAATGAATAATGAGAAATAAGATCAGTAATAACTAGTAATAATAATAATTAGTAATAGTATTAATTATAATTTAGTAGCAAATGTAAAAGTAATATTTTCAGAAGTGGATCCTGGAGAGCAATGTGATTGGTGTGGTTATGGGTGACAATTTCGCTAGAGCTCATAGGCGCAAAACATGAAAATCTGGCTCTGCCAATAGCATGTAATTTCTTATACTTGGAACCCAATATGATACTTCATTGGACAAAAGAAAGTGATTATATCGGGAAAAAAGAAAAAAAAAATTAAGTAAGAACAACATGACATGAAAATTGCGCAAAGCATATACGTAAATTAAGAACAACATGACATGAAAGTTGCGCAAAGCATATACGTAAATTAAGAACAACATGACATAGAAGTTGCGCAAAGTATATACGTAAATTAAGAACAACATGACATGAAAGTTGCGCAAAGCGTATACGTAAATATACCGAAATAGCAAGTCCTAAGTGAAATCTCAGATAATCATCACTTATATCAGTTATTGATTTTAACTTAAATCTTCTCGTCATCAACAATCTCCCAACTTACTTCTGTCTTTCTATAGTGTCTCGAATAAAATCATAACTAATCTTTCTCGCCCTGATTCGGACAATATCATAAAATATGAGAACAAGTTGTAACTTTATTGATAACGAGAAGGAGTAGCTAAAATCGATACGTGATAACGGTGATTTCCATGAGAATTCCACATAGAACTTCTGTTTACTCAAGGTAGACCAGGGCCGCGGTGGCTCAGTGATAGAGTGTTCATCTCTGTTGCTTGGGGTCCCTGGTTCGATCCCAGCTCGCGCCAAATGGTCTTTATACTGGACAAACATCGTGTGCGTGGGTTTTCTCGGAGTTCTCCCGTTTCCTCTCACTTTATTCATTTCACTATTACATTCATTTCTCATCATCACCATCTTCTTTAGCCTAGCCAGCATAACCGTGGGACGTAAAACTTCAAGATTTCATTTCACTTTTTTCAAGGCAGACCACTATTTGAAAAGATTTACTTTGTATCATTTAGAAAACTTCCATAATATAGGTTTCTTTCCTATTTCCGTGCTTTTAAACTTTTCCCCCTATGATTTGACGACTTTCTTTTCATTAATGAAGAACCATGCTTGTAAAAGGAAATATATGCTATTATTTGGAATGATAAGTAGAAGAGATTTTTTTGTCATATATTAATCATCAAAATCTTATAATGGTTACTAACTGGGCAACTAGTATGCATTTATTAGCAGGTAAATATCCTATAATCACGTATTCATCAACAGTTACGTATACTAGGATGTGTAAATACATTATTTAAATTTATTTTTCAGCCAATGTATTAATGCCATTTGGACTTGTCGCCCAGCTACTGACGAAGAAATTGAGTATATGCCGAAACATATTAAAGAAGAGCCTAAGTGTGATGCTGAAAATAACGAAGTACTTTCAAACTGTAAAGAGGCTGAGCTTCGTACATGTAAGGTGTGTAGATTTCTGATTTTAGCTGCTATTTTATACGTTTAAACAAAGAAATTAACACTTTATGATTACGACTTTAGGTTATAATTCTATTTTACAAATGAAAGATTTGCAGCATATAATTACAGTGCGTTTGAAAAATAAACTCGATAATAGGTTGAGCGATTGTATTCTATGCTCTGAGAATAGTGTTTTCTACAAAAGTCTCCTGCATTGTGTGCAGTTTGCTTCCGTAAGGCGGTCAAACTGGTGATCTTGATACGAAAAGATGTGTCTAGTTTTTTGTTGTTTATTCTGTGTTCATCGCCCTTAAATGATTGAGACTATGTGTTTCCATGCGTGCTCAGAATGATTGAGACCATGTCTTTCCATGCGTTCTCAGAATGATTGAGACCATGTCTTTCCATGCGTTCTCAGAATGATTGAGACCATGTCTTTCCATGCGTTCTCAGAATGACTGAGACCATGTCTTTCCATGCGTGCTCAACTTAAAAACAACAAATATTCCTCACTGAATACTTTTCCGTGAGTAGGATGAGTACATACAGAGATTGAAAGATTATTTTTCGTTAGATTTCCAGTGACAACAGTTCCTAATTGACTTAGTATAATGTTTATGTTCTGCCAATAACCCACATGCATTTCTCTACAAGACCAGGAGATTGGGACGTGGCCTCCAATATTTAGGAGAAGAATAGTCGGCACAATATTTTTCTAAGAAAGTAAATTCACATCGTTGTTGTGAAATCATTCACTGGTTTATGGGAGAGCTAACTGAGAATGACATTACTAATGTTTGCATTCAGCAAGACAGCACATACAACGGAGGCAATCCATGAAGTTTCTGCAATAAATTTTCGGAGATTAAACTCTTGGTAAGCGCTTGTGGTCAGCACGTTTTCTGAATTTAAGCCTACCGTATATTTTCTTCTGAGGCTATGCAAAATAGTAATGTTTATCGAGGAAACCACTATACGCTTCAAGAATTTCAATCTATTATTTGTAATGTCACTAGGAACATCCTACATGAACAACTTGTGATAACCTTTGAGAACAAGAAGAAAAAGCGTGCACACATATATAGATCATCACGGTGACCATTTCCATCAATTAGTATAAGGGTAAATTGATGTTACATTTTGTTGTACTAGTGTATAACAGATGTGTAAGTATTTTTTTTTTGAACGTATAGTGTCATAAAATAACATAAGATGTAAAACACATTTAAAGCGAGACAATCTAAACAAACATAAGTATGGGACAAGTTATGAAATATATGATTAGTTGTTCGTATTACTTTCTATTAATGGCAATTTATTTTGAACCACATTTTCTATTAATGGCAATTTATTTTGAACCACACTTTCTATTAATGGCAATTTATTTTGAACCACACTTTCTATTAATGGCAATTTATTTTGAACCACACTTTCTATTAATGGCAATTTATTTTGAACCACACTTTCTATTAATGGCAATTTATTTTGAACCATACTTTCTATTAATGGCAATTTATTTTGAACCATACTTTCTATTAATGGCAATTTATTTTGAACCACACTTTCTATTAATGGCAATTTATTTTGAACCACACTTTCTATTAATGGCAATTTATTTTGAACCACACTTTCTATTAATGGCAATTTATTTTGAACCACACTTTCTATTAATGGCAATTTATTTTGAACCACACTTTCTATTAATGGCAATTTATTTTGAACCATACTTTCTATTAATGGCAATTTATTTTGAACCACACTTTCTATTAATGGCAATTTATTTTGAACCATACTTTCTATTAATGGCAATTTATTTTAAACCACACTTTCTATTAATGGTAATTTATTTTGAACCACACTTTCTATTAATGGCAATTTATTTTGAACCATACTTTCTATTAATGGCAATTTATTTTGAACCAAACTTTCTATTAATGGCAATTTATTTTGAACCATACTTTCTATTAATGGCAATTTATTTTGAACCACACTTTCTATTAATGGCAATTTATTTTGAACCACACTTTCTATTAATGGCAATTTATTTTGAACCATACTTTCTATTAATGGCAATTTATTTTGAACCACACTTTCTATTAATGGCAATTTATTTTGAACCACACTTTCTATTAATGGCACCGACTTATCGATTACAAATCTTCTTTATGAAAACTTGAGTCATTTCCATGTGAAAGATTCATATTGAACAATGAACATCAAACATAACCTAATTTCTTCTTCATTTTAATACGAAGGGTGATCAGAAAGTAAGGTTACAAATCCTGCAGTGAAACGTGTATACATTATTTCATACAACCAATACAGCAAACAGATAGTACATACATTAGGTTATTTTTCGACATAGTCACCATATCGGTTAGGGCACTTGTTTCATAGTGGGATGAGTTAGAAGATTCCCTCCTCATAAAAGACTGTCCTTGCGTGTTCAACAACGAAGTGATTCTCCTCCTCGTCTGAAGCAAAGTGGCGGCCTCCTAGGCGCTTCTTCAAGTGCTAGAACAGGTGAAATTCGCTTGGAGCGAGGTCCGAGGCATGTTCAAACCTGTTAATGACGTGCCGCGTCGCCCACTGCGCTCCTCATCGGTGACGTTTTCTCTACCAGCTGCAAACTTTCGATACCATTCTGCGACATGCTCACGAGACATTACAGTCTCTCCCTAAACTTCTACCACCTACCGGCGAATTTCAGCCGCAATTACATGTTTCGCTCACAGAAATCGAATAACTGAGCGGATTTCTTCGCGAGACCAGTTTTCCAAACGAGTCACCATTTGTGGTTACCTACAACTAGCGCTGTAGGTGGCGGGTGGCTGAAACTCTGCACAGTTGCCAACTCCATGTTTTAAAAGTACCGCACACTCTTCATTCCTCTATAACAGACGAAACTCCAGAAATACTTGCTTTGTAATCTTATTTTCTGATCCTTCGTAATAAAATCTGTGCGGATTAAGTTCATTTAATTTAAATCTAAATCTTTAATATAGTATTATCCTTTACTTTCAGTCATCACAGGATACATCAGTAAGTCTGGAATTTGAGTGTAACTCTGGTTGCGTATGCAAAGAAGGCTATGTTTTGAATTCTGAATCAGGGAAATGCGTTCTTCCATCAGAGTGTCCTTGTCATCATGAAGGAAAGAGTTATAAGGAAGGAGACAAGATTAAACAAGATTGTAACACTTGGTAAGTAGTGTATAGTACTTTTCTTGTGTGTACATGATGCTAATAAGAGGAAACTTATTTCCATCTTCACACAGAGACTCTAAGAATTACCAGAAGCCCCGGTGGCTCAGTGATACAGCGTTCACCTCTGGTACGTGGGTTCCGTGGTTCGGTCCCCACTCACGCCAAGTGAACTTTATGGTGGACAAACACCTGTGCGCGGGTTTTCTCGGGGTTCACCCGTTTCCTCCCACTTTCTTAATTCCACCATTTCATTCATTTTGTCATTATCACCGTATTCTTTAGCCTAGCCGGCATAATCGTGGGACGTAAACCTCACAGATTTCATTTCATTTCATTTTTCTTGAGGATGCTTCTTGCCAACGGGACACTCTCTATTATGTCCATATAAAGTTGAACTCAGTGTCCAGTGTTATGTCATATTAAAACTACTTTACATGTACAACTTAAAATATTTTACTTCATTTCTTTTAACTTAGGCTGTTTTCTTTCTTCCTCTTTTTTCTCTTACTCATAGCAAATCATGTCTCAAATTTAACTTATAGCCCAGGTACAAAAATTGAAAATTATAATACCTATATAATTTAATCATGAGTTTATAACTGAATAAACAGAAAACACGTAGAATGATGGGCGTTTCCTGGATTCTTGACGATACATTTAATACTAACCCAATTTTTTGAGTAAAACTATTGATTATACTATTTCAATTCTTATCCAAAATACCTTTGTTCAAATTCAGTTTAAACTTCTTGTCCTAATAAAATAAGACTCGTATGTATGTACTAGCCTTGGTTAGCTGGAAACTTCGCTCCAAGACCCCCGCACTTCTCGGCCTACAGATTTTCACTTCTCATATCTCTAAAATGTTTCTTATATTAAGGGTTTTCGGATTATGGCTATCTTACGAGTATAACAATTGCAACCTTCCACCCTTTTTTCCTTCCTTTCCAAGGAAAACATAAAATAGAAACACTGAAGCCCATTGTTAATTATTTTTAATGAAAATCTTTACACCAATTTTCGTGCGTCCAACATAAGGGCCCAAAGGAGTATTCCCAGAGCTGGTAAGAATTTAAGCATCTTAGGGGCACACATTATATATATATATATACACAAACAATAGTAAAGTACAATGGAACTTCGTAAAAGAAATCTGTATAATGATAGGTTTATGTATAGCTCCATTCAGTTCTCTCTGTTTCTACCTTCTTTCTGACTGTTAGTTTTATTGCAGATCTTATCACACAACCTTTTAATACAACTGTAAGGAATTTCGAGATTTGGCCATCTTATTTTTAACACTTGCAAACCTGATTCCTTTTTCCTTCCCGCCTTTTTCCATCCCTTGTAGGGGAAATAAATATATATATATATATATATATATATATATATATATATATATATATATATATATATATATATATATATATATATATAACGCTGAAATACGTCTTTAATTATTTTAAATTAAAACCTAAACGCCAATTTCCATGCTTCTAACCTTAAAGGATTGTGAGATATGACCATCTTGTTTTTAACAATATTAACCTCCATTCGTTTTGCTTTTCTACCCACCTTTTTCTTTCCTTCTAAAAGAAATATATAAAAAAACGCTAATACACATGTTTTATTATTTTAAATGAAAAATCCAAAGTTCATGTCTCTAATCTTAACGAATTTCGAGATATGAACATCAACTTATAATAATTGTAGCTCCACCCTTTTTTCTTCCCGGCTTTTTTTTTTTTTTTTTTTTTTTTTGTTCTCTTCTAGGTCTAATGTTAAAAAACGGTAAAATGTGTGTTTAATTGAAGTGCAAATACCGAATTTCATGTCTCTATTGTATCGTATCTCTTTAAAATTATAGAGAGGAATCACGTGTTAGTTCTTTATAATAAAAAATAAGTTCCTAAAGGAGTTATGGACTTTCAATAAAGAATGAATCTATAATTTGACATAAGAGGTAGTACTAGTTGTAGTATCCTGCCTTTATAACTTGTTCCTATATGAATTGTTCCTACATGAATTCTAAATTAAGGTTAATTGTCAAAGAATTATAATTCAATTAATACATGTTTATTACAATATAAGATCTTTCTTATTGAAACAGTTTATTACATAATCTCAGCAGTCATATTTAAACTGTATATTTAACAAATTGCACTTAGAAGTCTGCTGGTTTGAATATTCATGGTTTCAAAATTACTTTATAAAACAACAAAAAACAAAATGAAATAATTAAAAGTGGGCGTACGAAAGAACTCTAAAAGAATTGTTTAAAATACATCCTCAACCCAGACAAATTCAATAGTTCAAAAACGTAAAATTTACATGAGTAGAAAGAAGCGGTAGCATTCTCTTATCTCAAAAGTTTAGATTGATTTGCTTCGACGTGACTCCTCTGATTAAGATAGATTCCATTTTTCTTTCTGCTTCTTTCTGCCTTTTTCTCCTTCACTGTCACTTTTTTTGGGAGTATTTATATGATAGTTCTAAACACTTTCACTCACGTGAAATGCGTAAACAATTCTTACGTAATTTAGTCTTGCAGATTATTTTAGAGTTGTTTTTCAGTTGTAATTTCCTACATTAAAAAAAAAGTTTACTTGACTTGTAAACACCTTAACAGTCATGTACAAAAGTTTTTCATTTCATTTCATTCAAATGACAAGAATTGTACAAGTAATTTTTAGTATGCCAATTATTTGTGAAAAATTGTTCATAAGATAGCGGCTTTAAAATTAGTGCACTTTGGCAATATTCCTTCAGATAATGGAAGAGTGAAAAAACGTCGTACGTGGGACGTAAAACTTAAAGATTTCATTTTATTTTTGTTTTTCTATTTAACCTTGATTAGTTAGTATTCTTATTGAAGTGTGGATAATCTACAAAAAGAAATATAGGAAGAAAACAATGATACATTTGAAATGATTGTATTATTTTTGCGTTTTTTCAGCACATGTGAATCTGGTACATGGACTTGTACTGATAGGAAATGTTCTGGTATCTGCACTGCGTGGGGTGAATCACATTTTAAGACATTTGATGGAAGAATATACGATTTCCAAGGGAGTTGTGAATATATGTTGGCTAATGGTGCTCTCAGTGAAAATGAAACTTTCAGCATAGTTATTCAGGTATTTTAAATTGTGTCTTGTTAACTCTATTTATGTTTCACATTTGATATAATTTGCTATTATTGTTATTATTTACATTTTTTTTTTTGAATGATGAGTTTAATGCAGTGATTTGTTCTGCGAATAGATTTCGAGCTACAACTGTCCTTAGTAAGTTATGCTTCTTGTTGAAACGTCTTGTATAAGTCTTAAGTAGAGATGTTTCTCTGGCTAGAGGCATGAGTGATCGTATTTTAAATTTTTTCTATTTAGCTTTTGTCTGAAATTTTATATTTTTCTCTTTTAATCATTTGAGTGTAAAGTAGAAACATTTTTTTACGTATTTTGCTTTTTTTACGGAACTTTGATCTATTATTATAGATAACTTGCGAAAAGAATATGAAAACTTGAATGCAGTTGGTCATAGGTGTTCTGCCATTATCGATAGGTCACTTACTGCAATTGAGAAGCTTCCATGCTCCACGGTCTTCCGCTAACCTCTTCGTCTTCACGCACGATTGTTTTGTTTTTATATAGTCAATTAATTGTAGTCTCCTTCACCACCTCCCTCTCTTTTCTGCCACCATACCTTCTAGCACGTCCCTCATCATACAGTCCCTTCTTAGCAATTCCCCAACCAGTTTCTCTTCCTCTTCTTAATAATATTGTTCTTTTTCCCCCAGACTATTTTTAACACCATCTCATTCGTTTCCCGCTCGACCCAGCTATTTCTATTCATTCTTCTTCACACTCACATTTTGAAAGCTTCCAGTCGTTTTTCATCACTTTAGCGTAATGTCCATGTTTCTGACCCATACAGTACAATACTCCATACGAAGCATTTTACGAGTCTTTTTCTCAACTCTTAATTAAAGGTACAACAAAATAGCCTTTTCTTCCTCCTAAAGGCTTCTTTCGCTATTCCTATCCTTGTTTTTATTTCATGTTCACACTTCATATAATTACTAATGCAGTTGAGTTTAGTTCAAACTGTAACCGTCCTCCTCGTACATAATGTTTACCGAAAACCAGTTGTTGTGAGACTTCAGAAGAATTCTTCATTCTAATTTTAATTAGACTTAGGTATTTAGTAATTACTAGGCTATATAACCAGTAACGCTGTGAATTTTGAACGAGAACTCCTTCCCCTTCCTAGCCCCTAATTTCATTTCCAAACTATAAGAGTTAGTCTGTAATCTGGAGCAAAACATTCGCTATGTTCCATAAAATCTGAGTGATTTTAATAAATTTTCACTGGAAATATTTAATTTAAAACAGTGGAAGAGTCACTCCCTCATTATTGACCCAAACTGTTAAGAGGATGGGAAATCATCAGGAAAAAAAAAAATACACCGTATTTTTCACGATAGCTATCAAAGAATATTTTTTTTAATAATGGAGAGTGGAGGGGATGGGGTAATGAGTTCTCATATTTGACTGACTTCAATTTCAAGCCGTAGAGATTATATGAAGATCTCAGTAGACACATACACCACATAATGTGTAAAAATTGAATATTTTTACGAAGTTATTATATAACATACATACTTCTTCATCGTTTAGCGGTCGAATTTATTTTAGAGAAACGTCCCAAAAAGATCATATTATTTTAGGTCATATTATTTTATTTCATATTTTAAATCTATCATAAATGCGTGCTAACACGATCTATTTTAATTGTCATTCAGAACCAAATTTCGAAAGTTATAACCCCTCAAAATACTACTTCTGGATTATCCAGAGTTTGTTCGGGCACAATTGAAAATAAATTAATTGTAAGATTAAATGAATTTGCGTGCTGAAAAAATATGTTTTATTTTAACAAAAGCTTTATCTGCTTAGTCCTGAACAGAATCATGGCAAAATTTGTATCGTCTTATAAGTTGAGGCTATTTAAAACGTGAAAACATTCAATCGGGATTATCCCGAAATATTTCGGGCACTGCAGGAGTAATACACTGCCGCCTGGTGTAAAAGTCAATAAACCAATATAAAAGACGGTTAATTTGCTTGTTAAGATTTGCTGCCTGCACCTTTTCTTCTCACAACGAAACATTTCGCTTAAATACAGATTCGAACGGAAAAATATAGTTTCAACGTAATAACTCGGGATAATCAAGATTTACATATTACCCTTGAACGTAATAATTCTGGTAAAACCGTTAAGTGGTTAAACCCAGAAAGGGGGAGAGAGAGAAAGGGAGATAAGTTTACTCTCTTGTTCTCAATTGATTTTAAAGACAAGAAGTGCGAATGACTGTAAAACCTCAAGAAATTGGAGAGTCAGTCAAAAATTTCCCGGATTGTTGTTGTAATTTTGGCATTTGTGGTGCAATCACAACGAATCTTGTACATTATAGACCTTAGGTTGCCTATTTATGAATTTGAGAAATATTATGACGTCATAACAGGCAGTGTACGAGTAATGCAGCTGGACGGAGCAGTGTGTGGTGATCAGTTGGTGAAATTTCATAGATCGAGCATCGTGCAAAATCATCAAGTGCGTGTGCAAATTGGAGAAAATCTGCTTCAGAGACTTTGATAATCTTAAGAAACAGTTTCGCACTATCGGATGTTTCCCAATGCAAAAGTGAGCCCTTTCATTTCGTCACAGTACAAGAGATAAAAACCAACGCAACGCTTGAACTTTGGAAGATACCAAAAGAGGATTTTCGTCAGTGTTTCCACCCATCGTAGGAGCGGTGGAACAGGCTTGTGTGTGTTCCAAAGGTGCCAACTTTGAAGGCGATTAAATAAATATGTACTTACAGGATATTGTGGTAATAAAGAGCTACAATTTTGACTGACCCTCGTATGCGCCATATTAAGAGCCTGTCTTACTAAAAATAATACAAATTTTATCATTTTTCTTTTGCTTGTTTATTCATAAGTGAAAGGAGTTAACAAAATGCAACTTATCACAATCATAGATAATGTTATTCTACGACAGAAAATATGAACCTGAAGAACTTTCAGTGCTGCTATCCATAGAAATTACAGTGTTGCCAGAATAACAATTACCCTAAAATCTAAGTTAAGGCAGCGATTAGAAGAACGAATTCAACTGCATTTGATTACATATCATGTTGTTTTGGATTGCTGTGAACTACTTTTTAAATAGCATTATTATTAAATTTTAATAACAGTATGTTAAAACTATTTTGTATATTACAAACCAAATACAACTATTATTTAAAAAGTAGTTCACAGCGAACCAAAACAACATGATATGTAATCAAATGCAGTTGAGTTCGGTCTTCTAGTCGCTGCCTTAACTTAAATTTTAGGGGATTTGTTATTCTGGCAACACTGTAATTTCTATGGATGGCAACACTGAACATTCTTCCGGTTCATATTTTATGTTGTAGAATAACATTATCTATGATTGTGGTAAGTTGCATTTTGTTAACTCCTTTTACTTATGAATAAACAAGCAAAAGAAAAATGGTAAAATTTGTATTATTTTTAGTAAAACAGGCTCTTAAATGTAAATCTAATGTTTTTACAAAAAATATTGTAGATTTTTTTTTTTTAATTCAAGGAGGGAGTATAATCCACCCCAGATGAGAGAGTTAAATTCACAGTTCATTCTTCACTCATTTTAATCCCAAGCACTATGAATTACGGAAAAGAGTTAAAAAAAAAAAAAAATTCTTAATATTGTATCAAACGGATTTAGTCTAACGAAAGTTAACCCACAACTCTAAAATTTAGGGAAAAGGGGGGGGGGGAGAGTAAATATACTGTTTTATTATTTACTGATTTTAATTCAATACAGTGGGAATGATTGGAAAACCTCAAATAAATGGTCAACAAATTAACCAAAATCGATCAATTTTAAAAACGAAAATTATAATGAAAGATATATATTAAATAGAGGAGTCATCCTTTTATTCATGCCACATTTTAATCCCAACATGTAGAGGTGATCAGAGTACTCTTAAGAAGCTATATTCTCTGTTTTGTGTAATAGAATAATTTTTATGTAGTTTATTTTGGAAAATTGTCTTTGATGCATATGTTTAAACTATTCTTGATAGATTGAAAACTCAAACAATAGGATTATTTTGGTAACTGCAAGGAAGGCATATAAAAAGTTTAATCAAAATTGTATAAGTTTTGTGAGAGTTATCGTGAAACAGACTGACGGTCAGATGGATTAAAAGAAAAAAAAAAAAGTCGAATGGTATAAATTTTCTATGCTTGTTTTAATCATAAGAATAAATATAAATATAACCATTTTTGACAATATTACAAAATAAAAAATAGAATTAGCGCAAAGAATGAAAGGAAAGAGGTATGACAAACTTATTTTTACCTGTCCATAAACACTATAATAAACTGTATGTATAAAAATTAAGTATCACATCCTTGAATTTACGATGCTATTGTTATTTTATAGATGATTTGATAAGTAATGACACAATCGTGTACACACAACAAGTGCACAATTTTGTTGAGGTATAATTTTGTTGTGAAATCCAAATATTTATCAAACGTTTGTCCTATATAGATAAAGTAACTTTGATTTAAATATCTTTATCTGTAAATTGATTGCTTGGTGCTTAAATTGAAAGCCTCTCAACAGTTACTTTAAAATTATTTTCTAGTTGTGAGACGAATTAACCACAATCCTATTTTTAAAATCTTCATGTAAAACTACATGTAAAACTATGTTATAGGACTTAAAGAATTGACGTAGACCATTTTAGGTAAATGGAAAAAGAATAGGAGTTAAAATGGGCCTTAGTCAATAGCTTTAATAATAATACAAGAAGCCTACTGATAAATTTCAAGTTGTTCGTTCTGTGATCTCGGGATTTGTGCAAGTCGTTCCCTATGCTACTTATGTCATGATTGTAATATTTATTTAGAAACAACAAATGACTAATATTGTCCGAAACTTTAGAAAAGCCATTAAATAAACTTCATTTTGTTTAAAAGGATGCATGGTAAAGACTTGAAATTTGTAAAACAATTTACCATGGAAACACTGAATTATATCCTTTCATTACAATATTTCATGGTAAATGTTTAGCAGACGGGGTCCAGAAGTACGTAGAAAATACAAAATTTATGGGGGAAATGGAAGCTGCAAATGCTTACACCTAACATAACCTAACCAAATCTAATCTAACCTAACCTAAACTAACTTAGACTA